>NW_006160147.1:5754191-5776224 GCF_000334495.1 Tupaia belangeri chinensis
GCACACAGACGCGCCCGATGTGAGTTTAAGCCATCAGTTCTGGGACTCGAACCGTGGTTGGCTACATGGTAGTCCGGTGCCATAGCCATTATGCCAACAGCTGGTCCCAGTCTCAGTTTTCTTGTCTGCAAGAAAAAATATCTATCATTCAATGCAATTTAATCAGTTTTTTTTTTTTTTTGGAGAGGTTTTCACTATAGGGCGCATGCGCTCGCCAGACAGAGAGAGACAGAGACAGAAAGCGAGAAATCACCACCCAGGGGGGATGGTCACGCCGCAATCCCTTCTCCTCCATTCTCCTCTCTGGATCCTGGGCACGCACGCACACGCGCCCGGCGTGAGTTTTAAGCCACCGGGTCCGGGACGTGAACCACGGTCGACTACGTGGGAGTCCAGCGACATAAGCCATTACGCTAACTGCTGGTTCCCCAATTTAATCATTTTTAACAAAACACTTCCTACTGTTTTCCAATCACTGTGCTAATTATTGGAGATCACCAAATGGCACAGTAGGTAGCAAACTAATTTGCAGTGTGTTAAACAGTGTATAGACAGAGCTCTGCATAATGGGAAAACCTAACTAAAATACTCCTTTCACTAGAGAATGCCATTTTCTAAAGTTATGTACTTGTCCTACCTAAGAACTTTTCATTTTATTGACTAGGAGCATCAAAATCATAATTATAATTTCATACTTTCATTGACTCCATATTGTGTAAATTTTAAATTGACACCAATTTATCTTTGAGTTGATTTTCTGAAGATATTAAGTGAGTTTTGAGATCCTAAACTGTTGCTTTTATACATAAAAGTTTTATTTGTTTCTAATTTGGGAACTAATACACTTTTATTAATTTGCGCTGAAACCGCAGAGTTTGTTTTCTGTGTTTCGCTGTGGTTTTCTGTTCAGCCATCAGTTGCCACCCATTTTCTTCCAGGGTTACATGTATGTGTTGATTGGTATTCTAGGGATAACCTTTTACTCTGTTGTAGTCTTTTTTTTTTTTTTTTTTGAGAGATTTTCACTGTAGGGCGCGTGCGCTCGCCAGACAGACAGACAGAGACATAGAGACAGAAAGCGAGAAATCACCCCCCAGGGGGGATGGTCACGCTGCAATCCCTTCTCCTCCATTCTCCTCTCGGGATCTTGGGCACGCACGCATACGCGCCTGGCGTGAGTTTTAAGCCACCGGGTCCGGGACACGAACCGCGGTCGACTACATGGGAGTCCAGCGACATAGCCATTACGCTAACTGCTGGTTCCCCTCTGTTGTAGTCTTGATGACTTTTTTTTTTTAGTCCTTTATTATTCAAATTAAAAATGAGATTGAAAATTAATGGGAACTAGTGAAGGGAAGAGGAACCCAGATTTTTGAAGAGCAGTGGTTTATTTTATGAATTGTCTTCCTGGTGAACACAGTGCTAGGACATCAGTTACAGAAATGGATTAGGAAAAATATTGCAAAAACTTACCTGTGGTGGAAATATTTTTTTTTTGGTGGGGGTGTTTTTTTGTTTATTTATTTGTTTTTTTTTTAAGGTCATGTACCCATAGGGGAGCATAATTGACCAGCATCTCAACTTTGCTGATTTGGAACCAAATACATCCATCAGTCTCATTAGCTTCAGTTGTTCTCTTAGTGTCATCTACATTTTCTGTTGAAGTGCAGACCAAAGAAGTCAAGTCCAGGCATTGAGGGACAGGGTAGGAAAAGACAGGATGGCGAGAGGAAAGGCAAGATGAGTAGTTTTGAGAAGAAAGATTGTGATCTGAAATGCAAACTATAAAAATGATTTGCTGTTGGGCTGGTCTTGTAGCTTACTTGTTAAGGGACCTGGATCCCACCCCATTGACTTAGAAAACTCACTAAAGTGCATGTCCCAAATCCTGACAGGATGGAGAAACAGAACAAGAGGGATGGTGGTGTGGCCATGCCCCATTGGGGGGGTGCTTTCTTTACTGTCTTTATCTCTGCCTCTCCCTGGTGAGCACATGTACCTGCTGGCAAGAGAGAGAGAGGGAGAGAGAGAGAGAAAGGAAAATGATTTGCTCATGACCAACTTATTTGATCCTTTGCATGTTGTTGTTCAGCTCAAAATAGTGCATGCAATCTTCACAATATTAGCTTTCCTATGTAAAATTTCATCTACAATAGACTGAACATTGAAGAACATTCTGTAGGTAAAAAGTAAATATCTTTTACCCTCCCTTAGATGAAAATGCTAAAGGTATTTTCTGCTTACAGGAAATGCTGTCCTTTGTATTAAGTAAATGGCCTTCCCATTAACCACATATGTGACATTTACCTTTTTTTAGTCTATAAAATAAGTGAACATAAGATACCTTCTAGTCCTAAAATGACATAATTCCATCATGTTTGACTCAGACATTTTACATTGCACATGATTCGGTTGAAAAACGGGAACTTTCTCATCTGTCAAGGTATTTTATGTGAACATTGTGATACTTTAGCTACATCCTTTTACCTGTATTTATTGTCATACTGGTGACACAGAAAATGCAATTTATGTTTCTGATTTTTCTTTAACTTGATTCATAACCAGGTTGTATATCATTGTGAAACTACACTGTATATATAATTGTTTATGTTTCTATTAACTATGTTACCAAATTTTTCCCCCTCAAGGATTTGTTGCTGTTGCTATAATAATTGGTATCCCAATTCTAGTCAAAATTTTCTGGGACTATGGAAAATCAGGGTGAGCAGAAATTCCAATGATTTCTAAAGTTTTATTCTTGCCTTCTTTCCACTGAAACATGTTAGTATATCAGTACTTTCTTGCATTTTTCTGACATGTTCTCTTTATGCTTTTTGTTCTCCATGGACAAACTTTGTCTCTTTTTTTTCTCTTGCTCAGTATGTTCTTGCTCAAGAGCACTGACCACATTTTAAAGAAAAGTGATTTGGAAGCCAAAGTTTCACTTTGTGCCCAATCAGCTCACCTTTTTTGCAACTCAGTATAACTTCCAGTATTATTTGTGCTGTACAGAAGCAGAGAAGCCGAGGGAAAGTCACCCTCTGCCATGGTCAAGGTGCCTGTGACTGGGCTTTTTCTGACTTAGAATTATGAGTAGATGCCAGGCTAGCTAAAAACAGTCACGTGGCTCAGAGGGCAGGCTTTGTTGTAATCCTGGGTCTGCTGTGTGACCATGAGCAACCTCTGGTCATAACCCCTCCCTGCCTCAACTTTCTCATTTGTAAAATGGGTGAAATATACCTCTTGGGATTGTACTAAAGACCAAATGAGTTTGCCTTCTATAAAGAGGTTAGGTCACTATTTGGCACATCGTAATTATCCCAACGCTAAAACAACACATGTGGGACCAGCAGATGATGGTGTACTGGTTAGGTCACTGGACTGCCGCATAGTTAGATGTGGTTCAATTCCTGGACCCAGTGGCTTAAAACTCACACTGGGCATGTGTGTGTGTGCATGCCCACAATCCCAAGAGAATGGAAGAGAAGGGATTGGGGTATGGCCTTTTCCCCTGGGAGGGTGTGATTTCTCGCTCTTTGTCTCTGACACCAGCAAATGCCCTATAGCAAAAATTTCTCTCAAAAACAAAACAAGACAAAACACACATAAAAATCAATATTATTTGAAATATCTCATTTGTATTGAATCCACATATTTTAAGTATAAATGTTATTGACTTTGACCAATTCTGACAAACAGAATTCTGGATTTAATTGTTCATAAAACTAAGTGTGGAGTCTATATAAATTTGAAGTTTTTCTAGGCTGACCTTTTGCCTATCCCTTTTTTAATCAGAACAACTACATTTTAATGCTATTACTAAATTGTTTTAATTCTTTGGTGTGAGCTATCTACTTTTTACTCTCTCTAATTTCTCCCTCCTTAAATGAACAAAATTATTTAAGACTTTTATAAGCTGAAGTATGTGAATGTTATTTAAATCACTTAAGTGGTTCAGCCCTTTAGTAAAAATATTTGACTTAAGTTTGGGAGACAAGGGAAGTTAATAGTTTTTATAAGTATTTATTTAATATCAGTTACAATAGTGTAGATGCCACTGTAGCAAATGTAGTCAGATGTATTATAACTTTCTATTGAGTTTTCAGAAATTTTTAGGATTATGGTTTAGAGCCTAGCAAAAACTAAGAGTTCTAAGTCATATAAAGTAAGGGAAGTTAGCAACAGATGCTTTAACTAAAAACTACCTTAACAAAAAATTACAAATGTACACCACCAGTCTTAACATCCTTTCTTGCATTTGTTCCAACTGTATTGGTGAGAATGTACATTAGCACAGCCATAGAGGCAAGGTTCCTGAAAATTCCAATATTCAAATTCCATATGATCCAACCATCCCACTATGAGTCATATATACAAAGGAAAGGAAATAAGGATTCCATAGAGATGTCCAGAGTCAGTGTTTATTGCAGCACAGTTCACAATGACCAAAATATGGAAGCAAGCCAACTGTCCCATCAACAGACAAATGCAGAATGGTGATAGAGACACATAGACACATACATATAACATACACATGTATAGTGGATTACCCTGCAACCATTACAGAGAAGGAAATTCTGTCATCTGAGCTAGCATGGTGCTGTCTGGAAGAAATCATTTGAAGTGAAATAACCTAGGCACAGAAAGAATACATGTTTTCACTCCTCCACGGAGACTAAGAATACGACCTCAGGAACAGAGAGTAGGATAGTGATGACAAGAGGTTGAGAAGGGAATAGAGATTTCAGTTTGCAGTAGGTCATCGGGAAAGTCATGATGTATTTTTGAATGTAAAAGTGCATCGTGAGTTTCTCGACAACCTCATATGAGAAATGAGGAGTTCTTGTGTTACATAGTACACTTGGGTAACTCTACTTATTAATTTGTTGTATCTTTCAGATGAGCTAAAAGAGGATTCTGAATATTTCCAGCTCTCCTTTTGAAATTGTAAATAGTGTTACCAATTTATCAATGATAAATTATTTAGAGAGTATTAACTTGCCAAAGCTAGTGCTTTGAAGCTTTGGGTGTCAGGAGAAGGTAGATTTGAGATGAGCTTACAAGGTGTTCGCTCTTGGCTTTCATAGTTTCTTTACATAATGTGGTAAAGAAATTGGCCATGATGTTTTTAACAGGACAAAAAACGTTGGAAAGTAGAAGGAGAGAATTGTCTCTGAATTGTATGGGATTTTGCCTTAAGTCTTATTGCTCATTGGGTGTCAGGAGAAGGTAGATTTGAGATGAGCTTACAAGGTGTTCGCTCTTGGCTTTCATAGTTTCTTTACATAATGTGGTAAAGAAATTGGCCATGATGTTTATAACAGGACAAAAAACGTTGGAAAGTAGAAGGAGAGAATTGTCTCTGAATTGTACTGTGGGATTTTGCCTTAAATCGTATTGCTCAATTCCTGAATCAGAGAAGAAATTCATGCCTTTTGCATGTGCACAGAAAAAAGACTACTTGCCTTGTTTTGAAGTATAAGCTGTCATGGGTAAAAGCTAGCTTTAGTCTCCTGATTTCACATCAATTTAATTAAAAATGTATCTTAATTAGTATTTAGGGTATAGTTAACGTGAAAGTGATAATGTAGTTTCCTCTAGTGATGTTTTGTGGTTGCCTTTACAAGGATCTATTTTCTTTTTTTAGACGTGTTGAGTCTGTATGAAAAATATTAGTTTCGAGATGGGAGTGTAAGCAATGCTTGATTGTGTTTTTTGATTGAAATTGAATGACATAATTCAATAAGTTTTTTTCCTTCTTTACTATTCAGCGCTTATAAAACACATGAAAACACCAAATCATTCACTGTTAAGTCTGATAGTTTGTGACTGGTGCCTCAGAAGTAAGACCTGGTAAATTATAAAAGGTATATATGGTTCTGTGTCCTGCAAAGTATCTGTCAGTACACTTGGGTTAGTGTCTCTCTGACTCTTAAAGAATAACAGAATTTGCCTTCTCTATGGTTTCCACAATTATCTTTCATTGTGAATGACTAACACATTGAATGTCTCTTCCCTCCGATACATCAGCTCTTGACTCAGCACTGTGTCCGTTGTCTCCTCCTATTTCACATTCAGTTTCTTACAATGATTAGATGCTATAGTGCCATAAATAGAGGAAAAACAATGACATCTTAGGGCTTAATAAGAATGCCTTTAGGGGCCCGCAGGTGGCGTGGTGGTTAAAGTTGCTGGACTCCCACATGGCTGATCACCAAGTCCTGGACCTGGTGGCTTGCTTTCTTGCCCCCCCTTCTCTCTCTCTCTCTCTCTCTCTCTGTCTGTCTCTATTTCTCTGTCTGACCTGACCAAACTGGGAAATAATAATAATAAAATTAAATAATCTTTAAAAAATTATACAAAAGAATGCTTTCATTATGATTATTTCTCTCTTGTGATGATTGGCTTGTCTTGTATTTGTTTATCCTTTTGTTTGGCTTCTACGTCTCCAGTATTTAAGAAATACTACAATATGTGTTAAGGTATCTTTTCGTAAGTCGTGCTTAGAGATCTGAAAAGGCATCGCTTCTATATCTTCATATAGACTATTAAAAAGATAACTTGATGTAAATGTATTTGAATCTTTCTGAGCGTCTTAATCTCTCAATGAATTCTTTTCTCTGTTCCACATGTAGTATTCAGGGGGGGTTTCTTTGACTTTGAATCTGGAAGTATCTTGCTTGAGTCTAGCTGTTTGAATCTATTTTGTTATCTGTTCTATTTTATTCTATTAATCTTGGAAAATGAAAAGCTTATCTGCCTTGTATTCATTGTTGCTATGTCTGCTAAATTATGCCTACAGAAGATTATACTCTGATTTACTATGCATTTGTTTTGCACCCTGAATTAACCAATTCTTTTTTAAGTTCTCTTGCATGGTAGCTAAAAATTAATGTTTTGTCATCGGTGAAGGAATCATTTTGATTCTAACTTTCTTTTTTTTTTAACTTTCAGGACACACATATATAACATTGACAGTTTTGCTTATGATGCTAGTAACCATTGGCTAGCTGACTTTCCCAAAGAAGAGTTAAGAAGAAAGTATATACAAATATACAGACTATTTCTACCTTCTTAATCTTCTTAGAACTTTCTGGAAGAGCGGATACAATAAATGAAATAGTGCACTTTGTTTTGCACGCTATCATTGTCTTTGAGACATGTTAGAGATGTCAACAAAGCAAGGAGACGGAATGGCCCTGGGATCACATTCTCAACACACCGCCACCTCTTGAAAATAGAACGGCTCTTAGGGAGGACTGTAGACTGAAAGATTATTCTTCCTTTGTTGTATGATATTGAAAACTGATAATGAACCAGCACTTACCCTATTATAAGGTGGATAAGCTGCAATTTTTTTTTTTTTGGAGAGATTTTCACTGTAGGGCGCGTGTGCTCGCCAGACAGACAGAGAGAGACATAGAGACAGAAAGCGAGAAATCACCCCCCAGGGGGGATGGTCACGCTGCAATCCCTTCTCCTCCATTCTCCTCTCAGGATCTTGGGCACGCACGCACATGCGCCCGGCGTGAGTTTTAAGCCACCGGGTCCGGGACGTGAACCGCGGTCGACTACGTGGGAGTCCAGCGACATAGCCATTACGCTAACTGCTGGTTCCCGATAAGCTGCAATTTTGTATTTAGAACAATCTAAAAACAACAAACAAAAAACCCAGCCCTGTGAAATGCATGTTCTTTGACTTAATGTCCTTCAAAGTATCCAGAGGGCCTGCAGGTGGCGCAGAAGTTATGATGACTGGGGCTCTGATGGCTGACTGAGCAGTTTGAGTCCCAGACCCAGAAACTTGAAAAACATGCCAGGCACATGTGGGGTGTGTGTGTGTGTCTGTCTGTCTGTCTGTCTGTCTCCAAATTCCCAAGAGAAGAATGGAGTAGAGAGGATTGTGGCATGGCCATCTTCCCTAGGAGTGATTTCTCACTTTCCCTCGAAAAACTAAAAAAAAAAGAAAAATTGAAAAGTCTCTAGAGATATTACAATATTAACATAAGGAAAGATTCTGTATTTCCACAATGACCTGTTCATAGCCAAATTGTAAATCTCGTTTTATAACATTAATTTATTTATATTTATTTATGTCAGTGAACATTGATTTTACATGTATAACAAGAAAAATTTAAGATTTGTAAAGAAAAATTTATTTTCCCTAAATAGAAATAAATAATTGACCATATTTACTTGTTTCATATAATGTTTGGATATTTTTCTCAGATGTGAATGTTTTATTTCTAAATAAGGATTCCCTTCCTGCCTCCTGTAAGTAGTTTGCAATACTGTTCTCCGGTTGTCCCTGTGTAAGTCATTTTAGTTACATTTGTACTGTATTGTACTTTCTCAAGTATGTTGCATCGTTCCCTGTTACAATGTTGACATTACTTGCTATTGATTTACCTAAAGACAATTACATCAATTTCTAGATTCTTAATATATTTTGGTCATGTAGCCGATTATATTCTAGGTGTTAGACTAGACTACAATATTACACATCACTAGATTTAACAATAATTTTTTTGTTTTACTGCCTCCTCTGTTACATTTTGTTGTTCACATTCCATGGGCTTCATGGCACTTCACTATAAATACTAAAGTATGTATTTCTATCAATGAGGACATTTTTCTTTCTAACCTCAACTCAAAACTAACAAGGTTAACCATAATTTTCTAATAGTTTCTAGTATTAGGAAATTACTTTAACTGAACTAAAAGTTCTGGGAATAGGTGCATATCCACCTATTCATTTCTTTGTTAGATATGAGGGCCAGCACTTGTAGGATTTCTCTCTTTCCCCCTTTTTTGTTTTTGTTCCTATTTTTGTTTTTTGGTAAGTTTCTTCATTTCTCCCATGGGTCAGAGAAGAAGCACCCCTACAGGGTCTTGATGGCCTGATCCACCGCTGCCTCAGCCAGCCTGGATCATGGGCCTGCGGATGCCTGGTGTACTCAGGGGAGCTTCTGGGTGCAGACCCGGAACCTTCCCATATGGGTTAGCCTTGCAGAGCAATGTGTGTTACCACTGCCCCACCCTCCGGCCCCTCTTGTAGGGTTTTTGTTTACTTTGGTCTGTATTCTGTTGTCATAGGGTCAAACTGCTTTTTTTGTTTGTTTTTTAAGGTCTGCCGTCTTACAGGTTTTTCTTTTATCATAAGGATTACATTGCCTTTCCTCTCAACACCGATGCTTCGTTATTGTAGCATGTTCTACTCATGCACCACAGAACCTTGAGTTGTATAATATTCAATGCACTATGACGACCACTCTTCTGGGCACACCTGAAGATTGAGAATGTTTTCCTTCACTCTCCTAGCTGTTTTCTTTGGTTAACGCCCAAGGTACAAATGCCTCATTTTCCACCCACCTTGAGGGTTCCCTCCAATTCCTTCCCTAGAAACAGCTTCTTCCCAGAAATCACTGCTTTCTTTGCAGCCTATTCCAGTGGTGGCTGTTCTTTTCATGCTCCGTGTGACACATTGTTGAGAGGCACTGGTATTGGTTTTCCTGTTTCTCGTTCTCACTTCTATCTCTTTTCCCACACACTCTTTTAAAAAGAGTAATTGTTCCCTCTGGTAGGATCACTTACTAAAATGTCAAACTTGTTTCCCTCTCTTGATTCTAAGCACATAGCCCAACTTTCCCTGTCACAGGGAACGTCATGACAGATGGAAGCAGAACTGAGTTAAAGACAACCCTCTTCTGCATTTTCCTTCTCTGAAATCCTCCAGCCATAGAGGTCTAAGCTGTGGGGAGGGAGAGAGAAACAGAACCAGGAAGAGAGAAGGTTCCTGTGAACAACAAAGGCTTTGGGATCAGCCTCCAGCCTGGAGCCAAGCATCCTGGTAGTTTCCGGGTGACAGTGACTGGTGAGTCTCAGACAAGTGACAGGAAGCTGCATGGTTGCTGTATTTTGAAGTTGAGAATTGTTTGCTCCCCTCTCCCAGGCTTTTCCACTTTTTCATGCAGTTTTCCCCGAAACCGCCCTTGTTTACCATAAAGGCTGGTGGGAGTAGTGTGTGCAATTGCTGAGGGTTTTGTTTCACTCTGTGTGCTTTCTTACTGGCCATTTGTAAGTTTTGGCTTTCTTTGTTCTATGTGGTGTTGAAGGGGTGGTTTTGTACAACCACACATTATGTTGGCGTGGCTCTGGGAAATCACATAGTGGGAAAGCAAACTGGTGCAGCCCTTTTGGAAGGGAATTTTACAATATCTATCACAAATAAATATATGTTTATCCTTTGGCCCACCAGTCGCACTCTAGGAATGACCCTTGAAGATGCAACCATCCACAACATGAAAATACACATGCATAAGGTTATTCATCAGAGCACTGTCACTGCAAAAGATTGAGAACAGTCTGAATATCCATACATAGGACGGGCCAAATAAACTGTTATATCCCTCCTCCAAAAAAAAAAAAAATCTATGGAGATATTTAAAATAGAGAAAGATCTGTGAACTGTCATGGAGTTATTTCCAGAATATATTAAGCGGAAAAAGTAGAGTGTGAAAGACTATAGCATGCTATTTTTCATGAAAGGAGGAGGAGGAAACAAACATCTATGCATGTTTCATTTTGTGCACAAAGAAACAGGAAGCATAAACTAAAAACAATAGGTGGTGAGAATTTTGAATGGGAATGTGGCATGTTGTTTGGCTTGAAATTTTAGAGCCATTGTCGCACATGTTAAAAAGGCAAGTAAATACAGGCAGCAAAAATCGGAAGGGAAGAGGAGGAACATCATAAAGGAATACTATTCCCATAAAGGAACCTTATCACATTTCAAGTCAATAAGTAACCAACTGCATTTTAGAGGGGCCAGCAGGTAGCATGGTGGCTAAGGTACTGGCCTCCCATGTGATTCACCACAGTTCTAGTCCTGGCCCTGGCAGCTTGCTTTCTCACATTCCCTCTCTCCCCCTGTGTCTCTGTCTCTTTCTTATAAATACATGTGCCCTATAGCAAATTACAAAAACAATACTTTTTTTAAAAAAAAAGAAGCTAGAGATTGAGCTAAATCAAATAACCTCCAAACAGTATTTCTGTTCTATCACCAAAAGCTAAAGACTAAAGGAATATATAACAAATGTTGGATTCATTTTAATAGGTTTAATTTTTCATGGTATTGTGCTTCAGTAATTTCAACGCTACCTTATGTGCATTCTAAGATGGAGCAAATAAGTGCATTGTGAATAATGAAAGTCACTGTCAGGGAAGAGTTACCAATATGAAGGGAACGCTGGAGTGAAACCCATAGTATATCATTGTAGTTTGAGTTATCAGGATGGACCCGTGATTCAACATCATTCACAGAGAAACAGATGCAGATGTGAGTGTGCACATCTGTGTTAGGGCTCTCTGGAGACGCAGATACAAGAGGATTTTAGAAAGATGTAAGAGATTTATTGTGGGGAAATTCTGTCCAAGTGCAAAGGCTGGAGAACCAGGGTGATAAATGGTGTAACTCCCAGCCCAAGGCTGGAAGCATGCTGGTGTGAGAGCAAGACTTTGTCCACAATGGTGAGAGCTATAGGCTATTCCTGGACTTACTAAAATAAGCCATCACAGCATCTGTGTATGTATACGATATGTACCACTATGTACAGTTTATGTACGACCTCTATATGTGTGTGTGTATATGTATATGTTTTAGTGTGTTATGTTGCTAACAAATACCGGGTAGTTTTATAAAAAGATAGAGGTGGGGCCAACATGGTGGTTAAGTAGCTGGACTCCCACATGGCTGACTGATTCGAGTCTCAGACTGGGTGGCTTGCTTTGTAGACTCTCTTGTGAGTGCACAAGCCTTGTAGCAAACTGAAAAATAATAAATAAATAATTGTTTTTAAAAAAGGAAGTTTTATTTATAAACTCACAATTCTGTTGGCTCTCACCTGGGCCTACACTGTGACCCAAGAAAACAGGATGGGGGTGTAAGCAGAGAGAGAGCTTCTGACTGCTCTGTCCCGTCGGAAGTAACCTTTCTCACGAGAGCTAGAATTGGCTGGGTCTTGCAAGACATCATTAATCTATTCATGAAACTGTTGCCTCCATGATGCCAATCCACATGAGCCAATCATCACCTACTAGACCTCTCACTCCCCAATATCAAATTCCAGACCATGAGACTGTTGGGGACAAACCCCCATCCAAACCATAACCATGAGTGTGTGTATGTGTGTGTACACACATATGTAAATAAAACCTCTCTTCTCAGGAAGCCTAGGAGCAATGAGATTGCATTTCTAAAGAGCTTTTTCTGATAAATCAGGTTTCATGATTGATTTAGTCAGAAAGGGCTGACTCCAGGGCTAGACATAGAAAGTACATGATGACAAGCCTGGAATATTTTGTATTAAACTCTGAAAGCATTCCCAGCTCTGTTAGCCCAAGCGTGTTTATCTGGAACGTCAGTAAGGACCCTGAAATCCTGTGTGCTTGCTTTCCCTGTGACTAATATATTGTCCGTAAGTCTCGTTACAGTCATGTGTTGCTTAGTGGTGGGGGTCCACTCTGAGAAATGAATTGTTAGGCTCAACCTTGGTTGGTGTGCAGTACTAAGATGCTGCTTTTTGGAGACTGAGGCCACATGGGAGGCCCAAATTCTATTCCTGGCCCAACCTAAAGAGGCCCAGTACTTAGAGTTCTAGGTAACTGAGAAGTTGGGACAGAAAGATCACAACATGCTGAAAACAATCAGAAATCTGTCTTCCTGGGGCCAGCATGTGTTGTAGTTAAGGAGTTGGATTCCCATATGGTTGACTGGTTCAAGTCCCGGATTCACTGGTTTGAAAATCACGCCAGACGTATGTGTGTGCCTGTCCAAAATTCTGAGAGGAAAATAGAGAAGGGATTACAGCGTGGTCATCCCTCCAAGGGGGTGGGGAATGATTTCCCACTTTCTCTGTGTCTTTCTCCAGGGAACACACGTGCCCTATGGCAAAAACCTTAAATTAAAAAAAAAAAAAAAAGAAAATCTCTTCTCTCTCTCATAACAAAATAAATATTTAAAAACAAAATGTGTTGTTGGGTGATTTCTTTTTTCCCATTTTAAAATTTACATGCACAAACCTAGAGGGTATCGAGCCTACACATTTAGACTGTATGGGATAGCTTCTAAGCTAAAGACCTGTACAGCTTGATAGAGCACTGAGTATTATAAGACAATGGTAAATGTCCACATGTCTAACATAGAAAAGGTTCAGTAAAAATACAGTATAAGAGATAGAAAATGGCCCACCTCGGGCACTTGTCATGAATGGAGCTTGCAGAACTGAAGTTGCTCCGAGTGAGGAAGTGAGTGAGTGAAGGCTGAGGACATTACTGTGCCCTACTATAGGTTTTACAGATGCTGTACACTTAAGCTACACTAAATAATTATCCTTGGGGCCAGCAGGTGGCATGGTGGTTGAAGGTGGTGGATTCCCACATGACCAACCAAGGTTCGAGTCCCAGACCAGGCGGCTTACTTTCTTGCTTTCCCATTCTCTCTCTCTCTCTGGTTAAATTAAAATAATAATGATAATGATAGCAAATGGAATTAAATAAATAAATCTTTAAAAGAAAAAGACTTATTCTTCAATAATGAGTTAATGTAGCTTTAACTGTATGAGACTTCTCTAAACATAGGGGCATATGCTTGCCCATTATCTGGGCTGGCCAAGACTAGGACTGGGTCATGGACATATACTCTGTCGGACGTGCCCTCTCTCTGTCTGTCTTTCCCTCTTTCTCATGGAAGAAATAAACTTTAAAAAAAGAAAATATTAAAATTATTTGAATTCTTGTCTAGTAATGTCATCTTATAAATTATGACTAAAACAAATTAGTGAAAGCCAAAATCCACTTGAATATCTTTTTAGCTTGTTACACACTTTTGTAATTTAATATATTTGTGAATTATGCACCATTTTAGGGGGACAGCAGGGGGCATGGTGGTTGGGACACTGGGCTCCCACACGGCTGACCATGGTTCAAGTCCCAGGCCTGGTAGCTTGCTTTCTCACTTTTTCTCTCTCTAGTGACTATGGCAAATTAAAAAAATAATAATAAATTAGTTATTTTAAAATGACAAAGATGACAGTCTTTAAGTTATCACACACATATTTCAAACATTTACCTGATCAAGTTTTAAATAAAAATTTATCTTCCAAACAGAAGTTCTAAAATTATGTTTCTTTGTCCACATACCATCCATCTGCTTTTGGAAACACAGATAAGCAGATTTTGAAAGCAGACAAGACGCTCCTGTGATAAGAACAGAACTCCAAAGTCAGAATGCAACTATTGCTTACACCCCCATAGCGTTGACAGTTCTCACGGGGTCTGCCTGCACCAGTATTCATGCACTGTCTGCTTGTAGAGCTTTACTATTAATTTGAAATACTTAATTTGACGGTACTTAACGTGTATTATCACGACAGCTGTATTTGTCTTCCAATGAAAAGAAAGCTGATAGAATCAAATTTCAAATCTTGTAAGTTACACATCATTAAAATCACTAGATTTTGCCGCAAAAATTTTCTCATTGATTGTGATCATGAACAATTGGGGTAAGATCATCATCAAAGATTCGATCAGAAATTGTGTGGAGCGCTTCAAGCACAAGACTCTCTACAGGAAGTCAGATGGGGCTGTTGGTTTCCAGAGTGGCCTAGAAGGAGCTTGAAGTCACCACTGTCCTAACAACAAGTAAAAAACTGAACGAACGGAAGAACCACCAAGTCATCTTAGATCTAGAAGAAAAGTGAGATTATGGAGCACACTGTGGCCCAAAATGTGAGAGACGAGTATGCAAATGCGGGAGGGGCAGTTTATCAGAATAGAAACCCACAAGCAGAAGTCTCCGTGGGAACCAGTGCTGGGTGGGAAGATCTGCATTGGGCTTGATCATGTACCTGAGGGCCAAGGTGGACAAATCAGACGTTCAAACAACCCAGGGGACACAGTCGTGGGGGACAAGCACGCTTCTCTACCCTTGACCTCCTAGAGCGCCACCCGTTTCCCACAGAGTGGCCGAGGACAATCCCTGCTTTTGGCCTGGGAGGAGTGGAAAAGCCATTTTGAAATATACCCAAATACTCTGTTCTCAGGCCTCTTCTCAGGCCTGCCCTGAGGAAAAACTAGTCCATGCTGGGATATTATCAAAGCCTAACCTACACGGGTGGGGGGGGGAAGGGAAATCCCCACCTCCTGCCAACCTCAGCTATCTTGTCCCTCATAAGGGGGAGAGAAAGCAATTGAGAACCACATGTGACATTCACAGGGCGGGGGCGCCGGCTCAGTGAGAGACTGAGACCTAACCACAGAAGTGGGCCTTTGCCTACTTCGGCACCTTACCCCTGCATTACTAATCAGTTTGTCACAGACCCACAGGCTGGGACCCAAGAGTTTCTGTTTTGCATATGGAAAGAGACCTGGTGAGAGGGTGGGGGAGCATGGCAGAGCAGAAACTATTCTTTGACCAAAGAATGGAGAGAGGGGAGGTCCTGCTCCCAAACCACCTTCTCCCAGGTGAAGAGTTGTGCTGCCACTTCCATAGGGAACAGAGCTGATGTCGCAAAGTGGGACGGACCACTCCCAGTTGAGCATGCGCAGATCCTCTTTCTCCTCACCCACACCTTGCCTTCTGCATTTGGCACCTTTTGCACCGTCTCAGTTTGCACCCAGTGCATCATCGCCATCTGGTTTGAGTTGGTACTGCACCTTTGCGTCGTGAATTCTCGTCATCTTGGTTCCTGCAAACAGTCACAGCTAAAAAGGGCAGTGTAGTGTCTATAGCACTCAGGGGTTTCCGAATGTGGTTTTCTGAATTTCTGGTGACGTATTTACAGCAGTTCCTTATACCTAGGATAGCATGTCTGGTTATCAAGAAAAAAATGGCAAGGCATGTTAAAAGGCAAAAACCACAATTTGAGGAGACAGAGCAAGTGTCAGACTCGGCTCAGATAATAGCAGGGGTTTTTAGAAGATCAGACAGGGAATTTTTTTATGGGGGGTGGATGGAGGTTTTTTTTGTTCTTGTTTGTTTTGTTTGTTTGTTTGTTTGTTTGTTTGTTTTGCTATAGGGCGCATGTGCTCGCTAGACAGACAGAGAGACAGAAAGTGAGAAATCACCCCCCCAGGGGGGATGGTCATGCCACAATCCTTTCTCCTCCATTCTCCTCTTGAGATCTTGGGCACGCACGCACACGCGCCTGGCGTGAGTTTTAAGCCACCCACCAGGTCCAGGACGCTAACCGCGGTAGACTACATGGGAGTCCAGCAACATAGCCAATACGCTAACTGATGGTCTCAGACAGGGAATTTTAAGAAATTTTGATTAATATGCCAAAGATTCTAATGAATAAAGCATACAAAATATAAGCAGAGAGACGGAAATTCTTTTTTTTTTTTGAGAGGTTTTCGCTATAGGGCGCATGCGCTCGCCAGACAGCTAGAAAATGAGAGACAGAAAGCGAGAAATCACCCCCTAGGGGGGATGGTCACGCCGCATTCCCTTCTCCTCCATTCTCCTCTCGGGATCTTGGGCACACACGCACACGCGCCTGGTGTGAGTTTTAAGCCACCGGGTTGACGCGAACCACGGTCGACTACGTGGGAGTCCAGCGACCATTACGCTAACTGCTGGTTCCTGAAAGACGGAAATTCTAAGAAAAAAACAAAAAGAAATGCTAGGGATTAAAAATGCTGTCATGGAAATGAAGACTGCCTTTGATAATTTAGTAGGCTGAACACAGCTGAGGAAACAATCTCTGGGCTTGAGGGTATCTTAGTAGAACCCTCCAAAACTAAAAGTAAAGAGAACAAGACCAGGCCAGCAGAGGGAATGGAGTTTGGGATAACTAGATCCCACATGGCCAACTTCACATTTCAGGTCTAGACCTGGTGGCTTGACAAACATGCCAGAAACATGTGTGTGTGCCCAAAAATCCTGAAAAGAGAATGGAGGAGAAGGAATTATTGCATGGACATCCCCCCAGAGATGCTTTCTTACTTTCCCTGTCTGTCTCTGTCTCCAGTGAATGTATGCACACTATAGAAAAAAAAAAAAAAAAAAAGAATATCTAAGAATTTGGGACAACTACAGTGGGGTACCATGTATATAATGGAATTTTTGGAAAGAAAATAAATAGAGAAATGTAAGAAATATTTGAAATAATAATGGCTGAATTTTTTTTTTTCAAAATTAATGTAAGACACTAAACTACAGATCTCAGAAGCTTAGAGTCCCCTGAGCAGGATAAATGCCAATAAAACTCTACACCTACACATACTATATTCAAATTACAGAAAAACTTTTATTATTTTTTTAATAGATTTTTGCTACAGGGCATGTGTGCTTGATGAAAAGACAGAGTGACAGAAAGTAAAAAATCACCCTCCAGGGAAGATGGCCACGCTGCAATCCCTTCTCCTCCACTCTCCTCTGGACGTTAGCCATGCACATAAATGAACCCAGCATGAGTTTAAGCCAAACTGCGATTGACCAGATGGGAGTCCAGCGACGTAACCATTATACGACCTGCTGGTCCTCATACAGAAAATTTTTAAATGACTATAAAGAATCCTGAAAGAAGTCAGAGGGACAAAACCCCTACTTATAAGGAGCAAAGATAAGACCTACACGTGATATCTTAGGAACCAAGCAAGCAGAATTAAAAAGTAAAAGGAGTAAGATGATATTTTTTTGAGAGATTTTTGCCAAAGGGCATGTGTGCTAACTGGAGAGACAGACAGAAAGTGAGAAATCACCCCTCAGTGGGATGGCCACGCCCCAATCCCTTCTCTGTTCTCTTCTCGGGATTTTGAACACGCATGGTGTGAGTTTCAAGTTGCCAAGCCCAGGACCTGAAGCACAGGTGACTATGTGGAAGTCCAGTGAGGTAAGCATTACACTGTCAGCTGGGCCCAAACGGCATAAAATGTTTGAAGGAGTGAATGAAAAGAAAAACAAAAAAAAGACATCAACCTAGAATTCTGTACTGTGCGATATTATCCTTCAAAAGTAAAGGCAAAATAAGACTTTCTTAGACAAACAAACTGGGAGACTTATTATCAGTAAAATCTACCTTGCAAACAACGTTACAAGACACTTTTTAAGTAGAAGGAAAATGATGCAGAAACTCAAATTTACATGAAGAAAAACCCATTGGAGAAGGAATAAGTGAAGATAAAACTGTTATTTTTGTTTAAATTTAATTGATTAAATAAGCAACAGCTTATTCAAAATATTAGTAGCAATAAGGTATGCCATTCTGTATGCTAATAGCAAGGGTCTTCAAAAATTCATGAAAAATGAGTATTATGAAAAAACCACATATGAATTTCCTTTTTTTTTTGCACCAAAATGAAGTAATGCTTTGATTCCATTTTGTCACCAACATTTTATAGTCCCCGTGTTGCTTATTTAAACAGGATCACATTGCACCACCATCCTCTGCCTCAGTTTATTGGGCATTAGGATTATAAGTGCATGCATCATATCTGACCTTATAGGTTGGACTGAAAATTGAACCTAGGCCTCTCATGTGGTCCCAGCCTGGAGAACACAGCATCTTAGGTGCACACACTGTCACATCTGGGCCTAACATGCTTATGTACATATGTATGTTTGTGTGTAAGTGAAACGACAGACAGTAACGACACAGGGATGGGAGGGAGGGATTAGGGTTATTTTATTGTAAAGTATTTGTACTAACTGTACATACATTTCTACACCATTTTTCTGCGCCTCGTAATTCAGCAGAAACTGACACTTTAAGCTATAGTTAGATTTCTCTTTCCTTCATTAAAATATCTCAAGAATGAAAGCATTTATTCTAGGACAGAAAAATATGTATTTCTATTAATAATGCATACTTTCTGCTAGGTGTGTATATTTTATTTCTCCCGAAGTACTTTATTTTTTCCTTTAACCAATGATGTATATATAACACAAAGGAATAAGTCAGTATTTTTATTTGGAGCAAGATTTTTCAAATAGAAAAAGCATTTTAAGACTCAGTCCTCTGGGGCTAGCAGATGGCGCAGTGGTTATGTCACTTGACTTTATAAAGGTGACTGCAGACCCAGTGACTTGAGAATCATGCCAGGCATGTGCACGTGCATGCCTAAGATCCCAGGAGGAGAAGAGATTATGGCGTGTCCATCCTGGGGGAGGGAGTGATTTCTCACTTTCCCTCTCACTGCCTCTCTCTCTCACCCCTGGAGCGCACGCACCTTAAGGCAAAAATCTCTTAAAAAAAAAAAAAAAAAGAAAGAAAAAAGACTCGGTCCTCTGGATACTCAATTCCTTAAGTTCTATAAATAATGATTACTTTTGTAAACATAGCGATGCAAGAAGTGTACTTCCATTTTCTCCTAACCTACTGAGGTTCTTGTTACATTACTATTTCATTGTATTTGTTTTTGACATAGCCCTTTTAAATGTTATCTTAATTTCTTAATTTTATTGGAGTCTTTGAAACAACTACTAGATTTACATATGCATTTAGTGGCCTTTTTAATGTTAATACTATGAAAATTGCATTGCATTTGAGAGACTTTATCAGTTTGTATTTAAGAATTAAACACAAACTGATCATCATCAACCTTTTCTTTGTGGATACTGGGTTTTACTCAGAATATATCAAGATTGTCTTCAATACAGCCATTTCACTTCTCAGGAATATTCAGATCCTAAAGCCAGACTGTATTCATATCTACAAGACTACCTGACCTATTTAAGGTGGATTTCACTTGCGCTCCCCATCGAAATTACGGGTTTTCCTTTAGGAAGAAAGAACTGATGACCTTTAGCGAGAGAAGTGCATCGTATTCTTGGGTTAAGCGGAGTTTGTGGTCACCCGTTTTGCTCAAGGGGAGGGATGGGAATGGAAGGGAAAGGAAGGGAAGGGAAGGGGTGGGTACTTGTAGCAGGGCAGGTAGAGGCTGGCCTTTGGAGTGTTCCACCAGAGGTCCTAAATAGCAGCCTGAGTGCGCTTTCTACTTATTCACCAGGAGGTGGCAGTATTCTCCCAGCAAGAAAGGGATCTGGGAGGTCAGAAGTTTGCCGGATGAGCTGGAGAACTCCCCAGCCGCCACTAATACTGCCACTCCTTCTTCTGAGCCCTCAGCTCATACAATCAAAGAAATCCATTGCCTGCCGTTAGTTAGATGAGAGTTCTAGCCCAGTAAACGATCAAACCAGGGACACAGATTTTAGGAATTGAATCATTCTTCCTCAACTTTCTCCTGACATTAAAAAATATTCTGGATCCTAGGAAGTCAACCTTATACCAACCAGCAACAATCACATAGAATCACTTAGAGGGACATTTTCTTCATGTGATGGCATATACATATATATATACACACATATATATATACACACATACATATATTTACATATATATGTGTATATATATATATTTCTTTTTTTCGAGAAATTTTTTGCTATAGGGCATGTACACTCACTGAAGAGACAGAGAAACAGAAAGCAAGAAATCATGCCCCCAGGGAGGATGGCCAAACCACAAGCAATCCCTTATCTCCTCTCGGGATTTTGGGCACACATGTACACACCCAGTGTGAGTTTTAAGGCACTGGGTCCGGGACTCGAACTGTGGTCGAATACGTGGGAGTCCAGCAACAGAGCCATAACACTGTCTGCTGGTCCCAAGAGCTATATTATAATCTGTAAAATGACTCCCCCTCACCTCCCCCAGAGAGGATGGCCACGGCACAATCCCCTCTCCTCCATTCTCTTCCTGGAATCTTGGGCACTCACACATATGTGCCCAGTGTGATTTTAAAGCCATAGGTCTGAAACTTGATCCACGGTCTGCCATGTGGGAGTCCAGACACGTAACCACGACACCATCTGCTGACCCTATGTAGAACGACTTTACATAATAGTGGTTCAGAGAGTCTTTGCTAAAGGAACTGGGAAGGGGAGAATAGATTTTAACCAGGCTAGCATATGTGAGCAGCCAACACAGGCTTTCCCCTACTGAAAGTCCCCCTGAGAGAAAAAGGCCTTTGAGCTAAATTTAGGTAATATGTAATGAAACGACATGCCACATTCCTATCAAGAAAACAGCATTATTTACTTTAAGAAAAAAAATCAAATGAAAACAACAAAACCATTCATTGTGAACTTATTATTAAAACAAAAAGCACTGTGTTCTGTCTGGCTTTTAGAAAGACTAAGAACAATCTCGATTTGTAATTTCTTTCTTTCTTTTGTTTTTTAGAGAGAGATTTTTGCTATAGGGCATATGCATTTGCTAGAGAAACACAGAGAAAGCAGGAAATCATCCCCTGGAGGGATGGCCGTGCAGCAATTCCTTCGTCTCCAGTCTCCTCTTGGGATTTTGGGCAGTTGCATACATGTGCCTGGTGTGAGTTTAGGCTGCCGAGTCCAAGACTCGAACCGTGGTCAACTATGTGGGAGTCCAGTAACATAACCATTACGTCATCTACTGGTCCCTCGATTTGTAGCTTCTAAGGCCTCAGAAAAAGAAACAAATGAAATTGTTCATCTTTACCCTCAGAAGTGTAGAAGTTATACTAAGTTTGAGAGTTCTATCATTAACTTTCACACTAAAGACTGTTTTATATCTTTATCTAATTATTTAAAACAGGGTTTGTCAGACTATGAAACTAAATGAATCATGAAGAGCACTAATATATATTTTATAATAGATAAACCAACAGGGAAAAATACGTATAGTACAAAAACACATTCAACACTGTATGAAACTTAATTTAGGATGAACTTGACACCTGAGTTTAGTAGAAAACACATGATGTATTTCAAAAATGGCCTAGCTTCTGTGGTACAGTAGGTATTGTGCTGGCCTGCTTGGCTGGAAACCACTCGGCCAAACACAGCTCATTTCCCCAGCCCGGGCAGCCTGAAATGCACCAGGCACCCAGGGTCCTGAGAAGCTGGAAGGCTGAAGAAAGAAAATGGTGAAATGATGAGACCTTGTTGGGGAAGAGGGATGTGTCTTTCTCTCTCCCTCTCTCTCTCTCTCTC
>NW_006160147.1:5776456-5777469 GCF_000334495.1 Tupaia belangeri chinensis
ATGCCCAAAATTCCAAGAGGAGAATGGAGAAGAAGGGATTACAGTGTGGCCATCCCCCCTGAGGGGTGATTTCTCACTTTCTGTCTCTCTGTCTCTTTGGCAAGTGCATGTACCCTATAGCAAAAATCTCTCTTAAAAATAATGTGGCAAAAGTTCTGTAAATGTAAGTCAGAGAGAAAATATTTGCAACTAATGTAGTAGATTACAGATTAATACTTAACAAAGCGTGAATTATACAAATTGAAAAGAAAATGACAATCAAATAAAAAATTGAGCAAACCATAAGAAAAGGCATTTAGAGAGGAAAAATTGCATGTAATTAATAAATATAAAGAAGTTTAAACCTCACAGGTATTCGGAGACTTGTAAATAAATATTGTAAGTTATTTTTATTCATCAGATTAGAAAAATGTAAAACTTAAAATTTTAGTGTTGAAAAGATTTTGGTGAAACTTATACATCAGGGATAGAGATGATTTTTTTAAAAGAGATTTTTGCTATAGGGTGCATGCACTAGTCAGAGAGACAGAGAGAAACAGAGAGACAGAAGCCAAGAAATCACTTCCTGAGAGGAATGGCCATGCCACAATCCCTTCTCCTCCATTCTCCTCTTGGGATTTTGGGCATGCACATGCTCTGGCATGAATTTAACCTGCTGGATCTGGGACTTGAACTATGGTCGACTACATGGGAGTCCAGTGATGTAACCATTACACCATCTGATGGTCCTGAGATATGAATTTTAACAATGGGAAAGTAATTGGAAAGTAATCTGGCAGTATCTGTTAATATCTAAATATAATACTTATGTTTAATCTAAATTTCACTTTTATGATACCTACTCTATAAAAAAATACATACGCAAAATTAGGCATTTACATATGTATACAAATAAATATGGAATAATATATATATATATAACATTTTTATTTTAGACAATAAATATAGAAAAAATAAAGGGAGATATTGGAGTAGGCAAAGATTTTTTTTTTTTTTTAAGAATGATTTTTTGG
>NW_006160147.1:5777814-5794702 GCF_000334495.1 Tupaia belangeri chinensis
AAAAAAAAGAATGATTTATTTACTTAATTTTAGTTGTTATTATTATTTTTTAATTTGACCAGAGAGAGACAGAGAGAGAAAAAAAGGGAAAGTGAGAAAGTAAGCTGCCATGTCTTGGACCCAGACTGCAATGGGCAGTGGGAGTCACCATGCCACCTGCTGGCTCCGCAAAGTTTTCTTAAATAAGACTCCTAGAGCACAAGCCATAGTCCTCAAAATAGACAAGTGGGATTATGTCAAGCTAAAAATCTTCCTCACAGCAAAGAAAACAATAACTAGAGTGAAAAAGACAACCCTCAAAATGGGGGGAAAAAAAAACTCTGTATTGCTTCAGGTGAAAATTCTTTTTAGAGTAAGACATGAAATATCAATAAACTATTTTCAGATTGGGAAAAAAGTAGATTAATAGTTATTTAGGGTTGGCAATAGGCAGTAATAGCTAGAGGGTAGATAGCGTTTTCTTTTTGAGGTGATGAAATCCTTCTAAAATTGACTATAGTGATAACTACACGTATCTGTGACTATACTGAAAACTATTGAATTGTACACTTCCATTGTGAATTGTATAGTATGAGAATTATATCTAAAAAAGGAGAAATGAAAGAAAAGGAAAAAAATAAAGGAAATTGTCTCTCATTTTAAGATAGTCTTGAATCTATAGCATGAATAAGATCACATAATTTCAGGCAGAACTGATAATGCAAATATATCTAGCTGAATTCCTTTTAGAAAAAAAAAACCTCTAGGTTCTGAGACAAATAGGGCTTTATAAAGGCTGTCTGTTATATTTATTAGACCTTTCAATATTTCTTAATGGAGAGAAAAACTATATTCTGAACACTATAAAAATGTCACATACCCTGTTTTTCTTTTATTTTGCTTTTGTAACTGATTGTCTTCTGTTGTCTAATTCTAGAGATTTAAAGTATAAATGTGGCGTTGAGGAGGAACGTAGACATTTCATACATGACAGTCTTTTACAATTGGAAGTATTACAAGTTAAAACAAAACATATTATTTCACACCATCAAGGAGAGTGACCATGTTGTATTGCTAACGTATATGTTTCGTTCCATATGCAATTATAGGAGAGAGTTTTTCCTCTAGTCAGTTCAACTTTGATCAGTTACGGTTATGCCTCCATCTAGTGGTAGAAATGCCTTCCAAGTATTTGCACAGTAAGTACATCCATGATCAACTGCTCTGACGTGCTGAATAGCTAGGAATCACTGTGGTTATCCTGTTATACAGAAGGGATAATATTTTCTGCTGATGACAACTTTCGTTGAAATTATATATCAATACCTACATGCAAATTAGTAGCATCATGTTTTTAAAGTAGTTGCAAAGTCTTTTCCTATAAATTAACATTTTAATTCTGGAATATATTAAGCCGTTGAGAAAGTCATGGTGCATTTACAATGCACTTTCTCAGTGACCCGATATATTAAAAACACTGGTCCCTATTTATGAATTTATTTAGCCATAGGGGCATCTTATCTCTTCTGGTTAAACTTCAGAGCTGAGGTTCCTCATCTACACCTACTTATAGCCTTAAGAGACTGTGAAATATAGTGTCCTGGATGTAGAATGTATACACCTCTGTGATGACTCTGATTTGTTTATTACTGGAATCTTCCGCGCCTTCATGGCTTTATTTGTAATCACGTCCATAAACACTTGACAAACCTAACCAGTCCCATGCTTATTACACACAGTTTCATTTAGCCCTTCCTACAGGCCTATGAGAGGGATAGGGAAGGTGTTCATTGTCTCTGACTTATGATGAGAAAATGTGGTAAGTTATAAGAGCTCTTAGAACTTAGCTAAACTCAATGAGTGGGTACATGGCAGAGTTGGAAATTTAATACAGAGTTCTTGACTTCAAGTCTAGTGTTCTTCATAAGATTTGTCCCCACTTGTAATTATGATGATTAAGTGAGAAAATGGTTGTATAAATGCTTGAGTTCAATAGGAACATATGTTACTGTAAAATTATGTAAAAAAGATAATAACGAGGTCCCTGAATGTGAGAAGCTTGTGGGAAGATGAGACAGAGAAATACTGTGTAAGTATTTACATCAGGCTGAATTTAGCTAACCATCAGAATAAAGATATCACAAGAGATTTGAAAGGCTTTATTTGTATATATGGTCTATTCAAATACATGTTTTTCCACCTTCTCATTCCTTCTCTGTGATCCTCTTCTTAAAACACTACTACACGACTCACTGCTAAGATTTCTGTCATAAATTAGAAGAGTAACAAAGAAAATGCTATGTAATCAGTATACATATAACATATAAACAATAAACATATGTTTATAATAGGAAAAAAAGCAAAAACTGTCTGTGTTTGTTGATTATAAATATAAGCCCTGTGTGTAAGAAGTGTGTTTTCTGGTCCTGGTGTGATCCACAACATCTGAATGTAACAGCTGAAGAAGTGGACTCCAAGTCTAAGGTTAGGTACTGTAAAATATCTGTGTATGTCTTTGTGGGAAAGCAAATTTGAAACATATACTCTCAGTAGAAAAGTAACTGAATTGTAGGGTCAGCAGTTGGCATAGTGGTTAAAGTGTTGGACTCCCACATGGCTGACCACAGTTCAAGTCTCAGACCCAGTGACTTGAAAATCATGCCGGTGCATGAGCATATATGACCTAAACTCTGAGAGAAAAATGAAGAAAGGATTACAGAGTACCCACTCCTTTCTCTGTGTCTCTGTCTCTCTCTGGTAAGTGCACCTGCCCTATGATTAAAAAAAAAAAAAAGAAAAAAGAGAAGCAACTGAATTGCAATGTAAATTTCTTTTAGCCTGTGTTTCCTGACCACCTGCACCACCAATCCATGAACTCCTTTAAAAATAGGTAGATGAAGGGACCAGCAGTTAGTGTAATGGCTATGTCGCTGAACTCCCAAGTAGTTGACTGCAGTTCATGTCCTGGACCCAGTGACTCAAACTCATGCCAGGCACGTGTGCATGTGTGCCCAAGATCCTGAGAGAATGGAGGAGAAGGGATTGTGGTGAAGCCACCTTCCCCAGGGTGAGTGTGTGTGTGTGTGATTTCTTGCTTTCTGTCTCTCTGTCTCTCTGTGTCTTTCTGGGGAGCATACGTGCCCTAGAGCAATAACCTCTCCAAATAAATAAATAAATAATAGGTAGATTCAATTGCTAATGGTGGACTCATTCTCTTCTTTCTCAATCAGTAGAGAAAACAGGAGACAGATTACCTGTGGCCATAATAATCCAATTAGGCATTATCAGAACTGGTAATGAGTTTTTATTTTATAAAAAATATAAGGCCTAAAATTGACTTTGAGAACCTATACTTTCTCCCCTTTCCATCATAAGCAATTAATAAGTATAGGTTGTTGCATATCTTTTCCTGCTTCTGGAAAGCTTTCGCAGGGTCTGGACAAGTGATTTCTTAACTTGAAGCCAATGTTTTCTTAATTATATTTCACAAATAGGCCAACTCTTGGCATATTTTCCAGCCCAGAAGAACTTATGAGTTGTACCTGGAAAAGGCATTAGGGTAGGTATTAGAAAACCAAGGTCTTTTTTTTTTTTTTTTTTCCAGAGAGATTTTTGCTGAAGGGCACATGTACTTGCTGGACAGACAAAGAGAGACAGAGAGACAGAAAGCAAGACATCACCCCTCAGAGGGGCTGGCCATGCTGCAATCCCTTCTCCTCCATTCTCCTCTCAGGATTTTGGGCATGTACACACATTCGTCCAGTGTGAATTTAAGCTGCCGGATCCTGGACTTGAACTGTGGTCGACCATGTGGGAGTCCAGCAACGTAACCATTATGCCATCTGCTGGTCCCCAAGAAAACCAGATCCTAGCCCCAACTCCCACTGGCTTGCCTGATCCTGAGTGAGTCACCTACCTCTCAGAACCTCAATTTATGAATCCTTTGAATGGGTTAGAGACTCCCAAAATGTTTGTTCTAAAATTAGCAAGCTGATTTTATTACTTAATCAAGAGTTGGAAATAAATTGCTGACCTTTGTTTCAAAGTCCCTAGTCTTGGGATCATCAGATGGCATAATGGTTATGTTGCTGGACTCTCACATGGCCAACCGCAATTCGAGTCCTGGACCTGACAACCTGAAACTCATACTGGGCATGTGTGCAAGTGTGCCCAAAACCCCAAGAGGAAAATGGAGGAGAAGGATTTGCAGTGTGGTCATCCCTCTGAGGGTTGATTTTCTCTTTTTCTATTTCCTTGTCTCCCTGGCAAGTACAAGCACCCTATGGCAAAGAATCTCTTTAAAAAAAAAAAAAAGTCCCTGATTTGGAAATCAATCAGCCCTATGAGCAATCCTCACAGAGGAGTGTGCTCTAAGGAGGGCTGGAGCGAGTGCCTGAGCTCTTCTAGGAAAGGTCGCCTCCTTTCCTTTCTGCTCAGCATGTCGCCAGTGTAATCTGTAGATTTAGCAGTGCCAATCTCTAAGCATCTGTAGCTGCCTCTAGCAAATCGCCAGTATCTTCCTCTTTTAGCAGTCCAAATCTCTAAGCATCTGTACCTGCCTCTAGCAAATCGCCAGTATCTTCCTCTTTTACTCAGTAAACTTTAATTTAGAATGGAAGATTTCATGGAATTGCAGAGTTTTTTGTTTTGTTTTGTTTTGTTTTGTTTTGTTTTCCCTAGTATACGATTTGAGGGTTTTTGTTTGTTTGTTTTGTTTGTTTTTGTTTTTGTTTTTGTTTTTTCTGACTCTCTGGAAGAAGAATTACCTGCGGATGGGACATTTGTCCTCTGTTCTCAGGTAACAAGGCAACTGTCCCCTCAGTTCTAAGGCCCCTACCCCAGTTTTCCTGTCTCTCCAGAGATTTTGTATCCTTCTGGATCAAGGTTCCCTAAGAGCCAGAAGGAATCAGGCACCCAAATCAGTTGTTTCCCTGCCATGCTCCTGCAGTTTCTCAAATTAGCGTCATGCTCACCCTCAGTCTTTCTGCATCTCCTTCCTCACAAGTTTTTTCTAAAAGTCTATCCAGAGTCCAAAGTTCCCAAATGATACATTACTTTGCAGAAGGTCACAGGCAGTCCCTTCTTCTTCAGGGAAATCTGGGGCAATCCGATTGCATAAATTTCCAGCTAGGGAGCTGTAGGGGTTTTCTCAAAGTAAGGTGGTGTGGAGTGCGTCCAGCTGCTTCCCCTCATGCCAGGCACGTGTGCATGTGTGCCCAAGATCCTGAGAGAATGGAGGAGAAGGGATTGTGGTGAAGCCACCTTCCCCAGGGTGAGTGTGTGTGTGTGTGATTTCTTGCTTTCTGTCTCTCTGTCTCTCTGTGTCTTTCTGGGGAGCATACGTGCCCTAGAGCAATAACCTCTCCAAATAAATAAATAAATAATAGGTAGATTCAATTGCTAATGGTGGACTCATTCTCTTCTTTCTCAATCAGTAGAGAAAACAGGAGACAGATTACCTGTGGCCATAATAATCCAATTAGGCATTATCAGAACTGGTAATGAGTTTTTATTTTATAAAAAATATAAGGCCTAAAATTGACTTTGAGAACCTATACTTTCTCCCCTTTCCATCATAAGCAATTAATAAGTATAGGTTGTTGCATATCTTTTCCTGCTTCTGGAAAGCTTTCGCAGGGTCTGGACAAGTGATTTCTTAACTTGAAGCCAATGTTTTCTTAATTATATTTCACAAATAGGCCAACTCTTGGCATATTTTCCAGCCCAGAAGAACTTATGAGTTGTACCTGGAAAAGGCATTAGGGTAGGTATTAGAAAACCAAGGTCTTTTTTTTTTTTTTTTCCAGAGAGATTTTTGCTGAAGGGCACATGTACTTGCTGGACAGACAAAGAGAGACAGAGAGACAGAAAGCAAGACATCACCCCTCAGAGGGGCTGGCCATGCTGCAATCCCTTCTCCTCCATTCTCCTCTCAGGATTTTGGGCATGTACACACATTCGTCCAGTGTGAATTTAAGCTGCCGGATCCTGGACTTGAACTGTGGTCGACCATGTGGGAGTCCAGCAACGTAACCATTATGCCATCTGCTGGTCCCCAAGAAAACCAGATCCTAGCCCCAACTCCCACTGGCTTGCCTGATCCTGAGTGAGTCACCTACCTCTCAGAACCTCAATTTATGAATCCTTTGAATGGGTTAGAGACTCCCAAAATGTTTGTTCTAAAATTAGCAAGCTGATTTTATTACTTAATCAAGAGTTGGAAATAAATTGCTGACCTTTGTTTCAAAGTCCCTAGTCTTGGGATCATCAGATGGCATAATGGTTATGTTGCTGGACTCTCACATGGCCAACCGCAATTCGAGTCCTGGACCTGACAACCTGAAACTCATACTGGGCATGTGTGCAAGTGTGCCCAAAACCCCAAGAGGAAAATGGAGGAGAAGGATTTGCAGTGTGGTCATCCCTCTGAGGGTTGATTTTCTCTTTTTCTATTTCCTTGTCTCCCTGGCAAGTACAAGCACCCTATAGCAAAGAATCTCTTTTAAAAAAAAAAAAAGTCCCTGATTTGGAAATCAATCAGCCCTATGAGCAATCCTCACAGAGGAGTGTGCTCTAAGGAGGGCTGGAGCGAGTGCCTGAGCTCTTCTAGGAAAGGTCGCCTCCTTTCCTTTCTGCTCAGCATGTCGCCAGTGTAATCTGTAGATTTAGCAGTGCCAATCTCTAAGCATCTGTAGCTGCCTCTAGCAAATCGCCAGTATCTTCCTCTTTTACTCAGTAAACTTTAATTTAGAATGGAAGATTTCATGGAATTGCAGAGTTTTTTGTTTTGTTTTGTTTTGTTTTGTTTTGTTTTCCCTAGTATACGATTTGAGGGTTTTTGTTTGTTTGTTTTGTTTGTTTTTGTTTTTGTTTTTGTTTTTTCTGACTCTCTGGAAGAAGAATTACCTGCGGATGGGACATTTGTCCTCTGTTCTCAGGTAACAAGGCAACTGTCCCCTCAGTTCTAAGGCCCCTACCCCAGTTTTCCTGTCTCTCCAGAGATTTTGTATCCTTCTGGATCAAGGTTCCCTAAGAGCCAGAAGGAATCAGGCACCCAAATCAGTTGTTTCCCTGCCATGCTCCTGCAGTTTCTCAAATTAGCGTCATGCTCACCCTCAGTCTTTCTGCATCTCCTTCCTCACAAGTTTTTTCTAAAAGTCTATCCAGAGTCCAAAGTTCCCAAATGATACATTACTTTGCAGAAGGTCACAGGCAGTCCCTTCTTCTTCAGGGAAATCTGGGGCAATCCGATTGCATAAATTTCCAGCTAGGGAGCTGTAGGGGTTTTCTCAAAGTAAGGTGGTGTGGAGTGCGTCCAGCTGCTTCCCAAGTCTCCGGTTAGGAGGGCAGCAGGACGTGCTTTCAGCCCCTCTTCCCACTGCACAGGACCTCCGGGAAACACCCACCCCTGGAGTACCGAGCAAGTCTGCAGAGGCTTGGAGTGGCTCCTCCTCATAGAAGGGCCCCCCAGCCCCTGCATCCCACTCTGATGTGGCTCCAGACCCTAACACCCTTCCTGGGGGGGCCCAACAGCAGCTTCCCCAGAGCACTGTCCCTCATTCCTTCCCATCTCTGACCCCGACCCCATTCATAAGATTTCATTTCTTATGCTGGTTGCTAGATGTAATCACATCATCTTTCTACATACGTTTATATATCTGACCGACTTAATTAAAATGGAAAAGGAGTTGTTCGTTTTTATGACTTTCTACTCTAGCTAATACAAGTGCTTTATTTTCTTATCAGATTAATAGAAAATAATTTAAAAGCTACTCGCTGAGGGATCATTTACATACTATCTCTAGTTGAGTAATGCAATAACTATCTCTAGTTGAGTCAAAATGTGAAATTTTATCTTATATTTTATTTTAAACAAATGGAACTTAATAAATACAAGTTCTTAATAAAATTTAAGTAATCTTTGGTGTTTTTTTCCAACTTAATAAATACAAGTTCTTAATAAAATTTAAGTACTCTTTGGTGTTTTTTTTTTTTCGATAGATATTTGTTCAACACTGTATTGGGTTGGTATTGCATTAGGAATGTGCAAATTAAAATGATATATTTCATGTCATTCAGAATGTTACAGTCAAATAAGGAGACAATAAATGCACATACAAGCACCTAGAATTCTTTTAGTACCAAGCATAAGACAAATAAATGAAAGATTGTCAGGATAATTATTACACCTACCTAAGCAACAAGGCAGACTGGACTGAGTTTCTAAGCTTTTCCAGCCCTTACAAATTTTTTTTAATTGGATAAGATAAACCCAAATTAATTTTTAAAAAATTTTAAAGGGGCTGGCAGGTGGCATGGTGTTTAAGTGTGCTGGACTCCCACATGGTCAACAGCGGTTTGAGTCCCGGATCTGGTGACTTGCTTTCTCACTTTCCCTCTCTCTCACTCTCTCTCTCTCTCTGTCCTTATCTGGTCAAATTAAAAAATAATAATAATAAAAACAAATAAATAAAATTAAATAAAAATAATTTTTAAAATTTTAGAAACATTTTTAAAAATAACTATTTATTTAACTTTATTTTTCATTATTCTTATTTTAAAAATTTGTTACAGGGCATGTGCACTCAACAGAGAGAGATGGTTGGGAGTGAGAAAGCAAGCCTCCAGATCTGGGACTTGAACCACAGTTGGTCATGTGGAGTCCAGTGCCTTAACCACCATGCCACCTGCTGGCCTCAAAATTATTTTTTAAAATACATAGCCGTGGGGCTGGCAGGTGGCATGGTGAATAAGGGTGTTGGACTCCTATGTGGCCGACCATGGTTGGAGTCCCAGACCTGGTAGCTTGCTTTCTCACTTTCTCTCCCTCTCTGCTCAAATTTTAAACACACACACACACACACACACACGTAAATAAATAAAGTTAAAATAAAACAATTCTTTAAAACTTTTTAAGAAATTTGGGACCAGCAGTTAGTGTAATGGCTATGTTGCTGGACTCCCGTGTAGTCGACCTCGGTTCAAGTCCCGGACCTAGTGGTTTAAACTCATGCCGGGTGCGTGTGCGTGAGTGCATGCCTGCCCAAGACCCCAAGAGGAGAATGGAGTAGAAAGGATTGCGGCGTGGCTGCCCCCACTGGGGGGTGATTTCTTGCTTTCTATCTCTCTGTCTATCTCTGTCTTTCTGGCGAGTGCACGCGCCCTATAGGAAAACACCTCTCCAAAAAAAAAAAAAAGTTTTAAGAAATTTAAATACATAGCTGAGATTGAAATTGAGAAATTAAGATAAGGGAATATCCATGTAGAAGAAAAGAGTATAACATTTAGTTAAACCCAGTGACGTACGAAGGAAACAGAATGGGGAAAATCCCCTAGAGGTTTTAATACCTACTAGGGTTCTGGATTTAAATCTGAAGTCCCAGGCAATACTGACACTAAAAGCGGGCCCTTTAATACATCTGAGAGCCAGTCCATAAAGCAGAAACTACAATAGCCCACCCTTTAAATCAGTGAGGCAGCAAAGAAGCCAGTCAGGTGTACTGCTCTGTGGGAGAGAAAGGTAATAGGAAGGCCGCCTATTTCTGAGTTTTGCTCAGAGTGTTGTGTGAATTTGCATTATCCTGTCTCTGCGGAAAACCCCAACTGATACATTCTTATATAAACCAAAACCCTTGGGGACTTGGCAGAGTCAAAGGTGTTTCTGTCCCACACAGAGACCTCTACAAACAAGTACACTTGATTCCTACGGAAACCACTTCTACCAAAGACAAGTTCCTAGTAAAAAATGTATGATCCACAAGAGAAGATAGAGAGTTAGGGATAGGAGAGAAACGGGATGCAATGATGCAGCGAAATTACATGCAAAGAAATACAAGCGATAGAAAATTATGAAAATGTCTTAAGGGATAGTACAATATTCAATGAGAAGGAAGAGAAACCATAGTGTCTACGAGACATCACGGAAAAAAAATCGGATACATTTAAAAAAGAACAAAAGTTCTAGAAAGTAAAAAATTGGCGGGGATTTTGAAAAGTTTATGGAAAACGGAATTAAAGTACGAGTTTACCCTAGGGCAAAACTTTTTTTTTTTTTAAATCCACACACAGTTTTTTTATAATATGGATTTTCCACGTACTTTTCAAAGACCTCTGGCATTGCAATTCACATTTCCACCTACAGTCAACAACATAATTACTCTCTGACTTGTCTTGCTATGCTAAACAACAAGCAAGTTGAATAATCTATGTAAGGCAATTGTTTTCAGGCATTAAGTAACAGCCAGAACAGAACTAAGAGCCCCAAGAGAAGAAAACAAATAACGTGATCTCTACAACTGCCGGGCTTCCTGCATGAAGACACATGTGGATCACAGCAAAACAGGGCGCTGTTTACACCATGGGGCTTCTAGCATTTAGGCAATGAGACCAAGGTTCAGGGTGGCAGAAATGTTCTGGAGAGAGAGAGCTATAGGCTGAAAGTGTTCCAGAAATCTGTCTCAGGTCACCTGGGGAGAAGGGAAACAAACAAGGTGAGCGACACCATGGGAGCCAGGAGCCCCTTGGAGACAGTTACCAGGCAACCGCCCAGAGAGCCAGCCAGGCCTCTGGCTGAACCCCTGTGTCAAGAACTCAGAGGCTGGGTTTGGTACAGGCAAGGTGGCCTGAATTTTCAGTGCAGAATATCGGAACTACCAGGAGGATGCTGCTCAGAGACCTACAAAGGGGTCCTTGCAAGTATCTGGCTCAGTACTGTCTACACATGCATATGAAATTACTGAGGCCAGACAATCACCAGAAAGACACAGGCAGAACATTCTTGAGGCTCAACAAGGTTGAAAATCAGTTATGTTCTCACTAACCATGGGGGAAAGACTTCATAACACATGGGACATCTGATAACGACCCTAAAAAGAGCACCGAGGCCAAATGAACTCTAGACTAAAGGCTGTTCTGAACTGCTTAACAAAACTTAAGAACAGGACAAAATTAAAAACAATAAACCTAACACTTCCTTTTAAGATATTTTTATTGTGCTAAAATACACATCCCGTGAAATTTACCATTTTTAACAATGTGGTGGCATTTACCATGCCGTGCAAACATCACTACTATCCATTTCTCGGATTATTTTCATCATCCTAAACAGAAACCATCCATTAAACAATAAATCCTTATTTCCACTTTCTCCAGCTGCTGATATTCTTTCTGTCTCTATGAAGTTGCCTATTTGAGAGATCTCATATAAGTAGAACCATTAAAGAGGAAAGTGGAGTCTTTAACAAGTTCATGGAAAAAGAGTATTAGGAAAAGCTATACCTGGATTTTAACATTCCTTCTTAGCAGATGGCATAGGAGTTACGTCACTAGAATTCCACGTGGTTGACCATAGTTCACGTCTCAGACCTGGTGGCTTTAAACTCACACCAGGCACACATGGGTGCATGCCCAAACTCCCAAGAAAAGAATGGAGGAGAAGGGATTGCAGCATGGCCATCCCTGTGGGGGGTGATTTTCCACTTTCTCTCTCTGTCTTTCTGGCAAGCACATGTACTCTACGGCAACCAAACCAAACCAAAACAAAAACTCTCTAAAAAACTCATTTCTTCACCCAAACTCATACTTTAATTCCATTTTTCACCAACTTTCTGAAATCTCCTTGTACGGTATTTTTTCTTTTCTGTCTGGCTTATTTCACTTAGTATGTTTTCAGGGTTCACCATGATGTGGCATTTATCTTAGTATCATTCCTCTTTAAGACTGAATAATATTTCATTGTATACATTGTGGGTTTTTTGGGGGGGAGTATCCATTATCTGTTGAACACTGAGTTGTTTCCACATATCAGTTATGGTGAAGAATGCTGCTGGGGGGACCAGCAGGTGGCATGCTGGTTAAGGCGCTGGACATGGCCAATCATGGTTCAAGTCCCGGACCTGGTGGCTTGCTTTCTCACTCTCTCTCTCTGTGTTTCTCTCTGGTCAAATTAAAGTAAATGAATGAATAAATAAAAGTAAAGAAATAATTCTTTTTTAAAAAAAGTTGACACTCCAGCTATTAATTCTTTATTTATTTATTAATTTTTTTGACCAGATTGTGCATGTGCACAACAGAAAGAGCACATTCCCAACAGAGCGTGGCCATGTACATCCTTTTTCCTACATTTCCCCATCCCTTTGGGATGTTGGGTATGCACACACGTGTGCCCAGCATGTTTTTCTTTTCTTTCTTAATTTGCCAGAGGGCATTGTGCTCACCAGAGAGGGGGAAAAAAAAAAAGACAGGAAGTGAGAAAACGTCCCCCATGGGGATGGTCAAGCCACAGTAGCTTCTCCATTTCTCTCTCTTTTTGAAATTTTCAGGTATGTGTACACACCTAAGATGTGAATTTTTCAAGCCATTGGGATCTGGCATCACATTGATGACTGAACCCCCTGCGTTTTTCTAGACTCTGGAACTAGAATTCGAACCATGGTTGGCCATGTGGGATCCAGCTCCCTCTGTGCAGCGCTTCACAGCTTTGCTACAGGGACAGGCCTGATTGTCAACTTTATTTTCTTTTTCTTAAGGTTTTTGCCATATGGCATGTGTGCTCTCCAGAGAGAGACAGAAAGAGACAGTGAGAGGAAAAGTGAGAAATCACTCCCTGGGAGAATGGCCACACAACTATCCCTTCTCTTTCGTTCCCCTTCTGGGATTTTGGCACTCACACACATGCGCCTGGCATGATTCTCAGGGAGCCAGGTCTGGGACTCAAACTGTAGTGGCCATGTTGGAGTCCAGTGCCTTAACCACCATGCCACCTGCTGGTCCCTACTTTCAACTTTTTTGACATATACCTGGAAGTGGAATTCCCGGATTATATGCTAATTCTGTGTGTACTCTTTGAGGAACTGCCAAACGTTTTCCCACAACAGTTTTGCCATTTTACATTCTTCCTAGTATCATGTATGAGTTCTAATTTTTCCATATTGTTTTTCAAAAATATGTAAAGTTATTTAAATGTCAAAATCCTTCCTACCCAGATAGTGGAAAATCCCACCTCGTTCCTTCTTGTGCCCTCCATGCCCATCCGAAGGCTCTACCAAAATCCAAGGGGCTTACCCAGGGAGTTAGGGGTCGGGTCCTTTGGTCCACTCAGACTATCTCTGAAATGTTCTTTGCCAGTCCCTGACATCTCTGGAGGTAGCGGGTCTCTGGATTCCTCAACACATTGAGACATGGGACATTCCTGTAAGGCAGGGAAGCCCAATACCTGTAAATCCTAGATGTGACATGCAGCTATTTCCCTCTGAAATCTTGTAAGATCCAGCACTACCGGAGGAAAGCTCATCCCTGGACCCCTGAAATACACAAACTTTGCTCTCAACCACTAGGAATCATTTTTTTCTCCACAAGAAGATTCACCACCCCCTACCACCTTCTGTTTCTTCCAAGTCCCTAATTTCTCTCAAAAGTTTTGTGAACCTTGGGAACAAAAGGTGGCTTGGTGGTTAAGGCGTTGAACTCCCACATGGTCAACTGCAGTTCAAGTCCTGGACCTGATGGCTTGAAACTCACACTGGGCACGTGTGTGTGTGTGTGTGTGTGTGTGTGTGCCCAAAGTCCTGAGGGGAGAGTGGAAGAGGAGGGATTGTGGCATACCATCTCCCTTGGGGGAGTGATTTCTCGCTTTCTGTCTCTCTAGCAAGTGCGGGTGACCTATAACAAAAAAAAAAAAAAAAAAATCTCAGGGAAAAAAAGATGTCTTGTGAACCTTTATCATCTCAAATAAAAGACCGGAAATCTTGCAGGTAACTTCTGCTTTCTTGCCAACCTCACATCTTCCCAGCAATAATGAAGTACCATCATGGTCAGCTACCGGCTCCACTGAATAGAGAAGGAAGCAGGCAAATTGGCAAGGGGGCTGGGGAGAGGGAGGCCATTAATAACTCAAAATACTATCCTGACGACTCTCAGATTTAACATAAATGCAAAAATAAAAGCTCATGCATGCTCACGGGGGAAATTTGAGAAATACAGGAAATAAAAGAAAAATAGAAGTTGATTATAATCATGCCATCCAAAAGTTTGATATACAAAGGGGCAAGGGAACTTAAAAAAAATTGTAGCAAAATGAAATTAAAGTTTATTTTGGTACAAAACATTTTTTAAATTCATGCATAGTTTTTTCATAATGCACATTTTGAATACCCCATGTATATGCTTCTAATCTTCTCTAAGGATCCACATGTACTTTACAACTTTATGTTCATACAATGCATATTTTCAACATTTAGTCACCCTTTCTTAAGTAACTAAGTAAAATATTTAAAATTTTTATTTAACATGATTTTCAGGATGTCCAATTCCCTCTCTACTAGTTCTGAGTTTTCTGAGTGACAAAAAACATGTTCATACTCTCTGATTACTCATTTTTTACCCACTTTCTGGCTTTCTGTAAATGCTGTGTGTTTTCTAAAATGATAGCCACTAGCTACATGTGACTATTTAAATTTAGGTACTTAAATGATATACAATTGAAAATGAGGTTCCCCAGTCACACTGGCCGCATTTAGAGTTTTTGTTTGTTTGTTTGTTTTTGCTATAGGGCACGTGCTCTTGCCAGAGACACAGAGACAGAGAAAGTGAGAAATCACCCCCAACCCCAGAGGGATAGCCACACTGCAATGCCTTCTCCTCCATTATCCTCTCAGGATTTGGGGCACACATGCAGAACTACCAGGTGTGGGTTTCAAGTTGCTAGATCTGGGACTCGAACCACGATTGGCCATGTGGGAATCCAGTGTCTTAACCACTATGCCACCGGATGGCCCAACACACTGGCCACATTTTAAATACTCAATAGGCACGTGTCCTAGTAGCTACCGTATCAGACAGTGCAGGTTTAGAACATTTCGTCATTGCAGAACGTCCCATTGAACATCACTATCTGGGTTACTGAAACTCATCTAATTCCTCCCCTGCAACACTATCATATCCTCTTATTGTCTAGTTCCCAACTCCCACGTTACCCCAGACACCAAGAACACATTGTTGCTGTATGTGTTTTTTATTTAAGTATTTTACAGAGGTTTAACATTGATATTGAAGTGTTCATGCCCACGTGGAGATGCAAAAATAAGACATGCAAGCTCCTAGTCTTAGAAGAGAGATGTAAGCAGGCCAGCTTATGGTGTGGTAATTAAGGTGGCTGGATCCCACATGGCTGGCTGTGCAGTTTGAGTCCTGGGCCCAGCAGCTTGAAAAACACATCAGGTGCATGTGCGTGCATGCCCAAAATCCTGAAAGGAGGAAGATGGAGGAGTAGGGATATGGTGTGTCCATGCCCCATGGGGGGTGTTTTCTTACTTTTTTTTCCTCTCTCTCTCTTTCTCTATGTACCCTCAAGCAGAAATTAAAAAGAAAGAGAGAGAGAAAGAGAGATAAGCTGGATAGAGAATTTTTTCAAGTCAGGTATGTTTATTTGGTAATAGATATATTTTCCAGTAAAGATATACAAGAAAGTGCAAAGAGCCCAAGTTTAAGCTTTGAGAAACGGAAACATTTAATCACTGGGTAGAGGATGAATTTGGAAACACTCACACATACATGCACACACACACACATACACACACACACACACACACACACACACACAGAAAAAGTGGCCAGAGACCGAGCTAGAAAACCAATAGATGGTGGTATCTTTGGAATTCAGCAGAACAAACTTTCAAGAACTGGGCCCAGCAGATGGCATAATTGCTTCGTCATTGGACTCCCACGTGGTCAATCACAGTTTGAGTCCAAACCTGGTGGCTGTGCATGTGCGACCAAAATCCTGAGAGAATGGAGGAGTGGACTATGGTGTGGCCACCCGCCCTGGGGGATGATTTCTCATTTTCTGTCTCTCTGTCTCTCCAGTGAGTGTACACATCCTGTAGCAAAAAAAATCTCTCAAAACAAACAAAAGCAGACAAACACATTACACGTTACACATTTTTTAAAAATGTGTAACGCTTGACAACGTGGAGGCGGCTGTTAACCTTAGTGAGAGAGGCAGAGGCCAAACTGAAGGAGGTAGAACATTAGTAAAAGGTGTTGAAAAGGGCAGTGTATCTGTAACTCTTTCAAGAGGCGAAGTTTGACTCTGAAGGGACCAGCAGTTAGCGTAATGGCTATGTTGCTGAACTCCCACATAGTCGACCACAGTACGAGTCTGGTAACTGGAGGCTTAAACTCATGCCGGGCGTGTGTGTGTGTGCATGTCCAAGATCCCGAGAGGAGAATGCGGCATGGCCATCCACCCTGGGGGGTGATTTCTTGCTCTCTATCTCTCTGTCTCTCTCTGTCTTTCTGGCGAGTGCACATGCGTTACAGCAAAACACTATTAAAAAAAAAAGAAAGAAAGAAAAGTTTGGCTCTGAAAGTGAGGAGATAGGGTTTTCACTAAAATGGGGCTGAATAGAAAAGACTGGGGGGAAAGGTTTTTATTTAGCACTTTTAAATGTCTCTGGGAATTTAACATTTCAGATGTTGGGAAGTGGTTGACTACTCAGGCAAGACAAGGAATTATTTGATAGTAAAATGTTTTTTTTTAATCAGGAAAGAGGGGACCCAGCAGTTAGAGTAATGGCTATGTCGCTGGACTCCCACGTAGTCGACCGTGGTTCGTGTCCTGGACCTAGTGGCTTAAAACTCACTCTGGGGGGGTGATTTCTCGCTTTCTGTCTGTCTTTCTCTGTCTGTCTGGCAAGCGCACGCACCCTATAGCAAAAACCTCTCAAAAAAACAAAAACAAAACAAAACAAAAAAAACAAATCAGGAAAGAGTAGAATTCAGAACCTTAAATAAAAGGATTTGACCTTGGGCTCCAGTGTGTGGCATGGTTGTTGAGGGCCCTGGACTCCCTCATGGTTGACCGTGGTTTGAGTCCTGGACCTGGCAGCTTGATTTCTCTCTTTCTCTCTTT
>NW_006160147.1:5794752-5802952 GCF_000334495.1 Tupaia belangeri chinensis
CTTTCCCTCTCACTCACTCATTCTCTGGTCAAATTAAAATAAATAAAGTTAAATAAAATAATTCTTTTTTAAAAAAAAAGGATTTGACCTTTAATATAAATAGAGATACGGTGGAAAGAAAGCAAAGAGAAATGCAGGTGAATTGGTATAAGATTGGTAGCAGAAAACTGGGAGAAAGCGCAAGAAGACTTCAAAAAGTTTGTGGAGGGACCAGCAGGTGGTACGATGGTTACATCATTGGACTCCCACATAGCCGACCACAGTTCAAGTACTGGGCCCTGTGGCTTGAAATTCACACTGGGTGCACGTGGTTGTGTGCCCAAAATCCCAAAAGGGGAAGAGATTGTGGTGTGGCCATCCCCCCGGGGGCTGATTTCTTGCTTTCTGTCTCTATCTACCTCTGTCCTCCCAGTGAGGGCATATGACCTGTAGAAACAAAACAAAACAAAACAAAACAAAACAACTCTCTAAAAGAAAAAGTTTGTGGAAAAGTGGAATCAAAATATTGGATTTATTTTGGTGTAACACATTTTTGAAATCTACATACAGTTTTTTATAACACACATTTTTTTGAGAGTTTTTTTTTTCTTTGCTATAGGGCATATGCTTGCCAGAAAGACAGAGAGAGACAGAAAGCGAGAAATCACCCCCCCAGGGGGGATGGCCATGCCACAATCCTTTCTCCTCCATTCTCCTCTCGGGATCTTGGGCATGCATGCACATGTGCCTGGTGTGAATTTAAGCCACTGGGTCCGGGACTCAAATCACAGTCGACTACATGGGAGTTCAGCAACATAGCCATTATGCTAACTGTTGATCCTTATAATACACATTTTTAAATTTTTTAAATGAGTTTTTTTGAGAGGTTTTTGTTATAGGGCACGTGCTTGCCAGAAAGACAGAGAGAGACAGAGGGACAGAAAGCAGAAATCACTCCCCAGGGTGGATGGCCACACCGCAATCCCTTCTCCTCCATTCTCCTCTCGAGATCTTGGGCACACACGCACACGCGCCCAGCGTGAGTTTAAGCCACCGGGTCCGGGACTCTAACTGCGGTCGACTACATGAGAGTCCAGCGACATAGCCATTACATTAACTGCTTGTCCCTTTAATGAACTTTTTAAAAACCATATATTTCTCTGATAGCTTCCCAATAAAGGAAGGGAGAAGGCAGGAAAGGTGCAATGGGGTTGGAAGGATAAGAATTCTAAGACAATACAAAGTAGTCACTGAAAAAGGCAATTAACAAGATAAAACAGGGGCCAGCAGTTGGTGTGATGGCTATGGCACTAGGGGGAAAAAAAAAGAAGAAAACAATGATAAGATTGACATATCATGTTGAGGACCCATTTGAAATTGTTTACTCTGGAACTGGCAGGTGGCATGGTGGTCAAGGTGTTGGACTCCCACATAGCCAATTGTGGTTCAAGTCCTGGACCTGGTGACTTACTTTCTCACTTTTCCTTTCTGTCTCTCTCTGGTCAAATTAAAAAATAATCATAAAAAATGTAAATAAATAATTCTTAAAGAAAAGAGAAATTTGTTACTCTGAATTTATCCACCAGTACAGCCTATCACGTGACTTGCTCTATGGCAGTGGTTAGATACAAAGAGAGCAGAACATAGGGCCAAACTTTTTTAGGTCTTTCTAAACATATGTGCCTAGTTAAGGAAGCCAGGTCCTATAGGGCTAATTCTGGGTGGAATCCTGACCCTAACAGATTGAAAACACACTAGGCATGTGTACATGTGTAACATGTACACAAAATCCTGACAGGAAGGAGTAGAGAAAGGAGGATTATAGTATGACAACACCTCTTTGGGAGGGTGCTTTCTCTCTGTGGTAAGCCCGCATGCTCTCTGGAAACTAAGAAAAAAGAAAATATATAGAGAGAGAGGAAGAGAGAGAGAGAGACAAAGGTGCTTGTGTTTTGGCAAGAGTGTAATTGAACTTGTGGTTTTGAAGTCTCTAGACTAATTAAGGAAGGAACTGAAGAAAGAGTAGGCAGTTGGATTAGAAGAATGAGAGAACGCGCAGAGGTCCTAATGAAGTCAGATGAGGGACAAGTAGTTTGGCCTCTGAGTAAGTAAGCTGAAAGTGGAGGCTGCATAGGGAAAGAGAAAGAGGATGTCTGATTAGTGATGTTGGAAGCCGTGCAATATTACGACTTAACAAGGTCTAGGGTATCACCAAGTGAGCCGTTGTTGGAAATATCCATTTAAAATCACGGTAAATTTGAACCTCACCCTTCAAAGCCAACGTAGTTATAATCATAATTTTTAACTCTGACATTGAGGTTTCTACTATTAAATAAAAAATCCAGGAGGGATAAATTTACGAGTTCAGTCTCTGAATCCATTCTCATAGACTTCATTTACATGTCTTCGACTGGTAGCAACTACAAAAATCTATATTTAGAATCGCATACTTCCTCTTAATGACATTCAAATTTCTCTTACCCATTTACCAGAACGTCTCAAGACTGGTTCACAACCTTGACTGATTTTCACAATCACCTGGAGAGCTTCTTAAATTCATAAATTCTCAGCCTACCTTGATTCAGTGGTTCTCAGGTGGGGTGTGGTCATTTGCATAGAAAGAAAAGATTCCCAGGTGATGCTAACAATTGGTCACAGGTGACAACAATTGACTGGCTAGATGAGGAAGTAGTCCTCAGTTGATCCACCTCAGACATCGCAAAGGAACCAGCTTGATTGTGGGATGAAGGGAGCATACCCTAAACACAGGGAGGAGAATTTACATTTTATGGAGCTAGTTAATGGTTTCAAATCATTTCAGAGTATTAAAGAAACACTATCATTTTACTCTATGGTCGTCTTTGAAAAGGAGGATAAAACAACTTTATTATAACATTATTATGTTATACTCATGGACGGATTTTGCTGTAAAATAATTGAATTATTTGTGAAGCAGTTTCAAAGGTTTCTTATTTTCTTCCACAGCTGAGTTTCGGAAAATGAAAATTTGGGAAGCTGTTGTAGAATTCTATTCCTTAGAGATGATGAGTGTGAACACTATGAGAATAGCAAAAGGAATCCTAAGAGAAAAAAATGGAAAGCGATTTATGAGATAGGATAGAAAAAGTATGGAATTAGAAAAGGTATCTTCACATTTCTGTAAGCGTTAAAAGACTAACTTTCTACTTATCGTATATTCCACAAAGTAGAAAGGTTTTCTGTTTTGGTTTAATGACTATATATTTAGTTATTATTCCTAATATTAGCTTTAAACAAAAAGCCCACCATAGACTTAAAACTAACTTTCAAAGTACCTGTTGTCACAAACACTCTGTAACCTAAGAAGGACCAGACAAAAAGAAGAATTGAAATGCAAGTGCACTGTACCTTGGTTCCTATGTCATATGGGAACTCTTCTGAGAGTTGAAGACAAAACCCCTGGGGGAAGGGAGGAAGTTCATTTAATTATGTAAGTCAGGTCGGACAGATAAGTGACATCAACCCCAGGTGGAGGAATTAAAGCTCTCTTTTAGTTCACATATTTAGAAATACAGTTTTTGTAGTTATAAAACACTCCTAGGAAACAGATAACATGACCTATGAGTTAGTGGTTAAGTTAAACTCATTTTATTTTACTTTAATCATTGTAAAATAATTATGTTTACCAAGTGGTAGTTTACATCAAGTTAAAGCCTACCTTTGGCATGCTCAGTGACTTCGATGGAGTTTTGATGGCATGTGTATTAAGCTTGTATAGGGATGAATAGCCGGATCTGGTTATAAGGATGAGGATCCAAAGTCATAATGATGTAGGAAAACTCTTAAGTCAAATCTAATGTGAAGAAATACTACAAATGTTACTATAAATACTGGTGCTTTATTAATCTTTTTTTAACCTTTAAATGTTTAAATGTGTAAGTTCAGTATGGGCGTGAACATGGTTTAAGAGTCACTCAAGGAACCAGCAGTTGGCATAATGGCTATGTCGTTGGACTCCCACATAGTCGACCGCGGTTCGCGTGCCGGACCCGGTGGCTTAAAACTCACACCAGGCACATGTGCGTGCGTGCCCAGGATCCTGAGAGGAGAACGGAGGAGAAGGGACTGTGGTGTGGCCATCCCCCCGGGGGGTGATTTCTCGCTTTCTGTCTCTCTGTCTCTCTCTGTCTCTCTGGTGAGTGCACGCACCCTATAGTAAAAAAAAAAAAAGCCCTCTCCTCCCGCCGAAAAAAAAGAGTTACTCAAGTGATAACAACTTTAGTGTTGTTAATTCAGTGTGAGTCAATAATATGATGAAACTGTCTACTTCTATTAGAAAGAGATCAATAATAAAACTTCACTTCTGCTAGCTTAGATCACATAACTTCAGGTTCAGCATTCCTAATCCAAAAGTCTGAAATCTAAAAGCTCCAGAACCTAGAATTTTTTTAAATTAAAAAAAATTTTATTATTTTTATTTTTTGTTAAACGTTCAATCACTATACAGCATTTGACTTATAAAGAGAATTTACCCAGCATTAAATACATCTCCAACCAGTCCAGTTGAGAATACTATGCATGCTATCATCAAAGAACTTGGAATTTTTTTGAGTACCAACATTATGCTACAAGTGGAAAATTCCACACCTGACGATGTGACAAGTCACAGTCAAAAACACTGAAAAACCATAGTATATTGTAAAATTACTTCCAGACTATGTGTATAGAGTGTATGTGGAACACAATTTTGTGTTTAGTCTTCGGTTTCATCCGCAAGATAGCTCATGATGTCTATTCCAAAATTAAAAAAAAAATCTGAAATATAAAACACTTCTGGTCCCAAACATTTTAGATAAGGGAGACTCAAATTGTACAAGTATAGGGTTCATGGAAAGAGAGATGATAATTCACCCTTCTCTTTGCTGTTTAGGTTGCACAATGTTGAGCTCAGTTTCGACCACCACATTTTAGAAGCATGAACACAGAGGGTCGTATCCAATAGTGAGTGAAGAAAATGGTACAAAAACTTGAATTTATAATTTAATTAATTAAAGAAATGAAATACTTGGCCTACGGAAGAGAGGGACATTATAGATGGTGTCAAATATATAAAAGTGGGACACCAGGACTCCAAGATGGTGTCAGTCTTACCAGTGAAGGAGAAGAAACTCACGGAAGTCAAACTTGGGGAACTGCCAAGCTGCATATTGAGGTGGGATTTTACCCCTAAAGGCATTGCTGGAGCATTTCAGAGAGGTTACTACCAGTGTATTACAACAAGGACATCAGTGTCACATACAAGCTCTTCAGCTACTGCCTTCCTTGCAAGGAACTCAAAACACCAGCAGCGAGCAAGCACCACTGAAGAGGGCCAGCATGGAGGCCATACACTAAACCAGACCCTCATCTCCTTGGTTGAGCATCTCTCTGAGGGAACTTGCCAAGTCCTTTCACATCCCAGTTGAGAATTCACACCTAATAAAAGATGACTGGAATGTGTACGAAAATGCACATACAAGAGCATACAATGCATTCTGTGAAGTTCGAAATGGCAGGATTCAGTGAGGCCAATGGTTGATAAGAGCAGGCAGGCAAATTTTGCATTCATGGCAAAAGAGAGAGTGCCTTGACAAATTGCATGTCGAGAGGGACCTAGAAAGCTCTTTGTGGGTAATGTTAAACCAGAGGGTCTTGTGTAAGGCAGAGAAATGAAATGTGTAGTGGTCTTCTCAAAGTTTTTCAGATATTGATGCCAAGTTGGCTGTGATAAAATAATCACCTAGAAGATTATTAAAAACATGAATTCTAGATCCTTCCCTTGGGGCTTCTGAGTTGTTTGGACTGGGTTTAAGCACAGGAACGTGAATCTTTAACATGCTCTTGAGTGGTCATGATGACCAGCTCTGTTCAGAGATTGTGGAATCATGCCTCTACAGTTCTATTACGAATCTAAACCTTGTAATTCCAGACACTTACCAAAGATGATGCTATTGCCCAAATGGTCTAATGAAATATCCAATGAGGTTAAGATTTAGTTTATACTTATTGATTTGTCATGAATTAATTTTTAAGGCTGTCCTAAAAATATGACCTGAAAGAGAGGGTGGAAGTTTAAAAAAACAAATATTACTTTGTTAATTGTCTGGTTAGTACACCAGAGTAACTAAGAGCATTGTGTTTGTCCGATGTCATGGAAGTCCAGAGGTCAAATAGAATACCTCTTTACTATCCTGTAGAAAGCACCGGTCTTTCTTGGTCTGATACAGGGATTTTCCAAAAGGGAGCAAAGGATCTTTTGTCCCAGTAATCAACTGTACTGTCTGATGGGCACTCATTAATTTTTTATATTAGAAGGAAAATTACTTAGGATTACTTTTACACAGCACAATTGTCCTTTAGTCAGCATAAGCATAAGCTAATACCACCAAGAAATTGCTTTTGTAATATCTGTTTCTCCCCCTTCTGGATTCTGGTCCCCCTGTATATACTCAAACGTATGGCCCCAGGATCTTGAAGACTAATTTCTTTTTTAGAGCAAGAATTATTGAGCTAAGAAAGCAGGGATAAAGGCAGAGTTTCTGTAGATGAGACTGTATACCAGTTTTCAATAGACCATTTTTCTTTCTAAGTTTCTTCCCTATTTCTTCTGATAGAAAGAGGGGTGCCCCCACCAGAGTCTTCATGCCACAATCTACCCAAAGTTCTATCACAATTAGCACTCAAGCAGAAGCTTTTGGGTTGTCTTGATCCCATCATAAAAACCCTAAGCAGTTTGAACATAACTAAGAACATTTTCCTTTTTAAAATGCTTTTCTGAGCTACAGACATCTTGACATTCTAATTTTTAAAGTACCCTTTACAAGCTTCTTACAATTGATTCCTCTTTTTTTTTTCTTCCAAATTTTAATGATATGGAATGACTTTTATTTCTTACATTCAGATTTTTAAGTAACAGTGAATATTAGAAGTAAAACTAAATAAGTACTCCATATTTAAAAAAAAAAATCTCTGTGGTTGTTTATTCCCAGGACAAAGCAGATTGACGATTGAATATAAGGCAACAGGAAATATGGTTTGATAAGATAACAAACCAACAGAGGTTGATTTGACACCTACCATCTTATCTATTTGTGTTCTCTGGACCTAGCACACAGTAGGTGCTGAATAACTGTTAATTGCATGAGTGTATGTTGGCTGTGTGGTTACAATACATCTCAAACCCTTTGCTAAGCATTTCATTCATTTCACGAACTATTGCCTAGAGCTTATAAGAATACATGCCAAATACTGAGCTTGGGGATAAACTGATGCACAAAGATGCAATTCTTCCCTGCTCTCTTGGAGTTTACATTCCTATGAGGGCAAGGCACAGTCACCCAGAAAGGAGTAAAATCACAACTTCTAAGAGACTGGTGCAGTCCAAAGATAGGAGCTAACTGGAGTGCCTGGAGGGTGGAACCTAGGGGCTAGTTAATAGCATGTAAGAGATCTGGACAAGCAGTCAGATGACATACTAAGCAAGGCCAAAGTATAGACTGAATTGTGTCCACCAGACACCCTCACTCAATTTATATCTTGAATTCCTAACTTCCCGTGTGACTATGTATGGAGACAGGGCCTTTATAGAGCTAATGAAGGTTAAATGAGGTCATCAGAGAAGAGTCGCAGTCCAATAGGCCTGGTGCCCTTATGAGAAGAGGGAAAGGGACATCAGGGATACACATGCATAGAGGGAAAACCATGCAAGGACCCAGTGAGAAGCCAGTTGTTTGTTAGACAAGGTGAGACCTCAGGAAAAGCCAGCTCTGCTGGCATCTTGGTCTTGGACTTCAGCCTCCAGCACTATGAGAAAATAAAGTTCTGCTGTTTAAACCTTCAAGTCTAGTATTTTGCTCCTGGTCCCTCTTTGGGTGTAGATTCCCCCAGAGGTGGATTTTAGTGCAAGGTGTCTGTCGTGGAGGGGCACAGAGAAGTGAGACAGGGTAGGGAAGGAAGCCAATGGGGTACACTATCACCTCATGACCACTGAAGAGTACTGGCATGTGATCCACTGGAAACTCTGAGAGACAGCGAAGAACCCATGACGAATTTATCCCGTATATGGGGCAGAGAAGTCAGATGACTTTTCTTCCAGCTCCCCAGTTGTCACTGGTTGAGAACGACGTATGGCAGCACAAGACCACGACTCTCTTGTAGTTCTGACTTGCCCTGTATAGGCCCAAAGTGCTCCCAAGTGAGAAAA
>NW_006160147.1:5802968-5805976 GCF_000334495.1 Tupaia belangeri chinensis
CCGTTTTCTATAAACAGAGTGAAGTGTGCAAAGCTAAAAGGCCAAGGGGCACCTATGACCATAGCATCTCCTGCTACAGGACAAAAGACATCCCCTGAAACATGGTCTCTGCATCTGTTTTAAACTGAGCGCTTATCTAGAGAAGCCGACGTATTTCTCTAATTTGTCTGTGCTAAAATTTTTAGTTTATATTTCACTTCTTTCTTCTCCCCGAAATCACAGTTCCACATTCCTGGCTGTTGGTAGCATAAACTTACTTGGATATCTTGATGACAACCTTCAAAATTCCAAAGTCCTTTCTATTGTTATAGAAAAAGTTAATTCTATCCACAAATATGTGTTGATCCCTAACTATGGCAGCAGACATTGCCTAGATGGTGAACATGAACAAGATTTGCTCTTACAGGTTTTAAAGGCGGAAGGCAAATATAGGAGTATGGGGAAAAGCTGAGAGTGAAAAGCAATCTAGAGAGCTTTCAATGATCACAGGTAGACATGGAGCCCTCAGTGATGACAGGTGGACAGGTGGACATGAGGACTCAGAAATGCATTTGGAAGAAAGCTAGTAAGACAGAGTAAGACAAAAAGATGAGCAGAAATTAGTGATCCTTGTCAAGGCTATTTTCCCAAAACTCAGCACAGGGCCTCGAACAGAGTAAGTTCCTGATCATGTTTACTAAGGGCATGAATGAGGGGAAAGACAAAAACAAAAAACTTCAGACAGAGATCAAATAAAAAGCAGACTCAGTGTTTTGAAAGGAAGCTTATTTAAAGACAAAAGTCCAGGGGGCAATATAAGCAACACATAGTTTGGAGGGAAAGATGAGAGGAAGCGGCCAAAGGATTCGGATCATAAATTTTGTAGGTCATGTTAAGGTATTTGGGGATTAAGATACTTGACGATAATCAGAATCAAAGGATTTTACATGGAGCTATGGGACTGGTAGAAGGAACAGGTAAGATGGTTATAAAAGAAGGCTGGCTGGTCACCCAAAGAAGATTTCTCAAGGCAATATATATGTCCCCACGTTCCAGGTCTATTCATTGACTTCGATCAGTATAAATACAATGAATTGGCGTCTAGTGCAAAGACTCACACTAGGGTAATTCCTAAGAAACCATCTCTATAAATTGTATTAATTTTCCAGTGACTGGTATAGTCAAGTCTCCTTCCCTTACCTGTATCAGAGTCTACACATAAGAAGGTCATTCTTAAATCAGGAACAGAGAAAATAGACAGGAAATTATATGGAGGAATATTTTACTAAATTTGTCCCAAGCCCGTGACTCTCAGCCTTGACTACGTTAGAATCAGTGGGGAATTTATTTTTTTAAATTTATTACTACTGTCTCTCTTAAATCAATTAAACCAACCTCAGGAATTAAGTCCCAGTTTATTTTTATAAACGTATCACCTGACTCTATTATGCAGCCACTGATCTAGGCCCTGCTATAAACAGAAGAGACAGCTTCTCTGGTGAGACGTTCACATCACTCAAATTCAGCACTGGCCTCCCTGGACGAGAATGGATACACACTGCCAACTTCCCTGTCTTCCCAGGTTTTCCAGTTTTGTTGCAAAACACCTCTGTCCCATTGACATATACTTTCTTTTTTGTTGTAAAATATTTCAAACATACAGGAAAAATTGTGAGAATAATGAACATGTGTCAAATCAACACAAATTTTGTCAAATCTTACTATTTTGTACATTTGTTTTAGTTATTTGTGAAATTATGCATATCAAGTTAAGTCCCCTATATACCCTTGTTCAAGTCAAATTTCCCTCCTTCTCTGTATAGAACTAAACACTATCCTTAAAGTGACATTCTTCCTTTCTCTCTCTTGCTCTCTCTCTTTTTTTAAATTGAAGTATGTGTGTGCTCATGAGAGACAGAGCGAGAGAGAAGGCAACCCCCAATAGGAAGTGGTCATGCCACAATCTCTTCTCCATTTCTTCATCCTGTCGTGACCTTGGGCGTGCATACACATGCACATGCCTGTCATGTTTTACAAGCTGCTGGGGCCAAGATTCAAACTATGCAGTCAGTCATGAGGGATCTGGATCCCTTAACTGCTAGGCTACCAGGTCAACCTAGCATTCATTCTTTCTATGAATGTCTTATCCTTTTACCAAAAATGGATGCAAAAAGTTCCCTGGACGAGAATGGATACACACTGCCAACTTCCCTGTCTTCCCAGGTTTTCCAGTTTTGTTGCAAAACACCTCTGTCCCATTGACATATACTTTCTTTTTTGTTGTAAAATATTTCAAACATACAGGAAAAATTGTGAGAATAATGAACATGTGTCAAATCAACACAAATTTTGTCAAATCTTACTATTTTGTACATTTGTTTTAGTTATTTGTGAAATTATGCATATCAAGTTAAGTCCCCTATATACCCTTGTTCAAGTCAAATTTCCCTCCTTCTCTGTATAGAACTAAACACTATCCTTAAAGTGACATTCTTCCTTTCTCTCTCTTGCTCTCTCTCTTTTTTTAAATTGAAGTATGTGTGTGCTCATGAGAGACAGAGCGAGAGAGAAGGCAACCCCCAATAGGAAGTGGTCATGCCACAATCTCTTCTCCATTTCTTCATCCTGTCGTGACCTTGGGCGTGCATACACATGCACATGCCTGTCATGTTTTACAAGCTGCTGGGGCCAAGATTCAAACTATGCAGTCAGTCATGAGGGATCTGGATCCCTTAACTGCTAGGCTACCAGGTCAACCTAGCATTCATTCTTTCTATGAATGTCTTATCCTTTTACCAAAAATGGATGCAAAAAGTTCTACTTTGCATACTTACAATGTTTATATAAACAGTATTGTCCTACATGTACCCTGCAATTTTCCATCCTTGCTTGAGTATGTTTTTGAGAATTTCTATATCACTACATACAGCTTTTTATTTTTTAGAGATTTTTTGCTATAAGGCCAGAGATACAGAGACAGAAAGACAGAAAGCAAGAAATCCCCCCCTGGGGGGACAGCCACACCATAA
>NW_006160147.1:5806020-5814012 GCF_000334495.1 Tupaia belangeri chinensis
CACACACACACACACACACACACATACATATACATATATATGTCTACATATTGATTAATATCAGTATATAATGTATATAATATTAATTTGTATAAATGTGGCCTCTATGTAGAAGTGGAATTGTTGGACTAACACACCCATATATATGTATGTCTATGTTGAACCCTGCTAGATATGGCCAAATTATTCGAACTTAGTTTCCCACCAGCCCAGTGTGAAAGTTTTCTTTGAGTCACACTCTCATGAATACCTGGTCTTGTCAGACTTTAAAAATTTTGCCAGTATGGTGGTTAAGAAATAATATTAATTTTAAGTTGCAAATATTTGATTACTAGTGAGGTTGAGCATCTTTTCATACATTTATTGTCTGTGCATGTTTTCTTTGTCAGGAAACAAAGCTCATGACATTTTTTAGTCAGCGTAAAATTGTTTCATCAGCATGGAAGAAATGCCTGATATTCTTCAGAGGGAACTATCTGAAAAATATATTTATAGAAATGCAGAATTAAATATCCATCTGGTCATGAATTATTAAAAACTACATAGAATTTTTGGATAAAATTTTACAAAATATATGGTTGCATAAAAGCAGACAGTGGAGATACACATGCCTTTAACACACTTTGGGAAAGGAGAGGATACAATGAAAGTTGTTTAAAGGAAAGGCTCTCTCTATCTCTACAGCAAAGGAAAAGGATTTGTTGTTTTTAGAACTCTGCATTTTATCCACCAGATAACTGCTGTCTCATTATGGATGAGATAAATAACAAGCATTTGCATCATCTCCTTCTATAATGTAAGGTACTTCCTGGAAAGGAGATGAGGTTGCAAAGGTATTAAAATCCTTTGGGAACTAGGGCATGATTGGAATCATTTTGTTATTCGCAGAGATTTGAGGTCTGGGATCACCTAAGGACACTAGCATGAGACCTTCGTTTAGTAATTAGAATAATGCCTAGTCTGTATCATGTATTCAATAAATATTTATTGAATGAAAGAACAAATGAAGAAGTTGATACTAACTTCGTAAGGATGCCATTGCCTTTGTCTATGATTTTTTCCAAAATAAACGCTATTTCAGTGTCAGTACTCATGGGAACGGCATATGATGGCGGAGGGCCCAGTTCTCTCCGAGTGTCAGGCCAAACCTGTGAAGAGTTACAACCCCTTCAAGGACCCCAAAACCAAAGAGAAGCATAAGGTAAACTGAACTACACTTGATATGAATGTGGAACGTCTAGGTAGACTTTTCTGGAAGTAGAAATCCCTTCTGCATCATTGGCTATGCAGAAGCAGGGATGGCCATGTTTTCCAACACACTGGCATCCTGGGTACTGGCTGCTGTATGGTCCACTACTTCCTGGGGACTGCACTTCCTGGTGAAATACCAGGGATCTTCAAAACGTTAATAATAGATACACATGATGAAAAACATATTCTCTAGAGAACATGGATGAACCGGAGGACATTGTGTTAGATGAATCAAGCCAGGCATGGAAAGACAAATACCGAATGATCTCACTAGTATATGGAATCTAAAGATGTTGATCTCATCGTAGATGAGAGTCTCTGGTTACCAGAGACTAGGAAGGGCTGGAAGAGGGACGATAGAGAGAGGTTGGTCAATGGGCATAAAACTGCAATTAGATAGGAAGAGTAAGTTCTGCTGTTTTATGGCACAGTAGGTTGACTATAGTTAATAATGCATATTTATTTTTTTAAGAATTAACTTAATTATTATTATTTTCCAGTTTGATCACAAACACACACACACACACACACACACACACAGAGTCGATGTGAGAAAGCAAGTCGCCAGGTCCAGGACTTGAACCATGGTCGGACATATGGGAGTCCAGTGCCCTGAACTACCATGCCACCTGCCGGCCCCAATAATGCGTATTTCAAAATAGCTAAAATAGAGGTTTTGGAATATTCTCACTACAATGAAATGATAAATGTATGAGATAATGCATGTGTTAATTAATCTGATGTGATCATTATACAATGTATACATAGACCAAAGTATCACACTATACCCCATAAATATGTACAATTATTATGCAGCAATTAAAAAATAATGAATGCATATGGGAGAAATACACAAGCAACAACAATAAAGTTTTTTTACTGAGGCCTGCAGCAGAACCTCTTCATGTGATTATGCAGTTTTGTTCTGCGCAAAAGCTGAAAACTGAAAATTCTAGTCCAAACCAGGCTTCCAGCATTGGATTCTTTCTGCCTGGAGGGGGCGCTAGTCTAGCAGTTGTTGCAAAATCCTGCCGAAGTACCTCAGCAAATCCTCCTGACTGCTGTTAAGCTCTCAAAACCACCAAAGAAGTAAGAATGGCTTTCGAAACAAAGGCTCCCTAGAGAAAAACTGCATGACTAATCACTTGGAGCAAGTCCACATTTTATTAATATGCTCCTTCTTTACACAACGTGCTTTGGAGGAATAAAATTGCTAGATGTGTGATGGGCAATACACTGGGGAATTACTAGCTATATGATGGACAACCCATTGGCTGAAAAGATCCACACTGTTAAAAGATAAATAGTCTCGCTTTCTGTCTCTATGTCTCTCTCTGTCTGTCTGGCGAGCGCACGCGCCCTATAGCGAAAACCTCTTAAAAAAAAAAAAAAGTCATCATGTGATTCCCCTATTGCTCTTGTGCCTCTGCCTCAAGAATACCGCCTCCTGGATAGGAGTTATTCCTTTAGCCTGAGTCTCTGCATAATGACAACAGAGAGCTAAACCACACCTGATCTGCAAAGTACCTTTGACACCAGCATAAGGCTATCATTTGTTGTTGTAAGTCAACAGGATATTATAAATAATAAAAATATTAATTGACTGCCAGTTTTAATAGTAATATGCACATGTGTAAGTTTCCTTACATGGCTCAATCTTGTTAGCAAAAAAAAAAAAAATGAAGTAAGTCTTTCTTAAAATTTTACTTCCAGAATTAAAAAAAAAACTTTTTAGTCTAAAATGGTTAAATTAATATCTATGTTGTGTTGGATTTTAAAGAAGTGGTTAATATTTTGCCTTGAAAAACACCAACTGCCACACAGGTGGAAAAAGGTAGCTAAAGAAGTATGTCTATATGCAAGCATAAACACTACTTACCTATGTCTCTGCTTACCTATGTCACACGGTTTTTAGTATGCAATAAAAAATTACAAGACACACAAAAGACACTATACCCCATAAATATGTACAATTATTATGCAGCAATTAAAAAATAATGAATGCATATGGGAGAAATACACAAGCAACAACAATAAAGTTTTTTTACTGAGGCCTGCAGCAGAACCTCTTCATGTGATTATGCAGTTTTGTTCTGCGCAAAAGCTGAAAACTGAAAATTCTAGTCCAAACCAGGCTTCCAGCATTGGATTCTTTCTGCCTGGAGGGGGCGCTAGTCTAGCAGTTGTTGCAAAATCCTGCCGAAGTACCTCAGCAAATCCTCCTGACTGCTGTTAAGCTCTCAAAACCACCAAAGAAGTAAGAATGGCTTTCGAAACAAAGGCTCCCTAGAGAAAAACTGCATGACTAATCACTTGGAGCAAGTCCACATTTTATTAATATGCTCCTTCTTTACACAACGTGCTTTGGAGGAATAAAATTGCTAGATGTGTGATGGGCAATACACTGGGGAATTACTAGCTATATGATGGACAACCCATTGGCTGAAAAGATCCACACTGTTAAAAGATAAATAGTTCTTATAGGAGTAGTAAATGTTTAGATAGTGGTTTATTAATATTTCTGCACATTGCTTAACTTTGATGTATGAACTCTTTTCTAAAACTTAGGAAGAAAGATTTTATATACTTTGATTTGCTATATACTAACAGTGGAACTTAAAATGGATACTACTGATCACTTAAAATTATATATTAGCTGGCAAAATTTTATACATTTTCTGAGAGGTTTACATTTTGGGTTGATAAGTTGTCTGAGTTTCCTTTATGTTGATTCTATGTATCTCTGTTCCATAGTAATTAGAATTAAAAGTGAGACTGAACGTGCTTCAGTGTATTGACTCTCTATTGTCTTGTGATTATATGGGGTCGTCAGAAAAGTCATGATGCATTTTTGCCTAGAAAAACATGGAAAAATATGCCTTGACTATCTCAGTGACCCAATTAGTTATAGACTTTTTAAAAATTTACTGTATTTGTAAATATTATCTGTCACTGACCTGCTTCAACAAGAAATATATAAAACAGTGTAATCTTAAGTTGTTTGGGGTTACCCAATGATCTTGGAAGTTTAAAAGGGATCTTCAGAACTGTTTATAAAATAAAAGTTTTATTAGGTTTATTGATATTGAGGCTTTTTTTTAGTTTAGAGAAATTGCTTTTATTTTAATCTCAAATTTCATGAATTTCAATGAGCATACTGATTTGGAGCTCTTAAATATATTAAAATTGCTTTAATTCATTTATCAACTTTTAATGTATTTTGTTATTCCTGCAGTGAAAAAAGTACATTTTTCATTGGGTTAGTTATGCTATTTTTCATATTAATTGACAACTTAACAGCTCATTGATTTTAATAAAATTCAGGACAACTACAGTTGATTACTTTTTGTTTTATTTCAAGTGTTGAGAATAATTCTTTCTAATTTCTCTTAATAACAAACTAAACTCCAATTTTTGGAAATAATTTTGCTTCTCCTTAGAATACCAAATGCTTCTGGGCATTAAACGTGTCCTTATAAAATCCTGCTTTGTTTTTCTTTTGGTAAACTTGTCTATATATTTTTGTTAACTATCAATAACCTGTACAATGTGATACTATCATTCCTCCATTTTTTAATCTTTGGTAATAATAACAAAAACACTTCACTGCTGGATAAATTAGAAAATGTGATTTATGAAGTTATATTTTCAGTGCTTGAAATTTAATTGAGTGTTGTTGGTAGATGAGTGTATTAAAGTTCTTTTCGGGCCGCCCTGTGATATGGTGGGTAAGTGACACGATCCCCATGTCCAACTGCGCAGTTCAAGCCCTGGACCTGACAGCTTGGAAAACATACTGGGCCTGTGTGTGTGCATGCCCCACATCCCAAAAGGCAGGAGAGAGGAAAGAGAAGGGATTGTGGCATGACCATTCTCCATGACACCCCACCTTTCACAAGCACGTGCACCCTCTGGCAAAATAAAAGAAATAAATCTTTTCAAAGTGAACTCTAGGTAAGGAAGATCAACTAAAAGACTTTTTCACATGTCAGGGAGAAATAGAAATAAAGGCAAGACATGACTAAGTCTGTGTCTGCTTGAAGCCAAAGCTGTTGCTTAAAAATTTGGATAATCCCTACGTCAGAGAAACAAAGGAGCTGTTAAGAAAGCAGAAGTCCGGAAGAGTGTGAATAGACACATTCCACTGCTTGCTGCCCTCTTGCTGTTTGGAATCACGGTCCCTTCAGGAGAGGATGATGCCATTCAGCCAATGTTCTCTGTGCCCCTGAAAACTGAGTGACCAAGTCTTTGTTTCAACACTCCCTAAACACAGGATCTGACATAGTTTAAAATATGATACACAAATCCACAGGTTTGCAGGACAGCGGCTCTAAATGGCAGCAAAATCTCTTTCTGCCTTGACTTTAAGGGAATGAAAACCACACTGATGAAATTCCTGCAGAGTCGAACAACCTGGAAAGCCCCTGTGAATGTCCCTGTCCCGCATCCTCCCAGCATCCCACACCTTTGTCACCAGCAGCACCACCACCCACTCGGTCTCAAGGTTCTGGATGGCAAAGAGATGTTCGGCCATTTTCCTGGAAATCTCATTGATGCGATAGAAATAGTCTGGAGGGGTGCTGGTCTTTCACTGATCACTCCCCAAGGTAATTAAATGGGTTAGGAGAGGGAGGGAATTATCCTAGCCAGGATCTAGACACTGATTCTACACATTCTAAAACTGTATAAATTCTTGGATCCAGGGGTAGATAGCAGAATGTGGGTGGGAGGGACTCAGGAAGGAAATACTTACTAGACATAAAAATGTAAAGTTTTCTCGGACCAACAGATGGCGTGGCTGTTACGTCTCTGGACCCCCATGTTGTTGACCATGGTTTGAATCCTGGACCTGGCAGCTTAAAATTCACACTGGGTAAGTGTGCATGCTTGCTCCAAATCCCAAGAGGAGAATGGAGGAGAAGAGACTGTGGCATGATCATCCCCCCTGGGGGTGATTTCTCTCTTTCTCTCTCTCTCTGTCCTCCAGCAAGTGCAAATGCCCTGCAGCAAAAATCTCTCTTTAAAAATAGAAAAAAATGTAAGGTTTTCCAGTGAAAATTATGTACATGGTAATATCCTTGATTTGATTGTCACGTACTGCATGCATACTCTGAAAAACCATATTGAGTGCTATAGAAATACACAACTAAATGTGAATAAGACATCATAAAACCCAAAATAGTGTTAAAAATACTATATTAATTCTGCTTTCTGAAAGAGAAAGAGCATTTCTCTTTATGTGACTCCTGAAAGAACTTCTTTTACTATCAAGAGCCCAACATTTCATACCCTCTAAGCCAGAGTGGAAACCCCCCGAAGAAAGCAGTTCCTCATTTGCTCTTTAGAGTAACTGATCAGATTTATTTTTTCCAGGAAATCTCTAGATTGATTTTTTTTAACATGTAACTTTTGTAGTATAGTCAAGATATACACATTATTGATAGTGTCTGTTTAATTAGATTATACAACATTGCAGTATTTTTAAAGGCATTATTAGTGTCATGACAGAAAACTGTAACCGATTTTTTAAATATGTGGGTTGGGGAAAATTAAGTCTAATGGAGACTAATTTTCTTCTCTTCAAATCATCTGTGTGTATCAGCCATGACCCTGCTCCCACTATCCATGCCTGTTCTTGGCAAGACACCAGGAAGCTCAGGCCTCGGGACATAGTAGGCATTGGAAACCACAACCACAACCACAACCTGTAGTTGTGTTCGCCCCATTTGTACAATGGCAATCTCTGTGCTGGAGCAAGTATCCCATCTACAACCTATTGTCCAAGGGTAAGTCGTGAATACCTTTGCTGTAAGGCAGGGAAACTAAATAGAGATCATTTAGGATGACTTGATAATCTTGATAATCTCCCTTATAATTCACTAGAAGTGGGGCCAGCAGGTGGAGTAGCGATTAAGACGTTGGACTCTCACATGGCTGATTGCAGTTCAAGTCCCAGACCTGGAGGCTTGAAACTCACGCTGGGCATATGCACTTGCATGCCCGAAATCCCAAGAGGAGAATGGAGGAGAAGGGATTGTGGTGTGGCCATCTTCCCTAAGGGATGATGTCTTGCTTTCTGTCTCTCAGTTTCTTCAGTGAGCATACATGCCCTATAGCAAAAATTCTCTATCAAATATATATATATATATATATACACACGCACACACATGGGTCACCATAAGTTAAGAAATTTCAAAGCTGATCACAGTTATAGATGGTACCTTTGGATAAAATCACAGATTGAAAATAATTGTGGACGCTGGGGACAAAGTGGAAAGAAGGTGGGAGAGAGGAAGATTAAAGGGAAGGAGATTAGGGAGAAAAAATATAGAAGTAAGACTTTGTGGGACACAAAAATGGTTTATTATCTGTTGATGATAATGTGGATAGTATTCTCAGCTGGACTGGTCTGAGGTGTATTTCATATTGGGTAAGTCTTCTCTATAAGCTTAATGATGTATAGCTATTGAATGTATAAAAAAAGAGTAATAATAATAAAATAAATTTTTAAAAAGAAAAAATAAATCACAGCTTGGGAAGTATTTTGCTAGAGACTTTGGGTTGCTTCATTTGACAAACTAAGCAGGTTTTCCTGATCCATGCGTAGGAATGATACCTTGCATGTTTCTAACACTCACTGCTACTTTTACATTCATCCTCCTATTCTTATTTATTTATTTATTTTTATTTTTATTTTTTTATTATTTTTTGGAGAGATTTTCACTGTAGGGCGCGGGCGCT
>NW_006160147.1:5814042-5816864 GCF_000334495.1 Tupaia belangeri chinensis
ACAGAAAGCGAGAAATCACCCCCCAGGGGGGATGGTCACGCCGCAATCCCTTCTCCTCCATTCTCCTCTTGGGATCTTGGGCACGCACGCACACGTGCCCAGCGTGAGTTTTAAGCCACCGGGTCCAGGACACGAACCGCGGTCGACTACGTGGGAGTCCAGCGACATAGCCATTATGCTAACTGCTGGTTCCCCATCCTCCTATTCTTGATCATTTGCACCTATCGTTTAATTAAAGAACCCAGTTTGGCTCTTGTTGTTCTATTTGTTGAGCTTTCCTCTTAATTTTAGTATATCTTTCCTTCTAATTTCTTTAGATTTCTTCTTGTAACTTCTTTCAATATATTGATGAAAGATTTTGAATCTCTTTCTGGATCCTGCATTAATTGTCTCCTATAAATTGTGTGTATGTGTGTGTGTGTGCTCGTGCACGAGTGTGTGGTGTTTTAGACAGTGTCTCATTGTGTCCCAGTCCTTCTGCTTCAGCCTTTCCAGTAGCTGGGACCACAGTCAGCACCACCACACCTGCCTCCCTCAGACATAGTCTTGCTATGCTGCCCATGATGGTCACACACTTGTGGTCCTCCTGCCTCAGCCTTCTGAGTAGCTGGAACTACCACTGCCACTCTGCTTTTTGGGATGGGCCAGAAATGAAACCTGGGCTTTCCATGTGGCCTCAGCCCACCGAATAGCAGCATCCAGTATTCTCTACTGCCGCTGGACCCCCACACATTTTATTGTCATTTTCTCCTTATGGTTTAGTTTGAAATGCATGGTAGTGTATGTTTATTTCTATTATAATTTTTCTTCTGGCCCCTGTGTTGTTTAGATATGTCTACCAATTTTCAAACATGTAGATTTTTAAAAGATTATCTTTTATTTACCAATTTCTAACTTAGTGGTATTGAGGCCAGAGAACATCCTCCTGTATGCTTTCAATCTTTGAACTTTTTTAGAAACTAAAACTTTTGCCAGAGTGCACATGAGCTCACCAGAGAAAGACAGAGGGAGAGAGAGGGCAGTGAGAAAGCGTCCCCTGTGGGGTATGGTCATGCTGCCATTCCTTCTCCACCTCTTCCTCCTTTGGATTTTGGACACACACGTACCTGGCGTGTCTCTCAAGCTGCTGGGGCTGGGACTAGAACTGCTGCTCTGGCCATGTGGAATCCAGCCACCTCAATCACTACCCCACTGACCAGCCCTCCATCTTAGAAAAGTTTTGAGATTTGCTTTGTGCTCTCATCTGTGGTCAATTTTTATGAATTAGTCCTGTGAACCTGAAATAAAGATGTATTCCACATTAGTCAGGTACAGTGTTCTCTAAGTGCATTATGCCTTCCTTGTTAACTACATTGTACAAATGTTTAATATATTTGCTAATTTCCTATTTATTATTTAACTATTAACAGATAAATTTGTTATCTAAATTACAATTTGAATTGTGAATTTTTCTGTAGTTCTGTCAAATCTACCTCACATGCTTTGAGGCTATTATTACATGCTGATGAAGTTGAAACCATTATGTCATCTGAGTGAATTATTCCTTTAACGTTATTACGTGACCTCTTTATTGCCAGTAATGTTTTCTGCCTTAAATTTTACTTTGCTGACAATTGCTATAAGTACACTCCATCTCTTTTACTAGTATTTGTATGATATATCTTTTGTCATTATTGACTTTCAAGTTTTTTGTATCCTTAGTTTTTTTAAGTAAATAGTTTTATTGAGCTATAATGCACATATCATACAACTCACCCATTAAAAATGTACAGTTTGGGGAACCAGCAGTTAGCACAATGGCTATGTTGCTGGACTCCCACGTAGTTGACCGCGGTTCGTGTCCCGGACCCGGTGGCTTAAAACTCACACCGGGCGCGTGTGCGTGCGTGCCCAAGATCCCGAGAGGAGATGGTTCCGCATGGGAAAGGTCCTGGGTTCATGTTCCGGGACCTCCCTAAGCACACTGGGCATGCTCACACTTGTCCCCATGCCCATGATCCAGATCTGCTAAGGCTGGAGGTGTAATCATATGGGGACCCCGCTGGGGATGACTGTCTCTCAAAAAAAACAATGTACAAGACAATGGTTTTTAGTATACTTATAAATATGTGCAGTAACCACCATAGTCAATTTTAGAACATTTTCATCACCTCAAGAAGAAGTGCCATAGCCTTTACAATCACCCTCTTACCCTGCCCCGTCATCCTTCCCTCCACAGCTAACCAACCACTAATCTGTTTTCTGTCTTTACTGATTTCCCTACTGTGGACTTCCCTATGAATGTAATCACCTCATGGTGGACTTTTGCGATCAATTTATATTTATTTAGCGTGATACTTGTATGTTTCACCCAAGTGGTAGCATGCAGAGTTGTAACAGTCCATTCCTTTTCATGGCAGAACAACATTCTATTACATGAATGTACCCACTTTATCCATTCACCAGGACACTGATATGTGGGTTGTTTCCACCTTTTGGCTGTTATGAAAGCTGCTGCTATGAATGTTTATGTACGAGGTTTTGTGTCAACACCAGGTCACTGATATGTGGGTTGTTTCCACCTTTTGGCTATTATGAAAGCTGCTGCTATGAATGTTTGTGTACGAGGTTTTGTGTCAGCATGTATTTTTCTCTCTTGGATATATGTCTAGAGTGGAAATGTTTGGTTTAATTGCCTGAAGAATTGGCAGATTGTTTTTCAAAGTACCTGCACCATTTTACATTCCCACCAGTAGAGTATAAAGATTCCAATTTTAGGACCAGCAGTTGGCGTAATGGCTATGCTGCTGGACTCCTATGTAGTTGACTGCAGTTTGAGTCCT
>NW_006160147.1:5817393-5824917 GCF_000334495.1 Tupaia belangeri chinensis
GTTTGAGTCCCAGCCCCAGTGGCTTGAACTCATGCCAGCTGTGTGTGCGTGCCAAGAGGAGAATAGAGAAGAAACTGTGGCATGGCCATCCCCCCCTGGGGGGTAATTTCTCGCTTTCTGTCTTGTCTCTCTGTCTCTCTCTGGCCTGCGCACACACCCTATAGCAAAAGCTTCTCCAAACAAACAAACAAACAAAAATCTCTTCCATCTGATCAGCAAAACCCATTTTCAATATGTGCTCATCTTCATATAGGACAACATGCTTAAGTTGGTGAACTGGAGCTTGCCATTCTGTAGGAGGCCTTTGATACAACCTAGCAGCCCAACCAGGGTATCAATCCCATTCCTCATGTGTTCCATTTGACCTCCATATGGAGTTCCACCATAAAAATAAACCACTGCTGGGGACCAGCAGATGGCATAATGGTTATGTCGCTAGACTCCCATGTAGTTGATCACGGTTGGAGTCCTGGACTCAATGGCTTCAAACTCACACCAGGCACGTGTACATAAGTGCCCAAAATTCCAGGAAGAGAATGGAGGAGAATGGATTGTGGTGTGGCCATCTCCCCTTGGGGATGATTTCTCACTTTCTGTCTCTCTGTTTCTCTGTCTCTCTGACGAGTGCATGTTCCCTAAAAAAAAAACCCCTCATTAAAAAAAAAAAAAAAACAGGTCTCTGTCAGCTCGTTTGCAGTGTCACTGAAGTCTCCGCTTACTTAACTTGCCAACTCCCTTGCAGATACAAGGACCAGTACCTGAGCAGAACAGCCTCTCTTGTCCTATAGTTCTCCCTGGGGCTTCTCAATCAGAGGAATGGTAAAGAGTTCCTGTCTGTGCCTGTGCAGTGAAGTCTTTGGCACTATAGACACAGTGGGATGTCTTTCCTTGCTTAGAAACATGGAGGTCACCCCACGGCCTTTGAGAAGTTTAATAGTCTCTTCAGATACGGGAAAACATGAGAAAGTGCTTTCTTTTTGGTCCACAGGTATTTCCTGCTCTGTCTCGGTTACTTTCTTCCCTGGCAGCTTCTTGGGAATTAGAGTGAGGATCAGAAGGAGTGAATCCCTTCTTCAGTTTGGGGCTTTTCTCTCTGATGTTTCCATCCACTTCCTTCTCTTTCTTTAGTTTCTTGGGCTTAGGAGCATCTGTTTCTTCTTCAGAAGGCTCTTCACTTTTTTGGTTTTAGGAGAAGCAGGTAAGCCCTTCTTTTCAGAGGGCTCTTCCTTCTTTTTCGCACTGTTGGTTTTAGGAGAAACAATATCACCTTGAAGTGGCGCCTCTTCTTTTTTTGCCTTTTTGAATTTAGGAGCACTCATGTCAACTTCTGAAGGTTCTGCTTTCTTTTTACCTTTTGTGGCTCTGGGGGAAATAGTTTCTTCCTTTTCTTCTGCTGATTCTTCAGTCTTACTAAACTGAAAGGCTTCTCCTTTTTACCTCTCCTTTCATTATGCTTTTACAATGTCTTCACTTTTCCCACAGTCGTGGCGGACTCCACACGTGTGTCACCAAATGTTCCCAGTGTCATTCAGCACACGCTGCCTAGCCTGACCTAACTTCTCAACCGCGTGGAGAAGAGTCTCACCAACACTATATTGTCTGACTTTTAAATTCTAGCTTCTTAGTGAGCCCTTATTTCTGTTGCCAGAGGTCCAAAAGTTTATAAGAATCAAAGCTCAAATTCTACCATACTTCCAAAATGCCTTACTGACCTTCCTTTCTCTTTTATTTTACCCTGATAATTCACTTGTATGTTGTAATTATATATGCTTATAGAGATATATACATAGATAGATCCAAACACATGCAGACACACACACACACACACACACATACACACACAGGCATCTCAGCACTTAGAGTTGTTTCCAGTGGAATAGTTCATCCAATTAATCTAGAATACAATATTACTGAAAATAAAATTTTGTTCTTTTGTTACTTTTTTATTGATACTTTTTCTGATTGGCATTAGGATCTATGTTTTTTAATAATTACATATTTAGTATAATATAATAATAATGATGTTTAGTTATACATGTTGCAAATGTCTTATATAGTTTATGAGCTTTTGCTCTCTTAATAGTATCTTTTGATAAACAAAGTTTTGGTTGTAATATAGTTGAATTCATCAATCTTCCTAAAGAAAATAGTTTGTATTTTGTTTTTGGAGAGGTTTCTGCTATCATGCGCCTGCGCTCGCCAGAAAGAGAGAGACAGAAAGCGAAAAATCATCTCCCGAGGGAGGATGGCCACACCACAATCCCTTCTCCTCCATTCTCTTCTCGGGATCTTGGGCATGCATGCACATGCGCCCAAGGTTCAATTCCTGAGTTTAAGCCACCGGGTCCGAGTCCGGGACTCGAACCGCAGTCGACTATATGGGAGTCCAGCAACATAGCCATTACGCCAACTGCAGGTCCCAAGTTTGCATTTTTTAATGTCTATTACAAGAAAGGTTTCCTTGCCCTTAGTTCATAAAAATACTCTCCTATATATTTCTTTTTAAACGTCTTAATGTATTGCATTCCACCTTTAAGCCCTCATGTATTGGGAATAGCATTGATTTCATCATCTTATTATGTATAACAAATTGTTCCCAAAGTATTTATCGAACAGTTCCATCTGTTACCAGCAATATTCAGTGCCGTCCAATCATATGCCCAGTTTTCGTATATGAAGTCTTTCTCTTTTTTATTAGCCTGTTGGTCTATCCATTGACTGGTAATGTACTCTTCTAATTATTCAGAATTTACACCTTGATACCTAGTAGAACAAATGTCACTTGACTGTTCTTGTGTTTTCACTCTTGTTTATATATTTTGGAATGAAATTGTCAAGTTTCTTGGAAAATGTTTTTCCAATTTTGTCAGTTTGTAGAGAGTTAATATAGTTTCTTAATTGCATGTTCCTCTGTAGAAATGTGTTAATTAATTAATTTATTTAGGTCACATTCAATTACTCTGAATAATCTTTTATTATTTTTTTCTACAAAGGTTTTCACATATTTTATTAGATTTATTCCTAATTTGCATTTTTAGTAGGCATTCCTTCTTCAGATTTAAAATAGACCTAATTTAAAATAAGATGCTTCTAACATTTCTCTGTAAAAAATGCTATTTGCTGTCTTTTTTGGGGGGGGGCAAGAATGTGATAAGAATGTGAATTGGTGTAATTCTTATCGACTGACCATTTTTACTAACTGCAGTTCAAATCCTGCCTCCAGCACCCTGAGAAACATATATGCTGGTGTGCCTCAATCCTCATGGGATGGAGAAATGGAGGAAGGGAATTATGGAAGGACTATGCCCCACTGGGGAGTACTTTCGCACTCTCTTTCTCCTTCCCACCACCCTCACCCTCTCTGCCAAGCACACGTATTCTCTGGCTATCATTTTTTTTTTTTTTTCTTGAAGAGGTGGTGGGAAAAAGCTAAATTGGAGCCAAAGGAGAAACAAATATATCCAACTGAATTACAAATGAATAATATAACCACACTGAAGAGAGGGGTAATTCATCTAAGTAACTTTTGAAAACAGCAATGTTGTTTCTATCTTTTTAGACTATGAAAAAAAAAAAACTTTAAAAACTATTAGGCTTGATTTCCACATGGTATGGAGTTTGTAATTCTAAAACTCTTTCTATGTATTCCAGGATGGAGCAACTTAGTAATTGTACTGTGGAACTGATGTCTCACGCTTGGGGAGGAGAGTTACAAAGTGGGAAGATAGAAGGATATAATGAAATCTATGGTGATAGACTTGAATTGGAGGAATTGGGGTTAATTCATGACTCATAAATACAGATAGAAATAAGCTTAAATGGACGTAAGGATGGATGTGATACATACGAGGGCTCTTCAAAAAGTTGGCTGGAAATGTATGTTATGAAAAAACTATGAATGGGCTTCAAATGTTTTTGCACCAGGATACTCATACTTTGATTCTATTTTCTGTGAACTTTTTGAAGTTCCCCCACATAGTTCCTTGTTCTGTCTGCTGAGAGAGTGTAAAAGCAATGGCATTACGGTAACAGCAAAGACAGTAAGGCTCCTAGTGTTTTGTTTTGTTTTGTTTTTGAGAGATTTTTGTTACAGGGTGCATTCGCTGGCTGGAGAGAGAGAGAGACAGAAAGTGTGAAATCACCCCCTGGGGGGATGGCCATGCTATAACCCCTTCTCCTCCATTCTCTCGGGACCTTGGGTACACACACACACATATGCCTGGAATGAGTTTTAATTTGCTGGGTCTGGGATTTGAACCACAGTTGACTACGTGGGAGTCCAGCAACGTAACCATTATGTCATCTGCTGGTCCCAAGACTCCTAGTTTCTAAATACTGTTCTCTACTAAAAAGAGCCAGTATTTCTTCTGTCAACTTCTTGTGCTGGAGTTAGGATAGTACAAGGTGAGTCTGAGATATCTTTTGACAAAAACTAAGGAAGCCCTTAAAGGAAGAGATAAACAAGCCAAAATGACACAGAAATTACTTTGAGGGCTTCCACTGGCCAGATCAGGGCAAATTCGAGTATCAAGATGTCTCATTGAACAAATCAATAAAATTCCTATTGACACAGACATGGAGTCTACTATGGTACAGACAAATACATGAATCAATAGGAAAGGAGAGAAAGCTGTTTTTCATAGAAGAATACTAATGAGCATGTGTAGAAGTAATGACCGAACAGAAAAACACCATTTGGCAACTATCACAGTAATAATCGATTCAGGCCAGAATCACCAATGGATGTTAAAATTAGTAGATGAAAAAAATGAAAAACTGTGCATAGTTTGAAAGTATCTTCCTTCAAAAATGCTTATTAATCACAAAGGGGGAAACAGGAGGTTTATGCTAGAGAAGCCTGGCAGATAGCACCCTAGCTAAGTGATGGGTTATCGTTCCCCCTAGCAATAGCACCAAGAGGCAACATGCGCTTCCTGATAAGGACACCACGGTCTTTCTCTGGCTTTCCTGCCAAAAAAGCATCACATGAAACCTAATCATGAAGAGATGGTAAACAACCCAAACCGAAGGACGTGGTAGCTGCCTCCAGGATGGTCCCTAATGATCCTACTTCCTCATGTCCCCAGCAGCATCCAGAGCCCTCCTACACTGCAAAGGGTCGGCCTGTGTAGTCAACAGGATATTCTAGAAGTGGCATCTGAGGAGAGCTCATAAAAGACACCGTGATCTCTGCTTTTCTCGTTCTGGGAAATGCTAGCTGCCCTGTCAGGAGTTCACATGACACCTGCCACACCCAGGCAGCCCCCCGGCAAGGTGCACAAGGTGAGGAAGAGAGGCCTGCAGCCAGCAGCCAGGCGAGTGGGCCATCTAAGATGTGGATCCTCCAGGCCCAGTTGAACCTTCAGATGACTAGCTCCAGCCGATGCCCTGACTACTGCCTGACCACAGGAACTGTGACATAATGTTTATTCTTGCACTGAGTCACTAAATTCAGTTTGTTACTATGTAATAGGTAACCAATTGAAAAGTCATTCTGCAAAAATAAAATAACTGTGTACTGTTCAAAAATGTCAAAGTTGGCCCAGCTGGTGGTATGGTGGTTGAACGGCTAGATCCCACAAGGCCAAATGCCTGGTTTGAATCCCAGACCCAGATGCTTGATAAACATGCCAGGCACCTGTGTGTGCCCAAAATCCCAAGAGGAGAGAGGAGGAGAAGGAAGTGCAGCTTGGCCATACCTCCTGGAGAGTGCTTTCTCGCTTCCCTTCTCTCTGTCTCTCTCTCCAGTGAGTGCACACATAACATAGCAAACCAAAAAAAAAAAAAGTTATGAAAGATGAAAAGACTGAGGACCTCTTCCAGATGAAGGAAGAAAAAAAGGACGATCAAATGCAAGACATGATCCTGGATGAGGGTGGGGGAGTGAAGGGGCGCAGGATGTGGGGGAGAATAAAAAGGTTGGTTGGTGTTGTTTTGCTATAGTAAAGCTTATTGAGATTATTATTGATCAGTAGCTTATTTATTTTTTTTTGAGAGGTTTTTGCTATAGGGCGTGTGCACTCACCAGAAAGACAGAGAGAGACAGAGAGACAGAAAGCAAGGAATCACCCCCCAGGGGGGATGGTCACGCTGCAATTCCTTCTCCTCTATTCTCCTATCGGGATCTTGGCCACCCACACACATGCACCCGGTGTAAGTTTAAGCCACCAGGTCCAGGACTCGAACCATGGTTGACTACACTGGAGTCCAGGACATACCCATTATGCTAACTGCTGGTCCCGATCAGTAGCTTATTATTTAGAGGAGGGGGTAAATGCCATTTATCTCAATGGTTCCAAAACAATAATTATATAATTTGCAAATATGTAGTCATAGATATCTATATCTATATAGGTATATATCTACATTTAAAGAGAGAAAAGAAAGAGAATGACAAAAAAATAGGGTACAATTTTAAGATTTAGAGATTATGGGTGACAAGTATATGGGGATTCTTTGTCTATTTTTGCAACACTGCTGCAGAAATTACTTAAAAGTTAAAAGAGCATAATATGTGGGCTAGCTCCTATTCCTAAATTTCCAGTCTAAGAAATTGTGGGTTGTTTTTTTTTTTTTTTCAAACTGGGGGTAGAATCCATTAATAAGGTTTAAAATGAATTGGGTGGATTCAAACCAGAATTTCTAGGAAGAGTAGACTAGGATGGCGAGCATAGCATAGAATACGAGCGTTGCCGGTTAGTAAGGCTGAGTACTGTTTTGTGGAAATTTTGTTGCAGTTCTAGAAAGAGTAAAAGACGAGATTTTTCCGTTGCTCTGTTAAAAGAAGTTGGAAAGCCACGCACCGAGGGGCGAGTCCTGAGCCAACAACTGGCTTAGTTTCCCTCGCCTCTTGCCAGGGCCGGCCCACTCCTCCCCCCTCTCTTCCACCCACAAAAACCGGAGCCTCCGCCCCCAGGCAGCCTGCAGGTGTGCGCCCAAACCCAGCACGTGGGACCAGACACTATATAAGGGTCCGCCTCTGCTTGCTCGCAGCCTGCTGGTCCGTCCAGCCCTGCCCTCCAGGAGCCGCTCTTGGGTCTCGGATCGCATCCCGCCCCTGGGGCTGTCGCCGTGGCATGGGTGCCGTGGGTCGGCTCTGTGTTTTCTTGGCTCTCGCCGCGCCAGGGGTCCTCGGTGAGCTGGGGGGGAGGGGGGATGAAGCACGGAGGTAGGGACACGCCTGGGGCAGGGAGGGATCCTGTACCGCTATGCAAAGCAGGTGGCCAAGAGCGAGAAGGTGGGAGGCTTTCCTGCCTCCCCTTCTATTTGGGGACCCCTGCAATCTTCTGGCCCTAAGTGTCTCCACTTCTCCGGGGAGCACAAGAATTAGAAGCTGAGCAACAGGGGGCACTGTCTGTGTGGAGGTAGCGCGCTCCTGGCCTGCGGTCGCTGGATCCCGCAGGTGCATCGCTCAGGGTCCTGGAGGTCTTTGAGCGCATTAGCTCACCGCGGACCCAAACCTGCCCCGACAGCAAACGCCTCCCGGCGGGCTAGGCTGGTTGAGGGGGTGTCTGCGGACTCAAG
>NW_006160147.1:5824970-5825694 GCF_000334495.1 Tupaia belangeri chinensis
CCCCAACCCTCCCCCGACAGCAAACGCCTCCCGGCGGGCTAGGCTGCTAGCGGGGTTTTCTGCGCACTGAAGTCCGCTACTCCCCAGTGAGAGCAACAGAGCCTCCGCTCCCTCCCCTAAACAAGAGCAATACCTGGCTCCCAAGACTGGGTCTCAGATTTTTTTGAACTTTGATGCGATATTGTTAAGTGAACTTTAAATATCGGAGTTACTTTTGAAAGTTGAGGCATTGATTAAAACTATAGTTTTTTTTTCTTCATGTCATTTATCTTCTGTAATGGTGTGAGCTTCCAGAAAGTCCCATTCCAAGATGCTTACGGTATGCAGACCTCAATAACTGGGTGACTTTGGGCAAGTCATTTAGCTTCTCTGACCTTTGGTTTCTTTTTCTGTAAAATGAAGCTTAGTGACAAACTGTGCTACCCCCTCACTGAGGTCCCTGAGTATCACATCAAATTAGTCAAGTCAAGGGCAGAGGTTAGTCGTTACTATCAATATCAGTAAGTCTACTTGCTATTCAAACCGGCTTTATGTAGAGCTAGCATGGAAGTGACCACAGCACAGTTGGTTACGTGCCGGACATATTGCATTTACTACATTTTTTTTTCATTAAGTTACTCTATCTGCTTTCCTGCATTTAACTCTTTACCCTTAATTAAATATTTTCCCAAAGCATTTTCTTCATCTTCTTCCCCCCCCCCTTCTTTTTTTCATACTTCTTACG
>NW_006160147.1:5826199-5864111 GCF_000334495.1 Tupaia belangeri chinensis
CAGGGGTCCTCGGTGAGCTGGGGGTGAGGGGGGATGAAGCACGGAGGTAGGGACACGCCTGGGGCAGGGAGGGATCCTGTACCGCTATGCAAAGCAGGTGGCCAAGAGCGAGAAGGTGGGAGGCTTTCCTGCCTCCCCTTCTATTTGGGGACCCCTGCAATCTTCTGGCCCTAAGTGTCTCCACTTCTCCGGGGAGCACAAGAATTAGAAGCTGAGCAACAGGGGGCACTGTCTGTGTGGAGGTAGCGCGCTCCTGGCCTGCGGTCGCTGGATCCCGCAGGTGCATCGCTCAGGGTCCTGGAGGTCTTTGAGCGCATTAGCTCACCGCGGACCCAAACCCGCCCCGACAGCAAACGCCTCCCGGCGGGCTAGGCTGCTAGCGGGGGTTTCTGCGCACTGAAGTCCGCTACTCCCCAGTGAGAGCAACAGAGCCTCCGCTCCCTCCCCTAAACAAGAGCAATACCTGGCTCCCAAGACTGGGTCTCAGATTTTTTTGAACTTTGATGCGATATTGTTAAGTGAACTTTAAATATCGGAGTTACTTTTGAAAGTTGAGGCATTGATTAAAACTATAGTTTTTTTTTCTTCATGTCATTTATCTTCTGTAATGGTGTGAGCTTCCAGAAAGTCCCATTCAATGTTTATGCTTTTTTTTTTCCCCCTGGATCGGCTTGATCTTTTTTTTTTTTTTAAAGTATTATAATATATGAAATTAATCTCTTGGCTATAAAATGAATGTCTTTCTAATTATCTCCGAGGTACAGTGAATTTCTAGTTTCCAAGATGCTTACGGTATGCAGACCTCAATAACTGGGTGACTTTGGGCAAGTCATTTAGCTTCTCTGACCTTTGGTTTCTTTTTCTGTAAAATGAAGCTTAGTGACAAACTGTGCTACCCCCTCACTGAGGTCCCTGAGTATCACATCAAATTAGTCAAGTCAAGGGCAGATGTTAGTCGTTACTATCAATATCAGTAAGTCTACTTGCTATTCAAACCGGCTTTATGTAGAGCTAGCATGGAAGTGACCACAGCACAGTTGGTTACGTGCCGGACATATTGCATTTACTACATTTTTTTTTCATTAAGTTACTCTATCTGCTTTCCTGCATTTAACTCTTTACCCTTAATTAAATATTTTCCCAAAGCATTTTCTTCATCTTCTTCCCCCCCCCCCTTTTTTTTAAAAACATACTAACTCTATTTGGACAGGTGCACATTCACAACTTTCCTAGCACCTCCGGAGGCATAGTTTCAGGTCTGATTTCTCACCTATCTCTAAGTTTCAGAGAGAGGATCATCAACTGACAGTAAAATTCTTCACCAACCTTGCCAATTTAGCCTTCCCTCCAAATGTGCACCCAGGGTCAGAGCGGGACTACTGTCTAGGTCATCTCACTCCAGACTCGTCAGACGGCGTCTCCCTGCCAGCTGTTAAAGCCAATGTGCTTCTGTTGTCACTTTACCATTCTTCTGCCAACATCCCAGTGCGAAGCAATATACTTGCCTGTGTGACAGCTTCCTTTCTTGTGGTCATTCTGTTCCCAGTTTCTTCAACCTTTCCAGTCATGAAAAACAACACTTTTAATATGTCTTTTTTCATTTTTCCACTTTGTTGCTGAAAAATCTAGAGTTCCCTACTGCCTTGGAGAGAAAAATTGAGTATATTCAACTGATTTTTTTTTTTTTTACAGAGGGATTTTTGTTATAGGATGCATGCACTTGCTGAGAGACAAAGAGAGATAGAGACAGGAAACGAGAAATCACCCCACAAGGAACATGGCCACACTGCAATTCCTTTTCCTCCATTATCTTCTGGGATTTTGGGCACGCATGCACATGCACCCAGCATGAGTTTTAAGCTGCCAGGTCTGGGATTCGAACTGCAATCAACTACATGGGAACCCGGTGACATAACCATTACACCATCAGCTGGTCCCATTTCAAGCTTTTTCAATTGGATCTCACCTAAGCATGCCCCTCCTTTCTCTTTTCTCCTGTCTTGTGTGCACTCACTGCTCATCCCCTGACCTACCTGTCACCCCATTGCTCATGCACTACCCACTTCCCCGCTGACCCTCGTTGCTACTGTTAACCCTCCCCAAATCATCACTTGGCTCTCAGCCAGCTCCTGCACTGAAGTCTGTGTAAGAAACTTGAAGCACCCTTTTTAAAAGGTAGGCTTCTGAGTTCAACCTCCTCTTCCAGAGATTCATTGGTTCAGAGTATGACCCAGAAGGCTAAAGTTTACAAAGTACTCTGGAAGATTTTACAGTAAGTACCTGTAGGGTACACAGTTATAAGCAAAGTCATGAAGAGCAATTTCTTTGAGTGTTTTCCTACTTTTTCTTTCATTTGCATAAACAAATTCAATTTTCCTTCACTCTTAGATTTTATTCAAGCCTTTACTGTCACCTTACATGAGGGAAACCAGACCATGAAATGGGAATTCCCCTGTTTTCCAATCAACTGCAAATCTACCTCTGTCTGGAAGAGATCCACTCTCTCCTGCTTAAAACCTACCAATGGCTTCTTGAAAGTTAAATGCAGTCAGTAGCTTGTACAATAGCATGTATCAATGTTAATCTCATTTTCAACTGCAGTCTGATTTTGACTGCACTATTGTAGAATGCACTCTCATCATAGTAGAATAAAATCCATGCCCCTTGTCTTCTGCTGTAAGACCTCTGCCTCTCTCTGAAATTTGCTACATTCCCTCCTTGCACCCTCTGCTCCAGCCATGCAGATCTTTCCTCTGTCGCCCGAACACAGCCATGTACTTGTTTAGCCTTCGCACCAGGAATTCTCCCTATTGAAATGCTCCTCCTGCCTAACCATACATAACATCTTGACACTCGTGTCTCAGCTCCACTGTGGCTCTTCTCTGACACCAGGTTGTACGCCAGGCCACTCTCGCTAATACAGAACCTCCTCCTGTTTTCTGCCACCTGTCACCATCTGAAACATTCTCGTTTATTTACTTACCTATTGCAAATAAGCAGGAATTCCGATTCCATGAGAGCAAGGCCTGTATCTGTTTTATTGCCTGATTTGAATCTCTAAACACTAGCATGTAATTTGATGCTTAGGAAATCTGTATTGGAAAATTGTTTTTTCCTTTTTACAATAATGAAGAAGTATCCTTTCTCCTGAGCCTCTATTCAAAGCCACATCCCATTCCCTGTTGTCTTTGCAAGGACTTTACTTCTGCAGATGCCTCCTGCCATGTGTCACCTGTTTGCTTCTCTGTATCGGATCATCCCCACCAGCATTAAATTTGTACCAGGACATCCTATATGGGAACAGAAGGAGGACATCCCATGGCCCAGTGGACTTTTTTTTTTTTTGAGAAGTTTTTGCTATAGGGTGTGTGCGCTCACCAGAAAGACAGAGAGAGACACAGAGACAGAAAGTGAGAGATCACCCTCGAGGGGGCTGGCCACGCTGCAATCCCTTCTCCATTCTCCTCTTGGGATTTTGGGCATGCACGCACATGCGCCTGGCGTGAATTTAAGCCACTGTGTCTGGGACTCAAACTGCGGTCAACTACATGGGAGTCCAACAACATAGCCATTACACCAACTGCTGCTCCCGATTTTCTGATTTTCTGACCTTCTTGTCATCCTCCTCAGTCAAGCTTCTCGTGCTGACTTGCTTGTACTTCCTTATTTCCTTGCTCACTCCAGACTGACCTGTTCCCCCACCTTTCTCCTTTAGGTACTTTTGATCAAGTTACTACTGACCTTCATGCTGACGGATCCAGTGGCCGATTTTCTATCTTTCCCTTTCTCTACTGTCTTCCTCTTGAAATAGTTTTTGTTCTTATTTTTGAAACAGAAGTCTCTTACCTGTTTTTTCCCATCTCTCTCGATGTTCTTCGTCTCTTTTGTCTTGGGGCTCGGCCCTGGCTCTCGTGCATCTTTCTCCATCTCTTCTTCCTAAGAGAGCTCATTTAGTCTCATGACTTTATATGATATTTACACACGGATTTATATTTTGTGTAGTCCTGACCTTGCTCCTGAGTTGCAAATTTGTATATTCCTACTGCCTAGCATCTTCATCTGAATGCCTAGTGTGTGCGTTAAGTATCATGTCTAAAATGGGATCCACTTAGTATAACATTGACCAGTAACATCTTTTTCTTCCTAGATTGATTTTTTGCTATAGGGCACATATGCTCGCCTGAGAGAAACAGAGACAGAGAGATGTTACCCTCTGGGGGAATGGCCATGCCACAATTCTTTCTACTCCATTCTCCTCTCAGAATTTTGGGCATGCGCACATGCACTCAGTGTGAGTTTCAAGCTGCTGGGTCCAAGACTTGAACCACAGTTGACTATGTGGGAGTCCAGTGACTTAACCATTAAGCCATCTGCTGGTCTCTAACACTGACATCTTATAGCAGCCTAAGAAACCTGCATAATCCCTCCTGCTGAGCTGCATAACTTGATCATTCCTACTCTGCTTTGCTCACTGTATTCTAGCTACACTTGCCTGCTGTCTCTCCCTGAAGCATGGAAGCATACCATATGCATGCCTGCTACAAGACTTCTGCTTCCTGTGCTTTGCCTGGCTGCTCCTTCTTATCCTTCATTTCCAATTCAAATGTCACCTCTTCACAGGCCTCCCTCAATCATCAAAACTGAAATTGCATGCCATTCTTCCCCTTTTTCCTTCCAGCACATTGCATTTTGACACATTTCTCTGTTTATTTCATTTACAGCATCATCTTATTTGTCTCCTGGGATTTATTTATAGTCTATCTCCTTCTGTTGAAATATGAATTTTATAAGGTTAGGAGGTTATCTCTACTCTTCCCTAATGCATCTCCTGGGCTTAGAACTATACCTGGGTTCATATGCATAACTGGTGATTAAAAATCATTCATCTGGGACCAGCAGTTGGCATAAAGGCTATGTCGCTGGACTTCCATGTAGTAGACCGCAATTTGAGTCCTGGACCTGGTGGCTTGAACTCACACCAGGTGCATGTACGCGCATGCCCAAGATTCCGAGAGGAGAATGGAAGAGAAGGGATTGCAGCGTGACCATCCCCTCAGGGGGATGATTTCTCACTTTCTGTCTTTCTCTCTCTCTCTGTCTTTCTGGTGAATGCACGTGTCCTATAGCAAAAACCTCCAAAAAAATCATTCATCAGCTAGCCAGGAAACTCTGTATTAAGGCATTTGATTATAATTCTTGTCCTTGGTGATAATTTCTCCTCTTCCTTGCTTTTTGAGCAACCTTCTGATTTTTATTTTTATTATTCTATATACTTGCTTTTCATCCATTTCAAGTAGATTTCTAAGCCATTTCAAGCTAAGCTAAGCCCCTTGGACTCAGGGTTGAAAGTGTCTGTGTCATCCTGAAACAGCACTGGCTAGTTAAGTTTGTAGCATGGTCTGAGGGGTGTGTGTGTGAACGTCTTGCCTCCACATCTGTTTCAGATCCAGCTGTGATGTACTCTGACTTTTACTCCTGCTTGTAGAAAGATGTGAAAGAGTGCATGGACATCAAAAAGATTTATATTACTTAATGGTTCATCAAAAAACCTTTCCTTTTCCGACATGGGAGATAAAATGATCTCTGGAAATTCTGTCTTACCAATTTCATTACCAATGAGGGCTCGTATCCCCAGTGAGAGATTCCCCCAGCTGCCTCATTGGAGATGAAACTTTCCTTTATATATATATATATTTTTAAATTATTTTTATTTTTTTAGTTCTCATCCAGAATGTACGATTCTAACCTCTTTCACTATGGAGAATCCTTTAATAAATAGTTCTGCTTTCGCTGTTTCCAGGGCTTGGCTTCATCTTAGTCTATATCATCGCTGCTGATGAGATCTTGTGGATTTAATTGATTTTTCCAGCGTGGAGTGGATAATTTGGTGTCTATATCATTGTTGCTAATTAAGTATTGTGAATTTAAATTGATTTTCCAACTTGTGGCTGATAATTTGGTATCGTCCCTACTTACATTCAAGGATGGTAGGTTAGATCACTTGATTAGAGTACCTGGCACGGGTAGCATCAGTGTCATGAAGTGAGTCTTTGCTGAGAGCAAACCCCCATCCTCCCTACAGAGCCTTGTGGTTTCACACAGCACGCACGTGGAGACATCTGCTGTTTTTAATGGAGAAAACCTAAGGAGTTGCGGCAATAAATAGAAGGGACTCTCCAGTGAGAGCTGGGTCCTAACGGTGATGGGAGTTCTGTGTATGTCTTTCTGTAAATCCGTGTTTATTCTTTGACATTCTCTGTAACCATCTCGGACTTGTTTGAAAAAAGCTATTTATAAATTTGATATTCAAAAATATTGCTATGCTTGGGGGGCTTCAAAGCTGGGTGCTTTTTTCTTGGGCTACCATCTGACCTGGAAGCAGAGTTAACTTCTTACTCTCTGAATATAACTTTATGGAGCTGAAGTTCGAACTCTCTCTTCTATCTGGAAACATGACCTTTCCAGGTGCATCTTCAAGTATGTGGTTGCTAGTTTCTTACCCGTCTCTTAGATAACATTTGTTTCATTAAAAATAATAATGATAATAATAAATCATTTAAGTCACAGGTAACTGTCTTCAAATGACTAGTTCCTTTTATCTAGTCTCATCAGAAAGTATTTACTGACTCAGGAGGTGGTGGTTAAGGTGCTGGATCCCATAGGGTCAATTGTGCAGTTTGAGTCCTGGACCCGATGGCTTGAAAATCATGCCAGGCACTTGTGCACACATGCCCAAAATCCCAAAAGAAGCCTGAGAGAGAAGGGTTTGCAGTGTGGCCATTCCCCCAGGTGATTTCTCACTTTCCCTCTCCTCTCTGTCTGTCTCTCTTTAGGGAGTGCACATGCCCTATAGCAAAACTAAAACATATGCATACACACATACACACACACACACACACACACACATACATACTCAACTCTCTTGGAAGCATATTACTGTACTAGGTGGGTAGATTAACATAATGAAGAATAAACATGTTTTCTTCTCTTGAGGTGCTAAAGGTTTAATAACTAAGATTTTTTTTTTTTGAGAGGTTTTTGCTATAGAGCACATGCACTTGCTAGACAGAAAGAGAGACAGAGAGACAGAAAGTGAGAAATCAGCCCCCAGGGAGGGTGGCCATGCCGCAATCCCTTCTCCTCCATTCTTCTCTCGGGATCATGGGCATGCACACACACACGCCCGGTGTGAGTTTAAGCCACCGGGTCTGGGACTCAAACCGTGGTTGACTACATGGGAGTCCAGTGACATAGCCATTGGGCTAACTGCCGGTCCCAGTAACTAAGATTTTTCTATTGATTCACTCAAGTAATTTTCGAGGATCCCACATGTGCTGAGCTTTTACAAGGTCTCTGATGTACTTTAGTTTCGTGCTAGTCCAGCAAGGCTTTTATTTATCAGATATGTACTTACAAGATTTTAGATTTTACTTATTAAACTCTAAGTTTTGTTTTCCTGCAAGCTCAACAAATAGTGTGTACTAATTGTATGTGTGATTTGTTGTGTATCAATTACACGTCTACAAAATTGGGGAAAAATATTAACATGCTTCCTTCCCCCAGAAAAAAAATTAATTAAAAACACAAGTATACAGCCTGCAAGACCCTTGTCTTTCTATTTTCCCCAACAAACAAATAAACAAACAAACAAACCCAAACCACACATTTTTATTTATAAGGCTGTAAAAAGATGAAACAACCCTGGACTGTTTCTGGAATTTTATAAACAATTATTTTCTCCAGTTCTTCCTCTGAAGTCAATCCTAAAACTTGTTTGAACCTCTGAGCTTATTTCTTGGTATGTTTATCCATGCTGTAACAATATGTGTTGTTTGTCTTGGAAACATTGCCCCCTTTTAGACGGACTTACTAATGATCAAAGTTGTCAGAATAATTGGTGATGAAACAGACATAGAGAAGTTTTCGCCTCTGTTGCTTTTGATATTCCTGTGGTCTTTGTCTCTAGGTCAGTGTAAGTTCCTGCCCAGGTATCCTTTTGCTAAGCCTACAAGTGAGAGTGATCAGTCTGAGTTTGATGTTGGGACACGGTGGGAATACAAATGCCTTCCTGGGTATATCAAAAGGTCATTCTCTATCACCTGCTTACCTAACGCCAAGTGGTCAGACGCTCAGCAGTTCTGTAAACGTGAGTAATCCTATAACAGAGACAATTGGGGTCTATGTGTATATCTGTTTAGGATGAGCTGTTATTTTCAAGATAAAAGACCAGTAGATTCATCTGTCATCTCTAACAAAGGGGACTCCTGGCATCTCCATGTTTCCTTTTACTTCTAAAGGCATTGGGTATTAGAGTTAAGTCTTCACAGTTGACCAGCTCTATTTACCCTGTTATTTCCCTGACTTTGATCTCTAATCTCTACTCTATGTTAGAGTGAGGTTAAGAGTTAATTTAGAAGGATATTAGTTTCACATCATTCCCCATTCAATTCAAGATTTTTTTTTTTAGTTAACTACTAGATATGAAGCACTAGATGAGATTATGGGGTTTGGGAGAGACTTAAAATTTAACCAGATAGATTTTACCCTGGAAGAACATTATACTCGTTGTAAAAACTGATTCAAGCTGTACTGAGATATAATTTCTTTGATTTATAAAGTGCTATGAGATCATAGAGAAGTAAATAATAAATACCATCTCAGATAACTGGGGAAATCTAGGATTTCTAAGATAGAAAACAGCATAAAAAAAGGATAGAGAGGGACCAGCAGATGGCATAATGGTTATGTCTCTGGACTCCCATGTCGCCAGCTGTGGTTCAAGTCCTGAGTCCAGTGGCTTAAAACTCATCCTGGGCATGTGTGTGTGTGCCCAAAAGCCCAAGAGGAGAATAGAGGAGAATGGATTGCCATGTGGCCACCCCCCGGGGGGTAAGGATTTTTCACTTTCTTTCTCTCTGTCCCACTGGCAAGCACATGCACCACATAGTAAAAATAATCTCTCTCTAAAAAAAAGTATAGAGATATGAAAGAACTTGATATCTTTGGAAAACAGGAAAAAAATCAGCATGGTTGGACTATAGGATGCATGGTAAATGATACTAGTTGATTAAGTGGATTGGAGCTTATCATGATGGCCCATCAACAATGGTAAGCTATTGTTAAATTTTTTAAGTGTGAAGAGTGGCAGGACCCTATATATTTTGGGGGCGTGTGTGTCATATTTTTATTAATTTTTAAAAATTATTATTCATACATTAAATTGTTGTACATCATTTAGATTGTGAAGAGACTTTACCCAGCATGTCACACACCTCAGTCCAGCCCAGTTGAGACTATTATACACATCCTTGTCAACAGATAAAAATCCTTATCTGTGTCCCACAACTGTCTTACCTTTCCATTTCGCCCCCAGATTTCCTTTCCTACACTCTTCCCCTCCCACACTCTCATTCCACTTTGTTTCTAGTGTCCATTACAATTTTTAATGATTTCATGTTCTCCAGTCTTTCAGTCTCTACCATACCATATTTATGCTTTAGAAATGTAACACATATAGGAGCTGGTTCCTTGGTTCACCAGTAATGTGCTGCTGAAGAGCAGCTAGATCCCACATAGTGACCATGGTTCAAATCACCAGCAGGGTCAGCCTAGAACATTTCCAGGCATCTGTACAAATGGCCAAGATCAGATGGACTGGAGGACTGGAGGAAGGGGATCACAACCTATGGAGGGTGCATCTCTCTCTCTCTCTCTCTCTCTCTCGATGCATATACTTGTGTGGACATGCATTCTATCATGAAAAAATATAATATATACAGCAATGTAGAAAATATCTAAGGGAAACCATACCTAGAATGGTAAATTATGCCACTCAGTAATCTGATGGGAAATTACAGCAGAGGCAAATGGTTGTTTTGAAGAAAGATATTTGGAGTCTAGTTACTAAAATTTGGTGACTAATCGAATGGGGGGGGGCAGAAGATAGAAGATGAGTTACAGAAAAGTAATGATGGTGATGAAGTTTAAGGCAGGAGTTGGTGGATGATGCCATCAACCGAGAGAATATAAAAAGAAAAATTAGAGATATAGTTATCATTGACCTCAACTAAAATTTGCATCTATACACAGAAATATAGACTGTATTCTTTAAACAAATAGTATCTGGAGTTGACTGGCTTTTTGGAAGGTACATGTTTTGTCAATGTCAAAATTTTTTTTTAAGTGTACTTAAGTAGATTCATCAGCAAGTCCAGTCAGGATGGGATTTAATATAAAATAAAAATATCTTCCAAATCCCAGCCCCAAATCTGTTTTATTTTCCCTTATAGGTAAATCATGTATGAGTCCTAGAGAACTCCTCCATGGCTCTGTGTTTATACCCAAGGGTATCGAGTTTGGGTCAACAATTACTTATTCTTGTAATAAAGGGTGAGTTGACAGGCAACATCTTCAGGGTGCATGGATACTAGAACAGTAGTTCCAGCTGGAAACAATCAGTCTTCCAAAAGAGACCTTAGTAATTGTTAACTCTTTATAACAGATAAGAAAAAAAAGAAATCATCTACCTGATTTGCTCCATAGATGATTCTTCAGGTTTACTCATTGGACATAATCCCTAGGAGGGGAAGAAGTTTGGGCTGTCTTCTAATTTTAAGTCTCCAGTGTTACTGACTAAGAGACAAGTATTATTGGGCTTTACATTGGTGAAACTTTTGCATAAGTCCCTAATCTATTGCCACTACTTATCATCCATGACATTCTATTCTCCACCATTCTTTCTGTGGAAAGTACAAGGCTATTCTACAAATGCAACTTAGGCTGGGAGGTGATCACTCATCTCTTTATCTTTAGATATCGACTCATTGGGGACTCATCTATTACATGTGTTATCTCAGACAATACTGTAACCTGGGATAAGGACATGCCTGTTTGTGAATGTGAGTAGAACAATCTCTCCTTTGTGCCTTATTTAATTCCTGTGTCCTCTTCCAGAGGGAAATGTGGCATCTGCACCTCAAAAGGAGTAACTAGGAAGGTTATACATAGCTTGGGTAGTTTGGGGGCACAGAATTGTGGCTTGTTCATTTTCTCTGTGTCCTCTGATTTCACCATACTTTCCTGTCTTTTGATCATAAGTTATTTCACACTGAAGAAATGCTTAAATTTAAAATATATCGTGAGATTATGCACTGCCAACTTTATTTTCTGCAAGAAGTAGGCCAGCCTAGGTGCCTTTCCTAAAATTTTGTATGTTCTCCAAGGTGAGGACTAGTGACCTGCTCATAGCTTTTTGAATTTTAATCAGCCAGTTTCATGTATCTGGCTACTTTGCTACCTCCTACTTAGAGTCATCTTTAAGGATTCAGAATATAGGATATAGAATTTCAACAATATAGATGAATCTTGGGCTGGGTACAATTTATTTATGAGAATGAAGATAACATTTTTAGAAAGTATAACATTTAATTGTCTTCTCTCTTTTTCCACCTACCCCTTGCCAAAAGCTATTCTTTGTGAATCACCCCCACCCATACTCAATGGGGAGTTTTACAGCAGCAATGAAGAGAACTTTCACTATGGAATGGTGGTGACTTATCAGTGCACTGTTGGACAGCATGGGGAAAAGCTGTTTGATCTTGTGGGTGAAAAGTCAATATATTGTACCAGCAAAGACGATCAAGTTGGTGTCTGGAGCAGTCCGCCCCCTCAATGTATTACTCCAGTCAAATGCCCAGTTCCAGAGGTTGCACATGGAATTATGGAATCTGGATTTAGATATTCCTTTTCCTTAAACGATACAGTGATGTTTAAGTGTCAGCCTGGTTTTACCATGAAAGGCAGCAATGTAGTACAGTGCCATTCAGACGGCAAATGGAATCCTCCACTGCCAAGGTGCTTCGAGGGTGAGTTGGGCTAACATCTGGGGATCTAGAAATAAAATGAGGGTTTTTTTTTTTTTTTTTGAATAGACACATGGGAAAAGTAGGAGGAAGATAGTGAGAGGATCTCTCAGAACTTTTCGTTGAATGAAAGGGAAATGAGGTGTGATCTGGAACAGATCGAGACAGGGAAAACAGTTGCATGGTCACCTGGTCTGAAAAAAGCAATACATGCTAATTCCAGTCCATCTCACCTAAAGGAGTCTCTGCTTTATACTGAATAGAGTTAACAACACCACCTTCACTCCCACCTCCTCTACCCAGTCAACCCCATGCTGGCTGTAAGTTGCAGAGAAGAAAGTTCTTATTACAGATACATGGTCCTATTCTTTTCTTAGGGTGTCTACCGCCTCCACCTATCCACCATGGTAATTATAACAAAAGGGATAAGGAATTCTTTCCAGTTGGACAGGAAGTGACCTACAGCTGCGAGCTTGGCTATACACTCATTGGAACTAACCCTGTCCAGTGTACATCCTCGGGAACTTGGAATCATGCCGCCCCCAAATGTGAAGGTGCCTAAAGCTCTCCTCCATCTAAAGGAAACTCAACTGTTTCCTGACTCTTCATGTGCCAGCCTTGTTTCTTCTTTCCTAGTGAAATCATGCAATGCCATTCCAAACCAACTTCTCAATGGCCGTGTGGTTCCTCCTCCCAATCTCCAGCTTGGGGCAGAGGTTTCCTTTGTTTGTGATAAGGGGTGAGTGAAGTGATGGAGACGTAGGACTCATAAATAAGTCTTGCAAAGCTTAATCTCTAAAGATAGGCAACTTCTTCTCTCTTTGAGTCTTTTTCTTTCTTTTCTTTATCATTTGTGACTGAGCACCTTGTCATTGATCATCCTCGCGATCTTCCCAAGTATATGCATTGTACGTGGCCGGTCAAAGCTGGGAATTTTTCTTTTGTCAGAAAAAAGCAAAGTGTCGGTTTCAAAGCTAAAGCTCCTATTATGGAGAATTAATAGATGATTTGGCATTTCGGTAAAGGGCTTCCTTGGTGTGAATTTAGGGAGCAAGGCCTTTGATGTTTTCTTCACTAGGAAGAGAGGTTTTCCTTCTAAGAGATAATCAAGAGAATATTGTCATGTGGATAACAAAGAGGAAAAGATGAATTTAAAAAGAGAATACATTGTTAGGATTTTTTTCTCTGATCTGAAGTCATTATATAGCTGAGCTGAGTCACAAATAACCTTGGACTTCTCCCTTAAGATTGGACCCTGTAAAAATGTAGATCCCATTAATACCACATACTTGAGAGAAGTGATTAATTCCATGCAATTGACAATTGGCTTGATCTGGTGATGATTTATTACCCCTTATTGTTCAAGGTTCCGGTTAAATGGCAAATCTTCTAGTCAGTGTGTCCTAGAAGGAATGACAGTACTCTGGAATAATAAGTTTCCTGTCTGTGAACGTGAGTAGAAAACAAAAATAATCAAGTACGGATCTTCTACCTCTTGGTTTTTAGTGTGATCCCATGCATTTATCAATGATCACATCTTACCTATGTATGTGCTTTGAATGGATATGTGCTACTTTTCTTCTGGGTGTTCTAGAATACAGATAAAAAACATTACGTTTATTCGGTTGTCTAAATATTATATTACACTTTCTATACATATAAAGAAAAAGGCTTTTGAAAGTTACCCCTAATGAAACCTAGTATAGCATTGATGAGCAGAAACCATTCGACTGTGTCTTCTTATGCCACTTTCTCTACTGAAGAGCTTCTCTTGGAGCAAAATCAAATTAACTGTGAGTTCTGGAGACTGACATTTTTCCCTTTATTCTGAAGACTTACTCGGAAAATACGTGTATATACCAAGGTAGCTGTGAACAATTAATATTCTACTTGCCCACCAGGATAAGTAGATAGACCATGGGTTCATTATTCGAATCTCTGTTCACTTCCTGGGCTTCTATACCAGGGTCTAACTCAATGCACGACAAATGACCTGTCACGAGAGTACACTGTGGTAGCAGCAGGACTGAATATGATCCTATCACCTGCACATATCATAAGCCCTGAATAATTAGTACGTTTTAGGTACTGTACTTTCTCACATTTTTATCACACTGGAGTCTCACCGCACCTTATGAATAGGCTTGAATTATACTAATGTAGACTAGGAAATGGAGGCTTAGAGAAGGCAAGACTTGCCTAAAGTCACACAGCTATTGAATGTCCGTGGGGATTTGAAACCAGCTCTACTCATTCCTAGTTTCATTAACCCATGACCTTCCACATGTAATAAGCATGCTGTTAATCTATTATGTTCTTGCTTAATCTGCCTTTTCTTTATAGAATTGACTAGACTCAGAACTATTTGAAAAATCATTTCATTGTTATTGTTCAATCAAAATGGTCCTTATAGTCATAAATTGAGTTGTTTGCCAAAGATTGTGAGAAAGGTAAGAACTTAAAAGCTTGGCAATAAGCAGGAACTATACGTGAGAAATAGTTTATACAGATTTCTAAGTGTGTTTCTGAAAAAGCGATGTGTTCTATATTTAGATCTCCCATCTAAAGTTGAACCTTTTTATTATCGTGATCCCATATGCGAACTTCCTTTCTTCTCTCCTTTCCAGGGATTACTTGCGACCCTCCTCCTCCTATCAAAAATGGCCGGAGTGTTACCCCTCAGAATCCTGTGCCTGTTGGTACTGTGATAAGGTACTCTTGTTTGAATGCCTTCCGCCTCATCGGAGAAAAAACTATTTTTTGTCTAACTAAAGACCAAGTGAATGGAGTCTGGGATAAACCTCCTCCAACATGTGAACTTTACAATAAATATTCTACTTGCTCTGAGCCCATGGTACCAGGGGGATACAAAAGTAAAGAATCTAGAACACAATACAGACATGGTGATTCTGTGACATTTATCTGTAAAACCAACTTCACCATGAAAGGAAACAAAACCGTGTGGTGCCAAGCAAATAGAACATGGGGGCCAACACCACTACCGACCTGTGAGAGTGGTGAGTATGAAAAGGAAACCACGTTGAGAGAATGGGGTCTTGCATTTCTGGGTAGATCATGTTTTGAATCCTTCCGAAGGAAGGACAGTGTGAACATGTGAATGACGGGGGTGGATGGGAGAATGCAAAGGAAAAGGTGAAAATGATAGTTTTTTGGGGTTTTCTTGGTCATGGAGGACCATATCTATTCATTCCAAAAACATCAACTAAGCAAAAGAATTGGATGTATAAAGAGAAAAAGTAATTGAGCATACATAACCACTGAGTAGAGTAAGTCTCACAAAGATGGGGGCCAGAGATTTTTAGGGCTGTAGGAAATGGGTGGTTTTAAACTTCATATTTGGGTAACTGAAAAGAAATGTAGGCTCTGGTAACAGAAATACACTCAGTGGATTTAAAACTCAATTGTAAGCAGCTGTTGATAGAGTCTGGCACAAGAGAAGCCCCGTTGCCTGTGCTCTGTAAACAGTTTGAAGGGACCCACTATTTCCTTATGGCATCTCCTGAGCCATCACGTTTTGAATCAAGTGGGACCTACTGTAAACTCTTCATTTCGTTCACATTTTGTTTGGTTTATATTGCTGCTGAAATTTAAACTTGAATTTCAATTCTACAGTTTCAAAAGTTGGCTATATTTGATTTAAGAAAAAATATTTCATCAAAATTTGGCATTTATTTTTCTCTTTTCTTTTGCCTTTTTCCCTATGGGCCATGTGCACTTGCCAGAGAGAAAAAATGAGGAGAAATCACCTCCTGGGGAGGATGACCATGCCTCAGTCCCTTCTCTTCCAGTCTCCTCTCAGGATTTGGGGCATGCATGCACACGTGCTGGCATGATTTTCAAGCCACTGAGTCTGGGTCTCTAACCACAGAATCAGCCATATGGGATCCAGCACCTCAACCTCCACACCACCTGCTGGCCCCTAAGCATTCTTTTTCTTAAGAAAGAACAACATTGATAAATTCTAAATGGATTAAAGAGCTGAAAATCTGTGAAGTTATTTAAAAATGTGAATCTCTCTATCAGTGGATAGTTTGGGAGGTGGGAGATCATAAGAGAATCACAAAATGGAATGGCTATGGAAAACAAGCCTTTTCAAAAAATTTAAGTATATCTATTAGGTCATCGGGAAAGTCATGACTTATTTTTATGTTTTTCTAAGATGTGTTAAAGGAAGCAAGGCATGGAATAATATGTATTATATTTATGTGTGTGTGTGTATCTATCTATCTATCTATCTATATCTATATCTATATCTATATCTATATATAGGATCCCAACAAACTATATTACTAATGTCTGGCAGGATAACCCTCTAAAGGGTATTATGCTACTTTTGGAGCAGAGATTAGACTTAAGGATAGGGTGAATGTGGACAAATGTGGACATTTTTTGGTAATGGACATTTTTCACAAGGTAAATATAATTTGTGTAGTGTAACTAAAGAGGAAAAAAGTACTACCTGTGGCTTATAATGGATACAATTAAACCAAACCTATTTGATCTTTCAAAGACTGAATCAAAAGGTACTGATGACTGATTAACCGTAGATCAAATGTCATTCTTCGGGATCTATGTCTGAAGTTAGTACCTCTGTTGTGAAGGATGGATCAGCCGATGGCTTTTTTCTCTCCTATGTGTATAAAGATTTCCCGGTGGAGTGTCCGTCACTTCCCAGGATCCTCAATGGGTATCACACAGCGGAGGACATTAACCACGTTGCCCCGGGATTGTCTGTGACTTACACCTGCGACCCTGGTTACTTGCTTCTTGGACAAAAGACTATTAAATGTTTGTCTTCTGGAGAATGGGATGCTGAAACTCCTACATGTAAAGGTACCTTAAATTTACAATCCATTGAAAGAATCTGGACTGTTCTGCTATTTGCCTCATGTTTCTTGTCTTTGACTTGTTTTTATTAGAGGCTCAGTGTGAACCTCCAGGACTAGTTCCCAATGGGTGGGTGGAGGCACCGGCGAGTCTTCGGGTTGGCACAACTGTGACCATTTCCTGTAACACAGGGTGAGTGTCAGGGAGGTCTATGAGCTGTGATTCTTTGGCTTACATGGGTGTGGTATAAACTGTGAAGTCCACATACAGCCCCGCTGTGAAGCTCTGTGGACAGCCTGGGGGGAGGCTGTGAGAGGTCAGCCTACTAAGAGGGGAAGTTCACTCCTACTAAGTGAACCGGCCTTGGATTTTAAGGGAAGCTGTTGTTCTTCAGCACAAACTGTCCGATGGTTTTGAAGGACTGCCTCTGCTTTCAGGTATCGATTACAAGGTCAACCTTCTAGTCGATGTGTAATTGCTGGACAGCAAGCTGTTTGGACCAAGATGCCAGTATGCCAAGGTAGGTAAGGCAACTGTGGTTTGCAAGGAATGAAGATTTGAAAGCACTCTGTATTCTCAGAACCAACAGCTTTGGGTTTGGCTGTTACAGAACAGACCGTTAAAGGGCAAAGAATTTCTAGAACTCTTTTAGGAATTTGGTCTTCACTGAAGCATCCTTCCGTTACTCTTTATTCTTGGCTTTCTCAAGCAACAGAGTTCCTAGGACTTTTCTTCTCTGAAAGTCATATAGACTTGCTAAGTACACAACCAGGCTACATGAAAGAAATGGTACATTTGGTAAAATCAGTGATTTTATTTACCACAAAGTAGACATATCAGGAGTACAATTTTCCAGTCATACTGCTAACTTACATTGCTTCAGCTGCCTTGATTGATTCATTATAGATTCCCACATCACAGTCCTTGAACCTAGGACATGAGAGTGACAGTGTCCAGTGGTAGCTGAGACACCATTCTTTGTTGGTTGCACACTTGTGATCTTGTTATGCCTCTCTGTGATTTTTCTAGAAATTCTTTGCTCACCTCCTCCGCATATTCTCAATGGGAGGCACACAGGCAGCTCTTCGGCGGATGTTCCATATAGAAGCACAGTCACTTACACTTGTGACCCAGGCCCAGAGACAGGAGTGAACTTCATCCTCCTGGGAGAAGACACTATCTATTGTACTATCAACAGTCAGGGCACAGGGACATGGAGTGGTCCTGCGCCACGCTGCGAGCTTTCTACCTCTGCGATTCAGTGTCCACGTCCGCAGATCCTAAGGGGCTACCTGTTATCTGTGCAGAAAGATCAATATTCCTACAATGAAACAGTGGTATTTGCTTGCATGGCTGGATTCACCTTGAAGGGCAGCAGACAAGTCCGATGTAATCCCCGAGGCACATGGGAACCGTCAATACCAGTCTGTGAAAAGGGTAGGCGACCTACTACTCAAAACTGTGTTATTGATTAGATTTTTTTTAGAAAATTAGAGGAAGGGGTTATGGGACCTTAAGCAAGGCTTTAGGCAGTTTCTGTTCTCGATTATACTAAGTACAGTAAGTACAATTCTATAGAAGGTTCCCCCCACCCCCTGAGGGCTCTCGTACTTGCCAGAGAGAGAAACAGAGAGGAAGAGGAGAAGGCGCCCCCTTCCATGGAGAATGGTTATGAAGCAATCCTTTCTCCTCCACTTCTCCCTCCTTTCAGGATTTTAAGGGTGCACACACATGCACCTGGCATGTTTCTCAAGATTTCAGGGCCAGGACTTGAACTGCATAATTGGCCACATGTGATCCAGTAGCCTTAACCACCAGGCCACAGAGCCAGCCCTATCAAAGGCTTTCTTAGTATCATCCCCTCTGCCGTTGTTTCACTTTGGGGGAAATATGCTTGGGGGAAAAAAAAAACTAAGTTGGGAGAAAAATGTTTGTCTTAATAACGATTTCTTAAAAGGGAAGTCAGAAAAGGCCCTTTCTCAGGGATATATCAGAATCTCCCATAAAAACACTCAAGATAATTCCTTAAGAAGGGAAGAGAGGACAGGAGTTATTGTATCCAGCGAGAACTGAATAAAATCGACAGCAGTTTTATGTGCAGAAAAGATTGATAAACGCTGATCTGAAATTGTGGCCAGGGGGCCTTCCAAAACAAAGAAAGATTAACAGAGCATGCTTAGAATTTAAGTACATGTGTAACCTGTAGTAACCTTATAACCCTGTTTCTATAGCAGCTCTGTAACTTTATGTATGCCTGTGTGTCTAACAGCCCAGTAGCCCAGTGCATACCTGCATAATTCTTATGTGATAATCCTTATCACATAAGTCACCCAATCGAAAGTATAAAAGTGTGTATAACCATATAGGGAAGACAAAGAAACGAAAATAAGTAGGAAAAAAAAAAAAGCCTCCCCCCCCCAAAAAAAATTCAGGGTTCAGCCTTTAAATGCAAATCCACTTATGGAGCTGGCAGGTGGTGTGATGGTGAAAGGTGCTGACCTCCAACAGAGCTGACCACGGTTTGAGTCCTGGACCTGGTAGCTTGCTTTGTCACTCTCCCCTCCCCTCCTTGCTCACTCTATCCCTCTCTGGTCAAATAAAATAAGTAAATAAATAAAAAGCTAAATAAAATCATTCTTTAAAAAAAATGCAAATCTACTAAGCCAGTGCCAGTACGAATAAATCACTATTTTCCTATGAAAAGTCTCAGTGTCCTGGAACCAGCAGATAACATAATGTTACATCATTGGCCTCCCACATACTCCACATACTCCCATAACTCGACAGTTAGAGTCCCAGACCCAGCAGCTTAAAATTCACGCTGGGTGTGTGTGCATGTGTGTGCATGCCCAAAATCCCAAGAGAAGAATGGAGGAGAAGGGACTGTGGCATGGCCATCCCCCTGGGTATGTGTGTGAGATCTTGCTTTCTATCTTTCTGTCTCTCTGGCAAGCACATGTACCCAATAGCAAAAATCTCTCTTAAAAAAACAAAGCCTCAGTGTCCTCTCTCTCACTGAATATCCCACTACAAAATTACCTTAAGCTGGGCTGTGAGGTATTGTCTGTATCATCCAACTGCCACCAGAACAGAGTTCTAGCTTTAATGTCAATTTCTTTGTCTCAGTTTATTTCTGTTGTTGATTATTAATACTTAAGTTTTATTTTAGTTTGTGTTTTCTCTTTCCTTTAGAATGTCAGGCCCCTCCTAAAATCCCCAATGGACAAAATGAAGGTGGACACGGGGTTCGCTTTGACCCTGGAACATCCATAAAATACACCTGTAACCTTGGCTATGTGCTGGTGGGAGGAGAATCTATACGTTGTACCTCTGAGGGGGTGTGGACACCTACTGCCCCCCAGTGCAAAGGTACCAGGCCTTCATCGTAAATGCTTTGCTTGTTTTAAGATTGCCTTGAGCTGATTTCTCATCTTAGTCTCTTTTCTTAGTGGCAGAGTGTAAACCTATAGGAAACAAACTCTTTACCAAACCGCGGGATCAATTTATTATGCCAGCTATGACCTCTTCTTGTGATGAAGGGTGAGTGAAGGTGATCTCAGTCTGAGCCGGGTCTGGCTTATCATTGCACACTGCAAGCTCTATGCAAGAGTGTATCTCAAAGGCCCTTTTCTGTCGCGTGTTCATGGAAGTGTCGATCACGCTATTTCTCCACGCACAGTAGCCATGCTTGTGCAATGGATAGATGGTGCTGATGCTGTCTCCATTTTGTATTCCTCTTGTTTCTTATCCCAGAAGTGTCTGCTTTGGGCCCAACAGATCTTTTTTAGCTTCATGGTCACTTGATGGCAAAATGACATGACTCTTTGTTTCTAGGTACCGGTTAAGTGAGAGTGTCTATGAGCAGTGTCAAGGCCCAGTTCCTTGGTTTATGGAGAGTCGTCTTTGTAAAGGTGAGAAGCAGAAATGACAGAGGAGCTGAGATAATGTGAGATCTACACATCTCCTGGACAGCTTCTGTTGTGGGCCACCTGATGGGAATTCAGCATATTAGGATCTGACCTGTTCATTTTGTCAATAGTTAGAGTTGCACCGCTTGGCTGTGTCTTTCTGTTGTAGTCTTTTCCTGCTACACTCAGTTAAATTAACAGTACTTAGGTACCAATTCTCTTTTGCGATTTAGTATTATAAAAATCATGTAAGTGTTGAAAATACAAGCCACCGTTCTTTGTGTGTGTGTGTGCTAGAGGGTACATGCACTTGTCAGAGAGAGTGATTGGTTTATGGAGAGTCGTCTTTGTAAAGGTGAGAAGCAGAAATGACAGAGGAGCTGAGATAATGTGAGATCTACACATCTCCTGGACAGCTTCTGTTGTGGGCCACCTGATGGGAATTCAGCATATTAGGATCTGACCTGTTCATTTTGTCAATAGTTAGAGTTGCACCGCTTGGCTGTGTCTTTCTGTTGTAGTCTTTTCCTGCTACACTCAGTTAAATTAACAGTACTTAGGTACCAATTCTCTTTTGCGATTTAGTATTATAAAAATCATGTAAGTGTTGAAAATACAAGCCACCGTTCTTTGTGTGTGTGTGTGCTAGAGGGTACATGCACTTGTCAGAGAGAGTGAGAGAGAGAAGGAAAGTGAGAAAGCACCCTTCGTGGGGCATGGCTATGCCACAATCCCTTCTCGTCTGTTTTCCTTTCAGGATCTGGGGTATGTGCACACAGGCCTGGCGTGTCTTTCAAGTTGCTAGGTGCAGACCTCGAGCTGCTCAGTCAGCTGTGTAGGAGCCAGTCTCCCTAACCATCATGTCACCAGCTGACCCATGAGCCATCATTCTTAATTGTTTTTATTTTTTGGAGAGGTTTTTGCTATAGGGCATGTGCACTCACCAGAAAGCCAGAGAGAGACAGAGAGACAGAAAAGTGAGAAATCACCCTCCAGGAAGGATGGCCACACTGCAATCCCTTCTCCTCCATTCTTTTCTCAGAATCTTGGGCATGCATGCACCCGGGCCCAGTGTGAGTTTAAGCCACCAGGTCCAGACTTGAACCGTGGTTGACTACATGGGAGTCCAGCAACATAGCCATTATGCTAACTGCTGGTCCCCATCATTCTTAATTTTTGGAACACTGTGTTTTAGTGAAAGATTAGGGGGTTGGTGTGGAGTGGATTCTGTTTCTACTGAGTAATAGCAATGTGACCTTGTGCAATTTATGTAACCTCTCTGTGACTCTAGTTGCCCATCCATAAAGTTGGCACAGACTTCAAATTGATTAGAATTAAATGGTGTTATCTCTATTTTTGAGATGAGGAAACTGCTATAAATCAATCAATAATAAACAGTCTTAGTTAGCTATACAAACCAGCATTCCACCCCAGTGCAGAGATAGTACTCAAAACGGCGTAACTCTTTTGCCCTGTGCATTTTATTCTCCTATTGGTTATTTAAAAATAATTTTTTAATTAGCAATTTACTGCTGTGCCTTACTGCTTCTTAATATAATATCGATTGGCATGTCCACTTATAATAAAGATTTGCTTTTCTGTGAAATCTATTTCATTTGAATTTTATATGCATAATGAGCTTTGATATAACTCACATTAGAAAAACTTCTCTCATATCTTCAGGAAACAACAGGTTCATAACCAGCTTCATTTCTGCTCTTTGGTCTCTAATACTAAGAACTTCACAGTATCTTTTCATCTTTCTAGAAATCACCTGTCCACCACCCCCTGTTATCTACAACGGGACACACACAGGGAGTTCCTCCGAAGAAGTTCTGTATGGAACCACGGTCACATACACATGTAACCCTGGGCCAGAGAGAGGAGTGGAGTTCAGCCTCATTGGGGAGAGCACCATCCGGTGTATAAGCAATGATCAAGAGAGAGGCACATGGAGTGGGCCTGCTCCCCTCTGCAATCTCGTCCTCCCTGCCGTCCAGTGCTCACACATCAATATTGAAAATGGATTCAAGCTGTCTGGCAAGGAAGCCCCTTATTTCTACAATGACAGTGTGACATTCAAGTGTTATCACGGATTTACTTTGAAAGGAAGTAGTGAGATTCGTTGCAAAGACAATAACACCTGGGACCCTGAAAAACCAGTTTGTGAGAAAGGTAAAAAAATGGGGGAGTGGGATGGGGGAGTGGCATTTATTTACTTATTCTTTACTATCTCCTACCTAAAGCTAGAGTGACAGGAAAGGCGAGGGAGCATAGGTTATCTCCCCATTCTTCCATTCTGTAACTGAGTGTGTTCAGTGTGTGTTGTGTGTGTCCTTCATGTAAATGCCTTCAGAGGTCTGGGATATATTCAGGGTACATAATGAGAAAATTTTCAAAATGGTCTAGTTCCTTCAAAGGAGTAAAAAACCTTCAGTGATGAATTCGAGTTTTGTGATCTTTGGCTTCAAAGTTTCAGATTGTCTGTCATGAAATGATGTTCTTAATGTTCTTGAGTAGATGTTCCTCTGTGTTGGTATTTATGTGGGAAGTTTTCTCTTCAGACTGCCAGCCACCTTCTGGGCTCCACCACGGTCGGCATACGGGTGAAAATAGGGTCGTCTTTGTCCCTGGGATGACCGTAGACTACACTTGTGACCCTGGCTACTTGCTTGTGGGAAACAAATCCATTCACTGTATGCCTTCAGGAAATTGGAGTCCTTCTGCCCCACGGTGTGAAGGTACTTTCAGTTCCAGAGTTGTCTGTCTCTTTGGTATGAGGAATCTATAAGTAATTCCCATTTTTGCTCCTCCAGAAATATGTCAGCCTGAGAGTCATCATCAAGAAGATGGCTCACTTGTCAAAGTAGTGAATACATCCTGCCAAGATGGGTGAGTATGAGATGATCCATTCTGAGAAAGAGACTCCACTTATTTTGTGCATTAACTCTCAGCTTGTCTTTTTTTATTATTAATTCATTTATTTTTCATTTCACTTTCTTTTATATATTCAATCACATTACTATTTGTCTTGCAAAATGGATATTTCAACACACTTGACAAAACCACAAAACATCCTCAACAGACAATACCACACCTCCCTGTGACATCAATACTTTGCTTGTCTTAGTGGCTGTCTCTAGGGGTTCCTCATTGTCACACTCACAGAAAATGTGAGGTTCCAGTGGACTGATTTGAAACTTGGCCTTTTTAGTCTTTCCTTGACATGGAAAAGGTTTGCTGGAATGGACTCTAAATATGCAGTCGTTTCTTACTTGGAGGGCCAAGTGTTTTGAGTCTTTGCCAAAATTCTTATTTAGAAGTGCCCCTGTATATGTGGTTTAAAGAGGCTAGGTGGCAGAGACATGATACTGGGAAGAGGAAATACATCATAATCTGTCTCTCTCTAGGTACCGGTTGACTGGATATACTTACCAGAAGTGTCAAGATGCTGAGAAGGGGATTTGGTACCAAAAGATTCCACTTTGTACAGGTAAGTTACAAGAAAAAAAGCCAACAGCAATAGTTAGACAGGGCAGGCGACCAAACAACTAACCTGCAACGATTTCAGTAGTCTAAGCGTTCTCCCTCAGGGTGGGTAAGATAAGAAAAATCTTTCAATGTTTAGTCAGCACTAGCGCTGGGAAACAAAATGATCAAATCGAAACTGTCTGCCATTAATCTGCTAATTTTGCTAAAGATATGCCCATATTTCTAGGTCATGGGAACATACCCTCAACAGACAATACTTGTAATAATTTCCTTTCCTTTCTTTCTTTTTTCTTTCTTTTTTTCTTTCTTTCTTTTTTTTTTTTTTTTTTTTTTTTTGAATGACTGTACAGGAAGAGCATTACTAGTCTAAAAATCTAAAGTCCAAAACATTCCAAAACCCAAAACTTCTTGAGTGCCCACATGCTTCCACAAGTGGAGAACTCCACACCTGATCTTATGTAATGAATCATAGTCAATACTACAAGAGTGTATAAAATCTTTTTCAGGCTACAGAGTACAAGGTGTGTAGAAAACAGAAATGAATTTTGTGTTTAAATGTGGATCCCATCTCTAAGATATCTCATTTTGTGCATGCAGATTTTCCAAAATTTGAAATGTCAGATAAAGGCTCTTCAGCCTGTATTACTCTTATATTCACAACATTTATTAAAAAGGCATTTTTCTTTTTGGAGAGAGAATTTTTTAAATTTTATTTCATTTTATTTTTGCTATAGAGCATGTGCTCTTGCTGGAGAGACAGAGTGAAATCAAAAGATAGAAAGCAAGAAATCACCCCCCAGGTGCGATGGCCACACTGCAATCCCTTCTTCTCCATTCTTCTCTTGGGATTTTGGGCACACACACACACGTGTCCAGCATGAGGTTTAAGCCACCAGGTCCAGGACTTGAACCGTGGTTGACTATGTGGGAGTCCCATGATGCAATCATTATGCCATGTACTGGTCCTCCAAAAGATGTTTTTAAAATACAAAATCCAGGGACCAGAAGGTGGCATGGTGGTTAGGGGCTGGACTCCCACATGACTCACCACTGTTTGAGTCCCAGACCTGGCCGCTTGCCTTCTCACTTTCCCTCTCTCTCTCACTCTGTCCCTCTCTGGTCTAAATAAATAAATAAATAAATAAATAAATAAATAAATAAATAATGTTAAAATAAAAAATAATACTTAAAAAATATCCAGGTTCCAAAATGTAAGTAATTTTCTAGTTATATGGAAGATATCCGTATATTTTCCTGAATGAAGACTGTTCTTGCTGATGATTAGGTTGTCAGGGAAGTCATGACATATTTTCCTATGTAAAAGTGCATCGTGACTTTCCTGACAACCCAACAGGATTCCCCAAATCTCTCCAACAGTTATTCACTGTCAGCGTCCACCGGGGATTAACAACGGGAGGCACACAGGCATGAAGGCAGAACGCTTTCTATACGGAAATGAGGTCTCTTACGAATGTGACCAAGGATTCTATCTTCTGGGAGAGAAAATTTTACGGTGTATAAATGGTTCTGAAGGACACGGATCTTGGAGCGGTCCTCCCCCACAATGCCGACTGTCCTCACCTGTCACTCACTGCCCTGACCCTGAAGTCAAACATGGATTCAAGCTCAATGAAACTCTTCCTGCATATTCCCACAACGACATTGTGTATGTTGACTGCTATCCCGGCTTCATCATGAATGGCAGTCACTTGATTAGGTGTCATACTGATAACACCTGGGTGCCAGGTGTACCAACGTGTGTCAGAAAGGGTAAGACATTTTAAGGGATAAAATATGGGATGCTGACAAAATAAGTAAAAAAGTTTTTGAACTTGGTGCTTGCCATTCTGCCTAGGGAAAAAAGGCATCTAACATCTAAGGAAGTTACATTGATTTATAGGTTATCTGCCTTTTCTTATCTTCTCACCTCTTTTTTCTTTTCTTTCTTTCTTTCTTTCTTTCTTTCTTTCTTTCTTTCTTTCTTTCTTCTCTTTCTCTTTCTCTCTTTCTTTCTTTCTTTCTTCTCTTTCTCTTTCTCTCTTTCTTTGTTTCCAGCGATATACGGAGAGAGAGAGCACACGAGAATATGAGAAATCATCCCACAGAGGGCTGGTGTCTGTGCTGCAGTCCCTTCTCCATTCTCCTCTCAAGATTTGGGGTGTGCATACACACACTTTTCTTTTCTTTTCTTTTCTTTTCTTTTCTTTTCTTTTCTTTTCTTTTCTTTTCTTTTCTTTTCTTTTCTTTTCTTTTCTTTTCTTTTCTTTTCTTTTCTTTTCAGTGCATTAACCAATAGGACATGAAAAGATAGGGGTTTACTTCCAAATTGATACAGTCTCCAAATGTATTAATCTTTGGAGGTAAAATTTAAAAAATAGCTATACCTGGTTTTGACAAATGCTGGGCAATAATATCGCCTGACAATTTGATATTTCGGGCTATAATACCAGTAGGAGAATGCTGGGTGTTCGGGAACCAGCAGTTAGCGTAATGGCTATGTCGCTGGACTCCCACGTAGTCGACTGCGGTTCGCGTCCCGGGCCTGGTGGCTTAAAACTTACGCTGGGCACGTGTGCGTGCGTGCCCAAGATCCTGAGAGGAGAATGGAGGAGAAGGGATTGCGGCGTGACCATCCCCCCTGGGGGGTGATTTCTCGCTTTCTGTCTCTATGTCTCTCTCTGTCTGTCTGGCGAGCTCATGCACCCTATAGAGAAAACCTCTCAAAAAAAATAAAAAAAAGAATGCTGGTTGTTTGGGCAAATGAGGCTGCCTTCAAACCTGCTAAACTGTCTTTCTTGTAGTTTTACTTGTTGTTTGGCAGCTTTATTTCTACCAGTGACTTGTTATAGCAAAGGCTGCCAATTGGTAACCAGAGAACCAAATTCGATGCCCCAGAATTTTCTGCCAGAGCTGTAGTCTTATTTTCAGTGAAGCTCATCTTCACCACCCAAGATAAATAGTGACCCTACAAATAATGTGGGTCCACCATGCTTCCCTACAAGGCTCTAGGAAGGAGTTGATCTTAGCTGCCACTTTTAGGAGAACAGGGGCTCTCTGATTGGTTATTATCTGATGGCTTCACTTCCTGGTTCCTACAGGCATTTGGATGTGTGACCCAAAAGGAAAAGAATACTGTTAGTTGATAGATTAGAAATGTGGCCTCTGGGGACCGGCAGGTGACTCAGTGGTTAAAGAAGTTCGTCTCTTACATGGCCAACCATGATTCAAGTCCCAGTCCTGGTGGCTTCTTTTCTCACTTTCTCTCTTTTTCTCATTGCCTCTCTCTGGTCAAATGGAAACTAATAATAATAATAAATAGTTAAAATGAGATAATTCTTTAAAAATTAAAATAAAATAGAATTGTGGCCTGTAATTATTGATAATTCATTATCCTACTTTTTTTTTTTTTTTTAAGAAAGATTTTTGCTATAGGGCACATGCACTCACTGGAGAGAACTGAGACAGAAAGTGAGAAATCATTCCCCAGGGAGGATGACCATGCCACAATCCCTTCTCCATTCTCCTCTCGGGATCTTGGGCACACGTACACACCCACCCAGTGTGAGTTTTAAGCCGCTGGGTCTGGCACTTGAACCGCAGTCGACTCCGTGGGAGTCCAGTGATGAAACTGTTATGCCATCTGCTGTTCCCCTCATAATCTTACTTTTGACACTTTTCTTCAGATCACACATAGGTAGGAAATGCTGGCACGTTGTCTGTCCAGTGTTACTTGTGTTTCCTGCAACCTGTCGGTCACTGTCACCCAGAAATAGTGTCGGCTGTATGTTCCTCTGTACTGAATTAAATATGCTCTCTTTTTGGTATCTAAGCTTTCCTAGCGTGTCAGCCTCCATCGAAGATCGCCAACGGGAACCATAGTGGTGGAAATATAGCCCGGTTTGCCCCTGGAATGTCGGTCCTGTACAGCTGTGATCAAGGCCACCTGCTCGTGGGAGACGCACTCCTTCTGTGTACACACGAAGGAACCTGGAGCCAACCTGCTCCTTATTGTAAAGGTGCTTGGTCTGGTTTTTGTTCTTTTTTTTTATTTTCTTTTTTTAAAAATAATTGTTTTAATTTAACTTTATTTTATTTTATTTATTTATTTTTAATTTGACCAGAGACGGACAGAGTAAGAGAGAGAGAGGGGGAAAGTGAGAAAGCAAGCCACCAGATCCGGGATTTGAACCGTGATCAGCCATGTGGGAGTCCAGCTCCCTTAACCACCATGCCACCTGCTGGCCCCCTGTTCTGATTTTTAAATCAAATTTGACCCAAATAGATCAACTTAGTAAAGTCTTAATTTAATACAGTCAGAGAAATGCATTAATTAAATACATTTAATGGGATCAATACATTGTTAAATGCCTTACAGGATTAATATTACGTTAATCAATACATTATTAATAATTACATTAATTAATCTAAATATCTCAGAATAAGAAAAAGGGCTTGGGCTGTAATTCACCTGGTGCATGACCACTAATGTACTCATTTACATAGAAAGTTGAAATGCTTGTGCAAACCAAGCAACTAAATTTAAGATTGCATTTATACCGTGGTTACAGTTATGATCAATGAACATCTGACAAAATACCAATGAAGAGCACAATGAGTTTTTTGAGTATATTTTTTTTCTGTGTGGTGTAGGATTATAGGTATATTTGTCATAATTTTAGAAAATCATTTTATTATCATAAACAATGCATATGAAATATGAATAGTAAATTAATACCTGTTGAGTACCGGTGCACTTGATCTTCATTTCAGCTTCATAAAATCCGTATGAGGTTGGGGCAATTATTATCCTTGTTTTATAGATGAAGTTCCAGTAGCATGAGGAGATACATGTAAGGAAATACTATAGTCAGGATTCAAACCCATGATCTCAAACTATTGACCCCTACATTGAAAATATGAAAGCAAAAATTGAGAAAGCATGCACATGTATTAAGAATTAGAGAGTAAGCAGATAAAACAGTACTTTAGAATATTTAATAATACTCATTCGGCCCTCACCATTTCTCTAAGAGACTGACATTGTTAGCATAGAAACTGTAGCAGCAAAAGAGAATACTCCGGTTTAAATTACCAGAAATTTATTGAGCTAGAGGGCTGACACTAGAAGACCATGCCTAGGATATCGTTTTTCTCTTTCAGTGACGCTTTGCCTAATGAGAAAGAAACGAACTTCATAAACCTTTGCAGGAAGGACTGTCTCTGCTTTATTGATAAAAGGCCAAAACATGACTCTGCTTCAATTAAATTTCTTTAATTTCAGAGGTCAACTGTAGCTCCCCAAAGGATATGAATGGAATCCAGAAGGGACTGGAACCTGGGAAAATGTATCAGTATGGAGCTATCGTAACTCTGCAGTGTGAAGAAGGGTACACCCTGGAAGGCAGTCCCCAGAGCCAGTGCCATGACAATGACCTGTGGAAACCTCCGCTGGCTGCTTGCAAATCCAGTGAGTGCAAAGGACTTCACTGCTGCTTGTTTGTGGCCCATGGAGAGAAGAGAGTGAGAGTCTGGTTCAATGGTGGAGACGCCTACATTTTAAATTGACAAAGGGCTGTGACTGGTGGTTTAACAGATGAACTGGAAGTCAGGTGTCTTTTCAACAAAAAGCAAACTTTCTGAGGATGAGGGAAGTAAATAAAGGAAAAAAGAGAGAGAGGAACACTAACTTAAGAAAAGCGAGAATGAAAAACTAATGACCTTGCATTTTTGAAAGAAGGTGTCGCAGATTCCTCACCCTTTACTGAATCTTGATTTACAAGTGTTTACCAGTTTGCTGGGAAACTCCAAAAATAGGTTAACTAACTGTTTTAATAACTTTAATACTTTCATTCTAACCAGAGACATCTTTATCTTCAGGTTGAGTATTTTGTTTTATTCCATTAATGAACTCCCTCAACCCGCCTAATTGAACTGGGGTGGCCAGTCAGGGAGTGAACTTTTAAAATGCAAAAGGAAATATGCTTGCTGTGACAAACTAAGTACTTTGTAATACTCCAGTGAGTTGTTACATGAGGAATTAGGGAAGAGGGCCCAGTTAAGGTGATATGAGCTGCTGGAATGCTGTGCTTCCCAGGCTGGAACGTCATGGGAGGCCAGGCTTCAATTCCTGGGCCAGGCTAAATGGCAACATAGTGACATGCACCTGTAACCTCACTGATGGGGAAGACTGCAGCAGGAGGAGCTTGAGCTCAAGGTTGGCCTCGGCAATATAACGAGACTGTGTCTGCAAGAGCCAGGTGTGGTAGTGTGCACCTGTGGTCCCAGATGAGCAGCCAGCAGGAGGAGCTTGAGCTCAAGGTTGGCCTAGGCAATATAACGAGACTGTCTGCAAGAGCCAGGTGTGGTGGTGTGCACCTGTGGCCCCAGATGAGCAGTTGCTGAGGCAGGAGGGTAGTGACACAGTGAAACCATGTCTTTAAACAAAATATATTTGAGTTTCTTGAGTTTCCGTGCCCTATTTAAATAACTGAAAATTCTCTATGAATCTTCAATGCTTTTAACATATAAAATATATATAAACATATATGTATGTGTGTGTGGTCAGAAAAGTCATTACATATTTTTCTATGCTTTTCTCTTTTTTAAAGAATAATTTATTTAATTTTATTTTTTATTATTATTCTTCAATTTGACCAGAGAGATAGGGACAGAGAAAGAGAAAGTAAGCCATCCGATCCAGGACTTGAACTGTGATTGGTCATGTGCAAGTCTGCGCCTTCACCACGATGCCACCTGTTGGCCCCTTTTCTATGTTTTTCTGTGCAAAAATGCATCATGACTTTTCTGAAGACCCAATATATATATATATGTAGGGTGGATATAACTCAGGATTCCAATTTATCTTTTAAGTAGAAGAGAGTTGAGTAGACTTCTGGAACACCCCATGGAACTCTGGCCCATACTGAATTTTGCTACTCAACTGATATTTTTATGATTTTGTATTCTCCTTAGGTTCTCCTTATGATCTTCTTCTTTATGGTAAGTTTTTTAAATGCTTGAAGAAAAGCCCTTATAATGTTTTTATAAAAATACATAAAACTAGAGGCCTTATTTTCCACATGTTGGTTATTTTTTTTTTTAACTCAGGAACTTGTCTTTTTTGGTTTTGGGGTGATATTTTAATGTGAATGTCACGTTATAAAAACGTGACTTGGGGATAGAGCTATAAATATGATTTAAACAGCCAACTCTCCCTGGTTGTCATTAACTCTTAGCCTTGGTATTATCAAACTAGGTTGGTTTATTTTTCTGTCACAAGGGATATTTCAGAACTGAGAGTTAAATGTTATGCAAAATCATAGTCTCCTAGTGTCCTGGATCCTGGTTCTTAATTTACCACAGCAACGAGATTATTACTAATAAAACTAAAGGAACAGACAATCTCAGCAGAAAGTTGGCTAGAACCCTGTGTCACGTGCTTCGTGCTTTAGTTTACGTATGGGTCAGATCAAATCAGAAAACTCCTAAGCCCGAGAATGATCATTCAAGAATTCAGTATTTGTGGCTGGGAGGAGATTACTGTAAAGGTCACATAAAGTTTCCCTTACCACTTAGAATAGGCCCACGATCAAGTCAAAACACAATAGGTCACATTTTTTATGGCATTTGATTCTTACCTATTTTTTCCCTAGGTATTGCTGGTGCTTCAATGATTGTTATCTTGGCTATCGTCATCCTATACATGATATTAAAGTACAGAGGACGGTAAGTTCAAATGAATGCTTGGACAAAATGTGCAAAAGGTTTTGACTTCTTGCTTGAAACTAAACACAAGTTATGTGAAATAAATGTTCACTATGATAACCTAAAGAAGGTATCTTGCGTGGGACCAGCAGTTGATGTAATGGCTATGTCACTGGACTCCCATGTAGTCGACCGCAGTTCAAGTCCTGGACCTGGTGGCTTAAACTCATGCCAGGCTCGTATGTGTGTGTGCCCAAGATCCTGAGAGGAGAATGGAGGAGAAGGGATTGCGGTGTGACCATCTCCCCTGGGGTGGGCAAGGGGGTGACAACTCACATTCTGTCTCTCTGACTCTGTCTTTCTGGTGAGTGCATGTACCATATAGCAAAACAATTTTTAAAAAAAGAAGAAGAAGAAGAAGGTATCTTGCACTGTATAAAAGGAAGTCTTGGACCTATAAGAACTTAAAAGAAACCAAACACTTGATTGCATAAGTGCATTCAGATGATACATTGTAAAAATCTAGGGAATAGAAAGAAAAAAATCTTTTATATCACTCAAATCTTTTCCTAGTTATTGGTCTTTTGCTTGTTGTAATGAATTAAATGGTCTATAAAGAAACCAAATAGTCTCTTCCAGTGCACTGTTGCAATGCCTTCAAAGCCCAAGGTTAAGTTATGTCAGCAATGTGCTTTAGATGCTTCCATATGCTGTTCTGTCTAGCATACACATATGCGGCTTTTTAAAAAATTTGATCAGTTACATCAAAGTTTTTTGTTTTTTGTTTTTTGTTTTTGTTTTTGTTTTTAGAGGTTTTCACTGTAAGGTGCGTGTGCTCACCAGAAAGACAGAGACAGAAAGCAAGAAATCACCCCCCCATGGGGGATGGCCATGCTACAATCGCTTCTTCTCCATTCTCCTCTCAGGATCTTGAGCATGCACGCACACGTGCCCGGCATGAGTTTAAGTCGCCAGGTCCAGGACCCAAACTGCGGTCGACTCTGTGGGATTCCAGCTGCATAGCCATTATGCCATCTGCTGGTCCCAGTTATGTCAAAGTTTGACAAGTAATAGAAATGATATGAAAAGAGATCATGACCAGGCCCATTTATTATTTTATTGTATGAAGTACATTAAGTCAGAGATTTTTTTTGGAGACAGAATCAATATGTATAGATATGTAAGAGGGGACTTATTAAGGGAATCAACCCACATGACTATGGCGGCTGAGAAGTCTCATGAAGACCATCTGTGAGGAGGAGATCCCAAGATGCTGGGGGAGAGGTTCAGTCTATGTCTGAAGGCCTCAGAGGCAGGGAAAGTGATCGTATAACACTCAGTCTGAGGCCAAAAGCATAAGAACCCCAAGGCCAGGCATGGGGTAGGGCAGTGTTGAGAGAATCCTAGAGTCCAAAGGCAGGGGAGCCTTGAGTTTTGGTGTCCAAGGCGGTTTAAGTCCATCCCAGCCTCTCAGAAGAGACCCCATTCAACTTCTGTATTTGTTCTCTCTGGGTCCCTTGCTGCCTGGATGGTGCCTGCTCACCCTGAGTGTGTGTCTTCATCCTCCTCATCTACTCAGACTCAGATGTTAATCTCTGGAAACACCCTCACAGACATACTCAGAATAACGGGCAATAATCAGGTCTTGAGGTATCCCTTAGTCCAGTCAGTCCAGCACTCAAAACTAGCTATCACATGAAAAGACTTTTTAAAAATGTGTGGGAAAATGGAATTAAAGTATGAGTTTATTCTGGTACAAAAACGTTTGAAATCCATGTATAGATTTTTCAGAACACACATTTTCCATAAGCTTCTTGAAGATCCCCCATGTGACGACTATGGAGTGGCAGCTATGTGGAATCACTCTGCGAGGCTAGACTCACAGTGCCCTGTCATCCAGGCCGTCACAGTCTGGCAGAGGAGGGCAAGCTTGTAGTTACATGAGTGCCATAAAGTAATCTTGCCATAACAAGTTATAGGCTATTTGGTGGGGACACAAAGCGAGTAGCTCTCATGACATGGGAGTTTACAGAAGAAAAAGTCCCATAGTGGAGGTGTGGGACAAAGGTGAACCTTGATAGAGTGTAGACAGGAGACGAAGGTATTCCAGATGGGAGAAGTTTGAGTAAAAGACCAGAGGCCTGGCTTTCCATCCTGCATTGTGAGAACTATTATAACCAACTTGACAAGGCTGAGAACTAGTGTGTGACAGTAACTGAAGGTGAAGGTGGCATAGGTGTAGGTGGAGGTATGGCATAATAGAGCCCCCAGCGCACGTATCTTGCAGAAACCACGGAATACTGTTATACGCAAAGGATACATGTTTAGCAAAAGATGCCGTCAGGTATAAGCCTGGAAATGCCCTGTGTAGATAAGTCCTTAGTCTCTCCTACACGTGCTAGTGTGAGGGAGGATGATCAGGTAAAGTCTTAACAGATGTCAGGGGACTTCAATAGGAAAGGACCAAGCTGGACCAACCTAAACATGTCACTCAAAAACTTCAGCGAAATCAATTTAGCATGCCAAGTCACCCAAGCCTATCATTTACCATTGCCACAGTGGCCTCTGACACCATTTCTCACTGCTGTGTGGGCCTGGTCATCAGTATGAAAGGGTTGGCACTGAACCCATGTAACAGTGGTGTCCATGAACTGAGCAGTTTGTTCTTGGCCTGGGAAGTCCTCAGTTGGTGGGTCTGGCCACACTCAGCACTGCGGTGTCCCTAGCTGTAGTGTTTTCCAGAGCATGTGCCATACAGCTCTGCCTTTGCAAATGCCTGATGGAGAAAGGTGGTTCTACAGCCAGTTGGGATTGTAAGGTGCTGAGACGGTGGTTTTTATTTACAATGACCATTCTACAGCCAGTTGGGATTGTAAGGTGCTGAGGTGGTGGGTTTTTATTTACAATGACCACGAGAATATTTAAGATCTAGCAATAAATAAACCTACTTTACTGTTTTTAACCAGAGTTTTCCAAGCTAATTGGGCTTGCAGAACTCTTTTTCTGTTCCATAATGCTTTTACTATCTCATGAACTGAAGCTTCATCTAATACCCATTGGGGAGATCTAGAAAGGTCAACAAGAGTTGGACCCCTGAAAGCTTTGCATGCCACCATGAGGGTCTAGTTTATCCTGCAGAATCTTAAGTGAGGAAATGAGGTGTTCAGATTCTCATTTTCAAAGAAAGGGCAGCATTGGTCTTTCCACCAAATTGCAGTCACAGGGAGGAGAGGATGGAACAGACAGCAAAGGTAGCGTCACTTCACTTCTCGGACAGAGACTTAGTGCCTTGCCAAATGTGGGGAGAAGGGGACATAGAATGACTTCCACGAAGGTGAGTGGTGGGCCCAGCGACTCACTGAGAGAGGAGAGAGGCTAGTGGTGGGGAAAGACAATGAGTTACTATGTGTCATGGGGCTCTGCAGAGGGCCTGGATTCAGGTAGCTGACACTTACCTCACCATGAAATCCTTGGGACAAAACGCATCTGACAAGGTAAAATACATATGAGAGCTGATCTCAGAGGGACAGTCAGGGTTGAAAGGCAGGAGGGGAGCGAACAGAGGTAGGAGGGAAACTGGGAGAGCACAGTTGTACAGAATTCAAGGGAGAAAAGGATATATATATATATATAAATAAGGATGTCATTTGCATGGCTTTCCTCACAGGAAGTTAGAAGATAATTTTAGCCAAGAGTAATTTGAAATTTAAATAAATAGAAAATGTGGTCTCTATCTTTTTCCTTCATGCTACTAAGTTTGCTATCAGAGCATTGCATGTGTACAAAAATTTGCAAATTTGGGGAGAGCCTACCAGTTCAAGTAATTCGTAATACTCAAGTCTGGTTCTTATTGCTTATTAACATGATTTTATCATATGCTGTATTTATGTGCCCCAATTGCTATGAACCAAAAGTATATGTTAAAGTATATGTCAATTTCTAAGTGTCATTCGTTTTTATGTTAAAGTATATGTCAATTTCTAAGTGTTATCCCTTATATTTTCATTCTCTAGATTACTTCCATTTATATTCTGATAATTGATATAAATATTTGAGTGGCTTTAAATACTTTTTGTAAATGTGATGAGTGATAAACCATTTTAAAATAAATGTGTAGCCGGGACCAGCAGATGGCATCATGGTTATGTTGCTGGACTCCCACATAGTTGACCATGGTTTGAGTCCCGGGCCCTGCAGCTTAAAACTCACGCCAGGCGCATGTTGCATGCATGCTCCAAATCCCAAGAGAATGGAGGAGAACAGATTGCAGTGTGGCCATCCCCCCCTACCAGGGGTGATTTCTTAATTTCTGTCTCTCTGTTTCTCTGGCAAGCATACACACCCTACAGCACAAATCTTTAAAAAAAAAAAAAAAAGAATGTGTAGTTACAAAATTAAATATTTTTAAAAGTCATCCAAATATTTGAAGGAGAGAGGAGAGGCTATGTCTTTCTCTTCTGATCATCAAAGCTATTTAATAAAGCCTAAATCCCACATTACCCTAAAAATTACCATTTTAGAATATCCTTAATGTATCTCCTGTAAACTGACCTATTAAGTGGCAAAGCATGCCCAGTTGTAAGTGCCCTTAGGAGTAATCTTTCACCCCCAGTAATTTTGTAAGACTTTAGGTCCAAGATCCCTATGATAACTTTGGCTACGTGGTTTTTAGATGCACGGAAAAGCAGTGTGCTCTCACGCAGGCCAAGTAAAAGCATCCTCTTGAAAATCATGTAAAGCTTTTAGTGCTACGTGACTAAAGGGATTTTATGTTAAATAGCAAATATGAAAAATTCCTTTCAAGTTCAATCGGAAGATTAGGCCCCAAAAGAGTCAATGTATGATCATATCTTAAAATAAAAACTTTCAATTTGGTAATTGTAGTTGTTAGTCATTAAGAGTCTCAGATCTGGTATCAAACTAGCGATGACTTCTGACGTGGACGCTGCCAAGCCTAACACTTGTATGTTTATGTGTCTTTCCACAAAATGGGATTATAGTGTCTATTTTATAGGCTTACTTAAGACAAAATACAATCATCCATGAAAATACTTACCACGGGTCTGGAAGTATGGCACAGAAACAATTGTTACATCTTTATAATAATCGTAGTTAATGAATGAAGATCTTATTTTTTCTCTCTTCTTCCTTTTAGCAATTATTATACAAATTCAAGCTCTAAAGAAGGAGTTCTTCATTTAGAGACACGAGAAGTGTATTCTGTTGATCCATACAACCCAGAAAGCTGATTGGAAGATGAACTGGTATTTGATGAAATTAAAATAGTCTTATCGACATAGATGTCAAATTTCCTTCTTAATATTTATCAGTAAACATAGTACCAAGTACATAGTGCTGACTGTTGCACAAGTCTTTAGTAATGATGTGTAGCAACTGCCGGACTCTGCTTCGTATTGCCAACTAATGTTCCTGTTTTTTAAAAAAATGTACTCATTCAGCAAATATTTAAGCAAATAGCGAAATGAGAATAAAGTAAACTAGAAGATGATAAGTGTTATGAAAAGAAATAAAGGGAACCAGCAGTTAGCGTAATGGCTATGTCGCTGGACTCCCACGTAGTCGACCGCGGTTCGTGTCCCGGACCCGGTGGCTTAAAACTCACGCCGGGCACGTGTGTGTGCGTGCCCAAGATCCCGAGAGGAGAATGGAGGAGAAGGGATTGCGGCGTGACCATCCCCCCGGGGGGTGATTTCTCGCTTTCTTTCTCTATGTCTCTCTCTGTCTGTCTGGCGAGCGCACGCGCCCTACAGTGAAAATCTCTCCAAAAAAAAAAAAAAAAAAAGAAATAAAGCAGGTGAGGGGCACTGAGAGGCAGGGTGGTTCAAAGGATATTCTCACTAAGAAAATGGCATTTGAGCAAAGACTAGAGGGAAGGAAGACACTGGGCCACGTGGCTTCCTGGGAGGAGAGCACCCAGGGGAAAGAACAGCAAGTGTAAAGTCCAGAGAGAGGCATGTGTCTGCTGTGGAGACACAGCAAGGCCAACATGGCCTAAAGTGGACTGACCAAAGGACAGAGTGGTAGGTCATTGCAATGAGCCTGGCTTGTACCCTGAGATGGGAACAAGTGGAGGGGTTC
>NW_006160147.1:5864147-5869366 GCF_000334495.1 Tupaia belangeri chinensis
AAAAAGTGGCGGGGATCAGCAGAGGAGTGACCCAATCACCTTAACTACTGGGTTAAGAACAGGTGGTAGGAAGCCAAGGATAGAAAAGGAGGATCAGGGAGGAGGCTATTGCTATGGTCTAGGCATGGAATTGGAACAGCCACCACCAGGTTGATAAGAGGTCTGATCCTGTATGCATTTTTCCTCCCATAGGGCACATGGGCTCACTGGAGAGAGACAGAGACCCACACACAGAGAAGGAAAGTGAAAAACCACCCTCCAGAGGGTATGGCCATGCCGAAATCCCTTCTCCAATCTCACTGGATTTGGGGGCACACTTGGAATGCACTGAGCATGATTTTCAAGCCACTGGGTCCAAGACTCAAACTGCAGAGTCAGCTATGTAGGATCCAGATGACTTAATCTCCACACCACTTACTGGTTCCCTGTATGCATTTTAAAGATAGTGACAATAGAATTGATGAACAGCTTGTATCAGAATATAAGAGGGAGAGAAGTGTCAATGGTAACACCGGGGGAGGGGGGGTGTTGACCTAAACAATTAGAAGGATAGAATTGTCATTAATTAAGTTGCTTGAGCAAAACTGGGGAGGAAAATCAGGAGTTTTGCCTTGGAGATAAGTGTGAGGTGGCTAAAAGAAGTGCCAAGAGGCAGCTGGTGTACAAGTCTGTGTTTCAGGCAATAGGTCCAGACTAGAGAAGCGATCTTGTGCCCTGCCAGTGCATGGATGTCCTTGACAATGAGAATGAGTAAGATCACCAAGGGGGGGTCAAAGAAGCTAGGGTAGGGACCAGCAGTTAGCATAATGGCTATGTCGCTGGACTCCCATGTAGTCGACCATGGTTCATATCCCAGACTCGGTGGCTTAAAACTCACACCGGGCGCGTGTGCATGCATGCCCAAGATCCCGAGAAGAGAATGGAGAAGGGATTGCAGCGTGGCCATTCCCCCTGGGGGGGGTGTGATTTCTCACTTTCTGTCTCTCTGTCTCTCTTTGTCTGGCTGGTGAGCGCACACGCCCTATAGCAAAAACCTCTCCAAAAAAAGAAAAATAAAAAAAGAAGAAGAAGCTAGAGTAGGGAAGGCGGTTCAAGTGCTGAGCCTCGGATCCTGTTACATTCGGAGTCTTGTAGTGAGAAGGGGCCAGCCGAGGAGTGAAACTACCTGTGCTATAGGAGAAAAGCCCTGGAGGTTAGTGCTCTGGAAGTCAGGGCAAGAAAGAATTTTAGGGAAGAGGGAGTGATCAACTCTACCAACTGTTAGTGATAAGTCAAAAAAGGTAACAGTGGAAACTGAATTGAATTGAAGCATACAAAAAGTGCTGGTAAACTTGAGAACAGTTTCGACAGAGAGGAAGAGGGCAGAAGTTTGACTGGATTGAACTTATCAACAGTTGATAGTTGCAGCTGTCAACAGCTCTTTCAAGCAGTTTTTCCTCTAACGAAGAGCAGCTAAATGGAGTAATAGGAAGAGCAAGAAGAAAAATATATGTGTGTGTGTGAATACATACATAAATACGTATACATACATATGCTTTTTTAAAGGAGAAATAGCAGCTACTCTATTATGTATATGCTGATGGGAATGATCTGGTAGAAAGGGGGAAAAGTGATGGTAGGAAAGAGGGAAGAATTACTTGAGCAATTCTGAGTAGGCTAGGACAATCTAGTGCAAAGGAGAGGAGTTGACCTTGGATAGGTGTGGGCTTAGTGACAGGAGGGAAGGGGGAATACACAGGTGCAGATGGAGGCAGGTGGAGGGGTGTTCTGGTGAATGCACATGTCAACGTTGTCTTCTGATGGTTCTGTTTTCTCTGCAAATAGAAAGCAAAATGATCAGCTGAGAATGAGGCAGAGAAAGGATATGGTAGAAATTTAAAGAGAAAAGAGGGGGTATTAAATTGTAAAATAAAGTCAAGATTGAATGATAGAGAGTACAAAAAGGTAAACAGACACCATGAAGAGTCCACTTGAGTTCCCCAGAAGAAAATGAGAGTGGACTTCAGAAGTCCACTTTATTCTGCCCAAGCATTCTACGGAGTGTCTTTCATGCTTTAGCTCATTGAGCCCTCACTACCGCTTTGAAAGGTGGATATTATCTCAAGTTAACATCAAGATGAGGAATAACCAAGATAAGACAAACAAGACTGAAAGATTCTCTTGGCCAAGGTCTCAGGGCCAAGATAGAACTCAAGCTCAAATCCGACTTCAAATTGCTTTCTCCAATATAATCTATAAAATACAAAATACCGCCTTTTAGAACTCATTTAATAAGAAATATAAGACCAATACATATCATGGCATAAGAATAAGCAACATAGCGACCAGCAGATGGCGTAATGGTAATATCATTGGACTCCCACATAGTTGACCATGGTTTGAGACCTGAACCTGGTCGCTGAAAAGTATTTCTAGCTTTCTGTCTGGCTGGTGAGCGCACACGCCCTATAGCAAAAACCTCTCCAAAAAAAGAAAAATAAAAAAAGAAGAAGAAGCTAGAGTAGGGAAGGCGGTTCAAGTGCTGAGCCTCGGATCCTGTTACATTCGGAGTCTTGTAGTGAGAAGGGGCCAGCCGAGGAGTGAAACTACCTGTGCTATAGGAGAAAAGCCCTGGAGGTTAGTGCTCTGGAAGTCAGGGCAAGAAAGAATTTTAGGGAAGAGGGAGTGATCAACTCTACCAACTGTTAGTGATAAGTCAAAAAAGGTAACAGTGGAAACTGAATTGAATTGAAGCATACAAAAAGTGCTGGTAAACTTGAGAACAGTTTCGACAGAGAGGAAGAGGGCAGAAGTTTGACTGGATTGAACTTATCAACAGTTGATAGTTGCAGCTGTCAACAGCTCTTTCAAGCAGTTTTTCCTCTAAAGAAGAGCAGCTAAATGGAGTAATAGGAAGAGCAAGAAGAAAAATATATGTGTGTGTGTGAATACATACATAAATACGTATACATACATATGCTTTTTTAAAGGAGAAATAGCAGCTACTCTATTATGTATATGCTGATGGGAATGATCTGGTAGAAAGGGGGAAAAGTGATGGTAGGAAAGAGGGAAGAATTACTTGAGCAATTCTGAGTAGGCTAGGACAATCTAGTGCAAAGGAGAGGAGTTGACCTTGGATAGGTGTGGGCTTAGTGACAGGAGGGAAGGGGGAATACACAGGTGCAGATGGAGGCAGGTGGAGGGGTGTTCTGGTGAATGCACATGTCAACGTTGTCTTCTGATGGTTCTGTTTTCTCTGCAAATAGAAAGCAAAATGATCAGCTGAGAATGAGGCAGAGAAAGGATATGGTAGAAATTTAAAGAGAAAAGAGGGGGTATTAAATTGTAAAATAAAGTCAAGATTGAATGATAGAGAGTACAAAAAGGTAAACAGACACCATGAAGAGTCCACTTGAGTTCCCCAGAAGAAAATGAGAGTGGACTTCAGAAGTCCACTTTATTCTGCCCAAGCATTCTACGGAGGGTCTTTCATGCTTTAGCTCATTGAGCCCTCACTACCGCTTTGAAAGGTGGATATTATCTCAAGTTAACATCAAGATGAGGAATAACCAAGATAAGACAAACAAGACTGAAAGATTCTCTTGGCCAAGGTCTCAGGGCCAAGATAGAACTCAAGCTCAAATCCGACTTCAAATTGCTTTCTCCAATATAATCTATAAAATACAAAATACCGCCTTTTAGAACTCATTTAATAAGAAATATAAGACCAATACATATCATGGCATAAGAATAAGCAACATAGCGACCAGCAGATGGCGTAATGGTAATATCATTGGACTCCCACATAGTTGACCATGGTTTGAGACCTGAACCTGGTCGCTGAAAAGTCACACCGGGTGCTTGTTCATGTGTGCCCAAAATTCCAAGAGAATAATGGAGAAGGGATGACCATCTTCCCCAGGGAAGGGGGGTGATTTCTCACTTTCTGCCTGTCTGTCTCTCTGTTTCTCTGGTAAGTACACATGCCCCATAGTAAAACAAGTCTTTAGCAAAAATCATAAAGAAGGTATAGAAAAGCTGTTGTGGCATTTGAGGAAGAAAAGTTGTTTGCTGTGAATCATGGAAAAATGGAAGAGAGCAAGAGGAGCCAAGCCAACCTGATCTCTAAATCCAAACCAGTGGGAGTCCAGAATAAAGCTATTCTGCAAGTATTTGTTGAATGAATATATGAGTGAGAATGAGACTATTAGTTCTAGTTTTTTCTCATTTCATTTTACTCCTATGTATCAATAGAAAATGTACTTATTATTTGTTCCAGATCATGTTATCTCAAGGGTAACATGCTAACAAAATGATATTTTCTAATAGGCTTGGCTCCTTACTGGTTGTAATAGTCACAACTGCTATATATAGAGAGCGTGATAACACTCTCATTATTTAAGTTTGGAGTTCACCGCTGCTGTTCATGCTGCCTCCTAACCAGCCTGATCTATTTCAGGGTGCCTCACTGAGTGGAATCCAGCCATACATTGATTGGGCAGAAGTCACTCTAAACCAGCAATGATTTCATAAGCTATCGCTTCTTGTATTGCACTCATTGTCAAGGAGAACAGAGAAGGTTCGCTTGACTGTCAAGATAGGAGCCCAGCTCCTCTGCCATGTGCTCTTCAAGGACTTCCTGAAGCCTCACTTGCGATGTGCCTAAAGCCAGGCTACGGCTAGAAACAATTATGAGAAGAGTCCCCATTTTTAAGGAAGACGCTAAAAAGTCCTCATATCTAGACCCATCTTCTTTTTGTAAACGGCATATTCACTATTACTAAATCCTTTGGGTTATAATGCGTTCATTATGGAAACAAAGTATGAAGCATTTCCTCTTGGTCGTAATGGTCGTGCCTCTATTGGAAAGTCTGGTTTTATTTAAATAGCAGCTTTCTTCTCTGATTGTATCAAATGTTTTACTTTTATCCTACATAGTTTGAGTATTTCTCATGAAACAGGCTTTACCTTTCCATACTCACTTGGTATTTCCAATTTGCACAAGTCTTTAAAATGACCAGAGCCAAATTTTACTTCTAAAGATTTGATGTGCAGTTCAAGCTTTGGATGTTTCCTTAGTAGTATTGCCATAAGCTCTAATTACTTGTAAAATATCATTTAATAATATGTATATGAACCATTCAAATAAATTGTATCCGTCATAAAAAAACACATGATTTTTTTCTTTTGGAGTCAATGTACTCTTTTTTTTGGGGGGGGGGGAGAGGGTTTTCTTT
>NW_006160147.1:5869611-5873181 GCF_000334495.1 Tupaia belangeri chinensis
AGCCACCGGGTCTAGGATGCAAACCGTGGTCGACTATGTGGGAGTCCAGCGACATAGCCGTTACGCTAACTGCTGGTCCCTGGAGTCAATATACTCTTGAGTAATATAGTCTTGAGGTTTTTTGAGTTCATTTGTTCTGTATCTCACCACTTGGTAATTTTAGCCAAACTCTTAACCACAAGTTTAATTTCTCACCTTTAAGATTTTGCCTCTCATTTGTTCAGCCAACAAATTCTCCAGGCCCACTCGTCCTCTCCTACCACACTCTAGATCTAGCTGTTAATTTTCTCTATTCCAATATTTTAACTATTGATATAATAAGACTTTGCTCACTGGTGACCACAAATTTATTGTCCCCACCATCTCTTAGACCAGAGATGTTGTCCAGCACTTTCTTTTTCAATTGTGACAAAAAAACAAACAAACAAACAAAAAAACACAGAGCATAAAGTTTACCATCTTAACAACTTTTAAGTGTGTTGGGACCAGCAAATGGCATAATGGTTATGTCGCTGGACTCCCACATAGTTAACCATGGTTTGAGTCCCAGACCTGCAGCTTATAACTCATACTGGGTATGTGTGGGTGCATGCCCCAAATCCTGAGAAGAAAATGGAGGAGAAGGGATTGCAGCATGGTTATCCCCAATGGAGGGAGGGGGTTTCTCACTTTCTGTCTCTCTGCCTTTCTTTGTCTCTCCAGTAAGCACATGTATTCTATAGCAAAAATCCCTCTAAAACAAACAAAGCAAAATAAATTTAAGTATATAGTTCAGTAGCATTAGTACAATCACACTGGTGTGAAACAGATTTCCAGAACGTTTTTATCTTGTAAAACTTAAACTCTTATCAATTTTACGATTCTGCACTTCTCCGTCCTCCTGGTCCCTGGAAACCACCACTGTATTTTCCGTTCATATAAAAATGATTATGTTAGATACTCACATAAGTGAGTATAAGGTGTTCGTTATGACTGGCTTATTTCACTTAGAAGCATGTTCTCAAGGTTGTCGACAGGATCTCCCTTTTAAAGGCTGAATACTATTTTATTGTACGTACATACCACACTTGGTTTATCCATTCATCTGTGGATGGACACCTGGTTTGTTTCCACTTCCTGGTATTGTGAACCATGCTGCTTTGAATATGGATATGCAACCTGTCACTTCAGACATAGCTTTCAATTATTCTGCATATGCAAGAGGTTTTCTAGAAGTTCATGGAAATGCATATGGTCAAGGAAACTATGCATGGATTTCAAATTTTTTGTACCAAAATAAACTCATACTTAAGTTCCATTTCCATGAACTTTTTGAAGTCCCTTTGTGTGCTCGGAAGAGGGGTACTGTTCAGCATCTTTTACTCATTCACAGTGGGCACCATTTTCATTTTGTCACATTATCCATTCACTCACCTCCGACCATCTACTGTGTCCTGCCTTCCTCCTTCTCTTCTCTCTTAGTAAATGATGCAAACATGAAGGGGTAATTCTCTCATCTCTTCTCTCTCCAGCTCCAAGCTTGTCTACACCCACTCCCCCTTACCCTCATTTCCACCTCCACCTTCACAGACCATATCCTTCTTGTCTCATCCATTTCTGTCTCTCCCAGGACATGGTTCCATCAGTTATTCTCTCTCCTTCCACTGGTTCCTTCTTTCACTTAATCGCAAGCCAGCATCCATTCGGACGCAAGTGACAGAAAACCATCTCACACTAGCTTAGACCAAAACCAACCATATTACATCACATGACAGAAAGGCCAAGGGTGTAGTTGGCTTCTCTGAAAACAAGAATTAAGAATTACGTAGTCTAATCATGTCCTCAGGAATCCATTCTGTCTCCTGATTCTGCTCTTCCTTACTGGCTTCTTTGTGGTGAGGCACTCCCTGAAAACTAGCAAAATATTAGCTAACAACACCAAGTCCACCTCCTGTAGCTTAGCACTTCAGAACAAAGAGTTCCTCTTGTCCAGCGACTTCCTCAAAAGTCCCTTTAGGAGCTCTGATTTGCCTAAACAGGGTCACATGCCCTAGAATGAACCCATGACTAGGGCCAGGCAATGAAATAAGCAGAAAACAAGGACCAAATTGCCTGCCCTTTCTTGCAGCTGGGGTATGACTGATCCACCTCAGCAGTTCTCCAGTGGGGCAGTTTGGGACCAGAGGACGTCTGGCAGTGTCCGGATCTGTTTGGTTGTTAGGACTATAGAGGAGAGTAGTGCACAGGCCAGTCCCCAGCAACAATCGTCTCATCCAACAATGAGGTTGAGAAACTATGGTCTACCTGAACCACGTAGAACCATGGGAAACGGGGTTTCACAATGCAAAAACCAGGGGACCAGGGGGAGATTTCACAGGAAGGGACTCACTTCAGGTAACAGGTATCCACCATGTCCTCCACCTGAAAATGAATTCTCCCAGACCATCCAGGTTCCTCTCTCTCTCATTTTTTTTGAAGTTTTTTTTATGAAGTCCCCTCCCCCTTAGGATACATGCACTCACCAGAGAGAGAGAGATAGTGACGAAAGTGAGAACTCACCCCTGGGGAGGATGGCCATTCCACAATCCCGTTTCCTCCATTCTCCTTCTGGGATCTTAGGCACACATACACATGGGCCTGACGTCATCTTCAAGCCATCGAACCTGCGACTCAAACCACGATCAGCCATGTGGGAGTCCAGCGATGTAACCACTACACCATCAGCTTGCCCCCCAGGTTTCTCTTTGAAACTATCTCTCTTCTCTTTGACACCCCGTTTTCTGAATTGACTTAATCGTTTGGACCACTTCAGTCATTCATTTAATGAATAATTATGGAAATCCTTCTGTGTGCTAAGCCTTGCTTTAAGTCATAAAACTTAACAATGATAAACTGGTATGTCCTCCTAAATTGTCTTTTCTTTTAAGTTTGTTTATTTCTTACACACGAGAGAGAAAGATTCCCTCAATAGGCTCTTGCGCCTTGGTCCTTCCTCAGCCTTCCCAGGCAATCGGGATCGTGGGTTTGTATTCATGCGCCCACAGTGTACAGACCAACCTGGGAAGCGAACTTGATCTTCTGTGTGGCTCCAACATCATGAAGCAGCATGCTGTAGCACTGCGGTCAGTCCCTCATCTGGCTTTTCTTCTACTAGGAGAGATGCAAAATAAATAGTATTTTTTTTTTCTAGAGAAAGTTTTGCTATAGGGTGTTTGCACTCACCAGAAAAAAGAGAGATACAGAAAGACAGAAAGTGAGAAATCACCACCCAGAGGGGATGGCCAAAGCCACAATCCCTTCTCCTCATTCTCCTTTTGGGATTTTGGGCACACAAGCATACGTGTCCGGCATGAGTTTTAAGCTGCTGGGTCCAGGACTTGAACTGCAGCTGACTATGTGGGAGTCCAGTGATGTAACCATTACACCATCTGCTGGTCCCCAAAATAAACAGTATTAAAATGAAGAACTTAGTACAGTTATTTAATTTATATAAAGCAGAGATAGAGAAAAGGAAGTTCTAAATGAATGTACAATTCCTTTTTTTTTAAATAGTTTTTTTTTTTTTTTTTTTTTTTTTTTTATTGGGGATAT
>NW_006160147.1:5873290-5895393 GCF_000334495.1 Tupaia belangeri chinensis
AAAAAAAAAAAAAAGAAAGAAAGAAAGAAAGAAAGAAAGAAAAGAAAAGAAAAGAAATCACCTCTTCAGGGGGATAGCCCCACTGCAATGCCATCTTCTCCATCATCCTCTTGGGATTTGGGGCATGCACACATGCCCAGCATGAGTTTCAAGCCACCGGGGCTGGGACTCCAATCATGGTTGACTATGTGGAGATCCAGCGCCTTAACCACTCTGCCACCTGCTGCTCCCTGAATCTGCAATTCTAAACAGTGGCCAAGGAAGGCTTGGTTGAGGTCACATTTGAGCAAAAGAACTCGTAGAGATGAAAGAAAGTTATTAAGATAGATCTCTGGGCACAGAGCATCCTGAGCAAAATGAACATTAAGTGGGTGGGAAGCACTGAAGAGGAGAAGCTCCTTCTGTATATGGAAAACTAACTTGTTTGCATGCCAAGGTGGGAAATGATGATCCTGGGGAAAGAGAGAATCATTGCAGTGACGTCCTGGAGCAGGTGCGAGCAGGTTGAATCTGGAGCAGGAGTGGTGAGGTGTTCCTGAGCTAAGGTTGCAAATAGCATAACATGCTAGCGGGAGCTAGGGAGGCCACAGAGGCCAACTACAGGTGTTTGGGAAGAGTGGTGACAGAAGTTTGTGTAAGTGCTCTTTAATTACTTCTATTTTCTCTGTGGGAAGAAGAAACAAAGCTGTAAGATATTAATAATGACAGAGGAGGCATCAGAGCTCAGTGCCAAAGTAAAATAAAAATGTGAAATAGCCATTTAGGAAAAGGGGGGAGGGGGGTAGATGGATTAGACAAACGAGTGGGAATACCAAGCATAATTACAATGGTCCTTTGGAATGATTTGTCATTCAAGTAGCCATTGTGAGTAGGTGTTTTTCTCTAGTCATACCCAGTTTCATGGGTACAGAGGCAAAATAATGGAGCATTGAAACTAACCAAGAGTGTCATTCCATTTGACTTATATGATAATGTTAAGGACAAGAGAGCTGAGGGTGTGTGTGACGGTGCTTATCAAGATGGAGCATGAAATTTACCCGGTAAGGATGAAAATGAAGACATGAAGAAGACGAGGGAGCAAGAGGTGGTGGTCAGGTCAATGGCTGCCGATGCTGAGAGAGAGAGAGAGAGAGAGAGAATGGGAGTTAGGGTATCTGGGTGAAATAGGACAGAACTGGAAGTTGAAGAGTCGGACAGCTGAAATTATGGAGGGGGTGCAGCTATGGGGACAGATTTCCGAGTCTGGATATGGGTGGATGTGTAGAGTAGGGAGGACATGATCAACAGCAGAGAAGTCCAGGCTGGAAGGCCGGGTGTTTAAAAATACCTTTGCTGCAAATGCTGAAACCCCTGAGGACTGCCGCAGGGATGACTGCGGAGAAGGTAGCCCTAGCCTGGAGCCAGATGCTGAAACCTACAAAGCATGAGGGGAGAAGGTAGATGCTGGGAGATGAACACAGAAAGTAGTGAGAAACGGCCTGTTCTGATAAGATGTGCTGTAAGGGTGAGAGGATCAAATCCTCTGCGATTTCATTTCCTCGATTTACTACAATCTGGATTCTTCTCCCATTATACAGTTGAGAATAGCTTGAAAGGATGACAGTTTATCTTTGAGAGAATGGAAATGTATATGTGAAAAAGCAAGTGTGGGGACCAGCAGACGGTGTCATGGTACATGGCTGGATGCCCACATAGTCAACTGCAGTTTAGGTTCCACACCTGGTGGCTTAGAACTCACACCAGATTGCTGAGCATGTGTGCCTGTGTGTCCAAAGTCCTGAGGGAAGAATAGAGGAGAAGGGATTGTGGTGTGGCCATCCTCCTGAGGGATGATTTCTCACTTTCTGTCTCTCTGTCTTCTCTCTCCAGCGAGCGCATGCACCCTACAGCAAAAATCTCTCTTAAAAACAAACAAAAAACTCACTCACTCCAAGTGTATACAGAAAATCCTGATAAAAGAATGGAGGACAAGGGATTGTGGCATGACCATCCCTCCTGGGGATGATTTCTTACTTTCTAAAGTGAGAATCTCTCTCTAAAAAAAAAGTGAGTATGATAAGTGATATGATCAAAGTTGCTATTTTTAGCAACTTGGTTAGAGTTCATGAAAACTAATGAAAAATAAGAAACTTGCCTGGTCTTTGGCACACCACCATTTTCAGCTAGTAAGGGGAGGAGCTGAGACTTGAGCAAGGGGAACAGATGAAGGGAGGCAGTATTCCAGAATGTTTGTGTACAGAGGCTGTGCATTCTGAGTGACACCGGTTTGCTGGGCCAAAGGCTCAAGTCCCTCACAGTGAAGCTTCACTGAATAGAAAATAGTTTTCCATCATAAGCATTTTTTTAAAAAAAATTATTTTTATTTAACTTTATTTATTTATTTGCTTATTTTAGAGGGACAGAGTGAGAGAGAGAGAGTGAGAGAGAGAGTGAGAGAGAGAGTGAGAGAGAGGGAAAGTGGGAGAACAAGCCACCAGGTCAAGGACTCGAACCATGGTCGGGCATGTGGGAGTCCAGTACCCTTAACCACCATGCCACCTGCTGGCCCCCATAAGCATCTTTACTCCACATGAATCACAGTTATTCAGGGAAGAGAAAATAGCTGATGTATATACTGAAATATCTGCTACAATATTTTTTTAACCATCTCCCTATTCCCCTTTCTACAGCATTGGATATTTGGAATTACTCCACTCTCCATACAACTCATTTCAACTCCAGGATTAGAAACAACTGCCTTGTGTTTCCACCAATCCATAAATCTGGGGTTCTTGTCTTAGGGGCTACAAAACTCCAAAGTTCCATAGCTAGAACTATGTTTAAATATAATTGGCTTTCATTATAATCCTATGTGCTTTATTTTAGTCATTTAAAAAATAGTTCTGGGAGGGCTGACAGGTGATGTGGTGATTAAGGGCACTGGACTCCCACATGGCCTATCATGGTTCGAGTCCTGGACCCGGCAGCTTGCTTTCTTACTTTCTCTGTCTCTCTCTTTCTCTCTCACTCTTGTTCTGTTCCTCTCTGGTCAAATTAAAATAAATAAGGTTAAATAAAATAATTTAAAAAAATAGTTCTGGGGAGGGACTCATAAATTTGACCAGCCAGGCATGTTATGTTAGTTATGTTAAAGGGCATGTGTGCTTCATCAGCAAAAGAGAGAGAGAGGGAGGGATCTGGTGATCAGCACGTGGTTCCTCTGTTTCCATTCTGATTTTCCTTTTATTTCTTCTAAATGTTCTCTCCTGGTGGCTCAACTCCTGTTATTTTAGATACTTTCCCATCCATTCCCTTTTTCAAAAACCTCTTAGCTTTCTATAAGTCTAGCCTCATAATCAACAAATTATCTATATCCCCACCCATTTCCTGAACATTCCCATACTTCTGGCCTTCACTAAACTTCATCTGTTCCATGCCCACGTCTTTCCCAGTTGGAAACAAAACGAAACAAACAAACAAAATAAACTGTCCTTCCCTCCCTGACTAGTTTTCTATTGCTGCTATAACTTGGTATCTTGTGGGCCAAAGCAACGTAAGTTTATGGTTTTACAATTCTGGAGGTCAGAAGTCCAAAATGAATCTCCAAGTTAAAGCCACCTCGCTGGTGGACTGGCCTCCAAAAGCTCTAGGGAACAGTCGGATTCTCTCCACTTCAGCTTCCAGAACGGCCAGGTTCCCAGTCTCATAGCAGCAACTCTGTCTGTGGTCTCTGCTTCCACCTTCATCTTCTCACCTTCTCCCACTCTGACCTACTGCTCCCCTCCTGCCAGGCCCCTGCAATTACATTAAGCCCACCTGCATAGCCTGGGTATAAGCCCCATCTCTCGAGATCCTTAATTACATCCACAAGGTCCCTTTGCCAGAGAAGATACTCGAACATCCGGGGATCAGTATATATTAATAGACATCCCTGGGGGAACATTGCCTAGCCTACCACACTCCATTTCTCCCATCCTTGAATTCTTTCTTTTTTTGAGAGAGAGAGATTTTAGCTATACGGTGCATGTGCTCTCTGGAGAGACAGACAGAGACAGAAAGTGAGAAATTGCCCTCCCCCCATGGGGGGTGGCCAAGCCACAATCTCTTCTCCGTTCTCTTCTTGGGATTTTGGGCTCTCGGGATTTCGGGCTCACACACATGTATGCCCTGTGTGAGTTTCAAACTGATGGGTCTGGGACTCAAACAGTGGTGGCTATGTAAGAGTCCAGTACCTTAATCAGTATGCCACCCGCTGGTCCCCAACCTTTAATTTGTTTTTTAAAGAATTGTTTAACTTTATTATTATTTTCCAGTTTGATTTGAGAAAAAGAAAGAGAGGAAAAGTGAGAAAACAAACCACTAGGTCCAGGACTTGAATCATGGTTGGCCATGAGAGTCCAAGGCCTTTAACCACCACACCACCTGCCGGCCCCTCAACCTTCAATTCCTAACTTCTGAATTTGTCCTTCCCCATATTTCGTGTTTCAGTACGCGACATCCCCCGCTCATTTCTAATTCTGGGGCTTTCGATCCTTTCTTTTCCTCACCATCAACTTTAAGAAAAAGAAACCAAATCCAGCACAGGAGCCAGTCCTGCTCACCCCACCTTCAGATCTTCCTTAACTGTACCCTTCAGCAAGCCGGCAAATCTCGGGGACAGCAAAAGCCTCCTTGCTGGTCTCCCCCATTCACTTCTGCCCTACTCTCGTCTAGTTTCCGTACTGTAGACCGAATTTTGTTCAATGCAATCTCATTTAAGCCACTTTTTAAGTTTTCCGGAGGCGCGGTCTATCTCAGTTCAGTCCAAGGAAACTGGTCCTCCCAATTCCTGCACGCCGCCCTCGCCGCCGGCCACCCTCCTGGAGCGCAGAGAGCTGGCACCTCTGCAGCTGACCTGCGGGCTCGGGAGAAGCGGAACCGCAGGCTGTGGAAGCCGAGCGCCGCCGCGCGGTCCGCAGCCGGGGCCCGGAGCGCCGAGCGCAGCGCGGAGCTGCAGCACTGTCAGATTTCGATCCTGTTCCTAGGTCCCCAAGGAGGGCTCTGGGAGCAAAATCGATGGGAACCATGCAGGTGGGGCGTAGACGAGACCTCGCCCACTAGGAGGAAGCTGCGGTCAAAAGCTTTTCATCCCGGAACCCCGCAGTCCTCCCCAGACGCGGGCGCAGAGCCCAGCGATTGGTCTCTTCTCCAGGCTCTTGTTGCCCTTGCCTTCCTTCGCGATCACACCTGCTTTCAGACGTGCTGGGGGAGGATGGGGCCCTCTTCTCCCAGGGGCTCCGAGCCTGGCCGGCCGGCGGCGCCCCCTCTCCCCTTCGGCTGCGGAGGAGCCCTCGCGGTGGTTCTGGTGCTGCTCGCGCTGCCGGCACTCTGGGGTGAGACGCTGGGCTGGTGGGAGGCGACCGGGCGGTCAGCCGCAGGGGCGCTGCAGGGACGCGCTCCTCGGCGCTGCTCCGGGCGCTGTTGCTGGAGCTGGATCCTAAAGTGTGGCTCTAAATGGGCTTAGCGCGCTAGGGCAGGGTGGGTCTGGGAATGCCCCCTCCCCGCAAGTGACCGCAGACCCTCGTCACCTCTGGGTGAGAGTCGAGTTCCCACCTGTGGGGACTGCTGTGCCCAGAGCAGGGCGCAGGTGCTGCACTGGTGCGTCACCAAGTCCCTTGCCTGTGTGTATTCGGCCTGGACTGGCTGTAGCTGAGCATGGCGCTGATAGAGAAAGAAAAAGGGTTTGGAAATCCGACAAACCGGGATTCTAATGCTAGAAACTTAACTGGGGCGGGGAGGGGGGGAGTTAATGCACCTGTCTGAGTCTGCTTCATCTGCGAAACGAGGGTACAGTGGTATCTCTATACAAGGTGTTGCCACCTCAGTGGCTTACCGCGTGCCAAGTGTCTAACGCAGTGTCTGTCCTTAATGCCTATACTCGGCCAGTATTTCTGCCCTTGGCTCTGTAAAGCGTCCTAAGGATGATTGCGAAAACCAGCCCGCATCAGACTGCACGCACCTCCCCACCCAAAACCACCGCCACCGTCGTAAACATGCACTTAACTGAGCGCCTATTTTAAGACAGATACTATGGCGCCTCTTGGGAGCTAGAAGGGGAAGCGGGTCTCCAGAAGGTGCAGTGTAACTAGCTGCAGGTAGAGAGGACAGTAGATATGTTTCCAAATCACGATCTAGTGACTGGGTTGGTAGAAGAAAAAGCCTATTATAGCTACTGGGGAAATGTCAAAATCACACCCTCCCTTCCTTCCTCTTAATTCCAAATAGGTAAATATCTGGCCGGAACCTTGTTCTCATTCTTTTTGGCCTCCCCAGAGATCTTCTAGGTGGTTGTCCCTCATTGGTGACATCTCAGTTGAAGTGACAATCTTTTTTTTTTTTTTCTTTTTCTTTTTTGGTCTAGTCTCTTCCTGGCAACACAGTGTGCTTTTTCTCTACCACTACACTAGTCAACACCTGATTGTTCCTCTTCTTCTAAAAGAGTGAGGAAAAAACAAGTTTCCACAAAAGTCATGAATATTTTCTCTCTTTAGGTATCCACAAAGTAGCCTGCTGGGTAAAGAGCTGTACTAAAACGTTTGTTTTTAGACGAGAAGCATGCCAGCTAAGTCGGACCATCTGTGGGCAATTCTTAGACATGACTGTGGTCCCTGTGAATATCCAGCCAGCTCCTCACTGGAATGCGGTTAGAGTTGGTCCAGGTTTATTAAGTTATGGTTAGAAACAATCCCAGATGCTATTAATTGCAAAAGCAATATTTACTGAGGTTATCACAATAACCTCCAAATGTGAAACTGCTTAAACCATCTAGTAATTGACTTGCCCGTCATTTAAAGAAAATGCTGACAGAGTGTCTCCAGCGTGCACTGCACTTTCCAATTTAGACGAAAGACGTGTCAGAGAGCTACGCCTACACAGTGTACGTACGTCGTGCAGGTGGTGGCTTTTATAAAATCTCCTTAGCAGAGACCAGGATTCTGTTTTGTTACAGCCACTGTAATGACCTATCTTGGGGGGAGGGGGAGTCTTAGACCCAGGAAGCCAATTAACTTTCCTAACTTTCAGGGTCTACTATATAAAATGAACATAAATGGCACCCCTCTATCTGAGAGAATTGTGAAAATTCGATGAGGTAGTGCATGTGACAGTACTCTATGGCTGTGCAAATCAAGAAACCGTGATGGAACCAGCAGGTGGAGTAGGGGTTAAGGTGCCGGACTCCCAAGTCCCAGAACCGGCAACTTGAAACTCAGACCAGGTGCATGTGCGTGCATACCCAAAATCCCGAGAGGAGAATGGAGGAGAAAGGATTGCAGCGTGGCCACCCCCCAGGGGTGATTTCTTGCTTTCTATCTCTCTGTCTCTCCAGTGAGCACACATGCCCTGTAGCAAGAATCTCTTAAAAGAAAAAAAAACAAAACACCATGACCATAAAAACACACAAGAAAGCCTAAAAGCTGCTAGATAACTGAAAAAGGAGAAAAATCAGCTCCAATGACTAGAAGAGGCCAAGGAGAAGGAGCATGGCTTTAACAGTTCTCAAATACTGAATTCAAAAACAGGCTGTACAAGATAATTTATGGGTATATTTATTTTTATATTAAAATAGCAGAGAAATTAGGATTGTTTCATTATTATGAGGAACTAGCACTACCCATGAAGTGATGTTATTTGAAAATGGACTTGAATTAGTCATAAATTTATATAGCAAATCCCAGGGCAGTCACTGAAGAAAGGAGGGAAAGGTATAACTAATTTGTAATAAATGAGAGAAAATGGAGTCGTATAAAATGCTCAGTTAAAATCACAAAAGGCAGGAAAAGAGTGAGACAAACTATTGGGTTGTCAGGAAAGTCATGACACATGTTTGCATAGAAAATTACGTCATGACTTTCCCGACAACCTAATAGAAATAAAGAGCAATAAATAGAAAAAAAGTAAAAATTATGGGAGCTATCCATCCAGTGATATCAATAATCCCTTTGTATGTCAATGGCTTAACTATTAAAACACAGAGATCGTCAGAGTGGCTCAAGACACAAGACTCAATTATATGTTGTCTACAAAAAAAAATTAAGAAAACAAAAAAAACAAACACTTTAAATATAAAAACACATATACATTGCAAATAAATGCATAGAGAAAGATACACCATGCTAGCATGGATCAAAAGAAAGCAGGGGCCAGAAGATGGCATGGTGGTTGGGGCATCGGACTCCCACATGGCTGACCATAGTTGGAGTCCCGGATCCATCGACTTGAAAATCAGTCTGGGCACAAGTGTGAGCATGCCCAAACTCTGCGAGGAGACTGGAGAAGGGATTGCAGTTGTGGCCATTCCCACTGGGGGATGATTTCTCACTTTCTCTGTCTCTCTCTCTGGTGAGTGCACATGCCCTATGGCAAAACACACACACACACACACAAGCTAAAAAAAGGAAAAGAAAGAAAGAGAGAGAGAGAAAGGAAGGAAGGAAGCAAGCAGGGGGTTCTATATTAATTTCAGACAAATACATCAGGACGAGGACGGTAATTCAGGGATAAAGAGAGGTTTGCATAATGATAAAGGGGTCGATTCTCTGAGAAGACGAAACCATCCCGACTGCGTTTGCACCTGAAGACGGGGCATCAGAATAGAGAAGGTAAAAACGGATCCATCTAAAAGTGGAAATAGAGAATCCACGATCACAGTTGGAGACTCAGACACTCCTGTCAGAAATGCACAAATTGTAGCAGGCACATCCGTCAAGACATAGTTAAATTCTTCAGGACCATCAGTCGGCTGAATATAATTGATATGTATAGATTGTTTTATACAATACAGGAGGATATACACTCTTTTCTACACATTCTTTCCAGGCTCACCGGGAACATTCTGTAAGAGACCACATTTGGGGGCATAGAACGTAACACACTAAGCATGCCCAGGCCTGTTTAATATAATGTGGACTCTGGCGCCCTCACCTGGCCCTCTCTGGGATCATGTCCTGTTACCTGCTGTGTAAGGTAGAAAGGTTTCTAATTTGCTTTCTGTGTTTTGAAATATATTTCAATTTATATATGCCCAGATGAGTGGATTTGGGTTTATATTACTAGTTTTATCTAAAATAAACTTCACATCTGGACAAATAACTTTAGACATGTTTTACCAAAAATACTGGGTGAAGATAATCCTAATTAGGCTAACCCTAATAAAAAGAAGAGAGAGCTGACAAACCACTCCACCCCGAAGATGGGAGTGTGATTGGAAATACTTGTCTTTCTGGTGGTGATAGTTTCATGGTGTATGCACATATCAAAAATCATCCACTGTATACTTGAAATACTTACAAATTATTATATGCAAGATATCCTAATTCTAAAAAGTTCTTTAAAAACCTATGGTAGGTCTTGAGTTTACAAAGTTTATATCAACCTTTTTATTGTAGGAACTAGCCATAATTTGAAGGGTTGGTAATAAAAGAGAAAAAGGAAACTCAACCGAGATGTTTCTGTTGCTTTTTATTTGGGCTGTTATCCAAAAAAAAACTCTTATTTTTCTAGTACAGATGCTGTTCATATACTGCAATTCATATACTGCAAATTTTAGATAATGAAAGGAAAGCAATGTCATTCTCAAGATAGTCCATTCAATCTGATTTATTTTTCTATAATCTCTTTCTGTCCTCTCCTGTGAGCTTCTCTATTATATTTGGCCTCTTCTGTCACCAGACCAACTGCAGTTCTGGCCTGGTGACCAAACTCAAGTTTGGCTAGTTGTGTCTCAAAAGCCAACAATATCTGAGAGACAATTGTTGGTGGAAATGCAAAGCAGTTTTATTCAGGAAACCAATGACCTGGGAAGAGGGAAAACTAATGTTCGAAAACCGTCTCCGAAAATACAGACCAGGATGAAGGATTTTTAAGGGGAGATAAGAGAAGTGAGAAGGGAATGAGAAAGGGGACTATGTGCTCTTCTGCACAGCAATCATTTTCTTAGCCACATGGAGACCTGTTGGCACCCAAGTTGCCGTTCACAGTGTGGTCATCTTGCCCTCAAGGTCAGCACGCTCCTCAGCAGAGCTGTGATTAGCTTTTGTAAGTTAAACAATGAAGCAAGATCAGATAACAAAAGAAGCAAACCCTCCTTAAAGGCTAGTCCATTGTGCCACTCCAAGCATGGACTTACTCTGGTTCTCTCTCATAGCTTGGCTATATTTCTTGTAAAACTTCTGGCACTGGGACCCACAGGTGGCATGGTGGTTAGGGCACTGGATTCCCACATGGCTGAGGGCCATGGACCTGGCGGCTTACTTTCTGACTTTCCCTCTCTTTCTCTCTCTCTCTTTCTCTCTCTGTGATGATTATAGCAAGTTAAAAAGTAACAATAATAATAATAAATAAATAAAAACTTTTGGCACCAGAAATCCCACTCGGAATCTCTTCCTTTGCCCAGCCAAAACAGATGAGACAAATATCAGAATCATATTCATCCCACGTATCAGCTAGAGAAGAAGTGAAAGTATAACGTTTGAAATCACAGGATTTTTTTTTCTTTTCTACTCATTACAGTAGTTTCTCAAAGTGTTGTTATCTAGTTAACCATAAAAGTCATATGTGAAGTGTTCTTAAAATATAGATTCCTGGGCTCTAACCCAGACCTACTGAGTCAAAGCTTTGGGGACTATATGCTGGACTCTTGGTTATTTCAAGCTTTATAGGCAATTCATCATGGATTTTAGTCCATGGGAGCAAATACACATTGAGTGCTTATGAGAGAGTGCTAGGCACTTAGACTAGGTATTAATTTAGAGAAGCAAAAATATGTGGTATCTTGTCCTCATCTTATAACATAGTATCTCTTGCAAGAAATGGATACTTTTAAAAGCCCACAAATTTAAAAAGCCCAAACCATAATAATAACAAATTCTTTTTTTAATTAAAGAATTATTATGGGACTAGCAGTTGCATAATGGCTATGTTGCTGGACTCCCATGTAGTTGACTGTGGTTCAAGTCCCGGACCCGGTGGCTTAAACTCACGCCAGGCGCATATGTGTGTGTGCCCAAGATCCCAAGAGGAGAATGGAGGAGAAGGGATTGTGGTGTGGCCATCCCCCCTGGGGGTGATTTCTCACTTTCTGTTTCTCTGTCTCTCTCTTTCTGGTGAGCGCATGTGCCCTATAGCAAAAACCTCTCCAAGAAAAAATAAAGAATTATTTATTTAATTTTATTTATTCATTCAATCATTTTCATTTGACCAGAGAAAGACAGAGAGAAGGAAAGTGAGGAAGCAAGCCACCAGGTCTGGGACTTGAACCATTGTCAACTTTGTGGGAGTATCCAGTGCCTTAACCACTACGCCACCTGCTGGCCACAATAATAGCAAATTCTTAATACAAAAAAAAAGTAAAGGTTTTGGGAACCAGCAGTTAGCGTAATGGCTATGTCGCTGGACTCCCACGTAGTTGACCGCGGTTTGTGTCCCGGACCCGGTGGCTTAAAATTCATGCCGGGCGTGTGTGCGTGCGTGCCCAAGATCCTGAGAGGAGAATGGAGGAGAAGGGATTGTGGCGTGACCATCCCCCCTGGGGGGTGATTTCTCGCTTTCTGTCTCTATGTCTCTCTCTGTCTGTCTGGCGAGTGCACGCGCCCTACAGTGAAACTCTCTCCAAAAAAAAAAAAAAGTAAAGGTTTTGATTAGAAATTATTATCTGATGGGCTAGAAGGGAGTAGTGTAGATTTCAACTCCCTGAAGAATTAGGGAAGGCTTTAGTAAGAGAGCCTCATTTTAAAGACTTGGAGGAAGAGTGGAAGTTTGAATGAAGATAAAAGTGTATATATGCCTTAGAAGAAATATCATAAAGGGGGAAAGAATGTGTGTCCTCAGAAAATTAAAGAAGGGGAGAGGTAACAGAGTGGTAGGAGCAGGATGAAACAAGGAACGATGACAAGGGAACCCTTGCTTAGCAACTGCTGGTTTAATAGAGAGTTATGATGAAGGACATAAGCTGTGTGTTACTGGAGAAAAATAAGTAAGAAATATGAATTTTCTTGGAGCATCATCTTTTGCTTCAGTAGGAAGCCCAGAGTTGGACCTCCTTCCAAAATAAGCCATTGTTGACAGGAAAAAGGCAAATCCCTTCAGGAATTGTCAGATTGTTGGCATCCTGTGGGCACCATGATAGAGCTCATGAGAGGCAGTCAGTAAGTCCCGGCTGATCTGGAACACACCTACTCAGAAGAGCTCTGAGGTGACCAGGCACGGAGGCCTTCAAGTGTTTTCCTAATAAAATAGACGCTGCAGAGTCAGACAGAAAATAAACTCTTGGAAGCAAAGGGAGCATGCACACTTTAGCAGAATATGCCATTAGCACTTTCCCTTTTCTATAAATAGTAGCTCTAAATACAACTTAACAAGAGCCTTCAATGTATGTGATGCTACTAAATGTTTTACACATATTATTTGAACCCTCTCAGCGAGACTGCTAGGTAAACATTGCATCATCAAAAAAAGTCATGACGTATTTTTCTACACAAAAATGTGTCGTAACTTTTCAGATGACCTAATAGTATCATCCCCTTTATGAAGAGGAAGCTAAGGCTCAGGAATTAAGCAACTTGTCTAAAAACTCATAGTTCGAAGTATAAGACACTGGATTTATGCCCAAGTATCTATGCATGCAAACTTTTCAACACTGTATGCCATTATCTTTTGTATTATTTTCCTATTACTATTATAACGAATTACCAAAAACCTAGTGTCTTTAAACAGAAATCTATTCTCTCTTCTCTTATAATTCTAGAGTCTAAAGTGTGAGGTAGATCCACAGGGCACAATTTCTTCTAGAGACTTCAGGGGAGAATGGGTTTTCTTACTCTTTTCCAACTTCCAAGCTCTCTGATGCAAGGTCTGCTATTAGCCTGATAGGATATCCTTTGTAGATAACTTGTTGTTTCTCTCTTGCCAATCTGAGTACCTTATCTTTATGGTTTTGGTCAATCTGTCTATAATGTGTCTTGGAGAAGATCTTGGGTTGATTCTATTTGGGATCCGATGTATTTCTTAGGTCTGGATCTTTGAATGCCTCTCTAGGTTTGAAAAGTTTTCTTCCAGGATTTCATGGAATAAATTATCTATGTTCTTATTAGTCTCTTCACCTGCTGGGATGCCAATTACCCGGATGTTTGGACATTTGATGGTATATAGTATTTCTCATATGTTATTCTCTTTTTTGGGACTATTTTCTCAGTCTTTGTGGTGGATTTTTCTAGGCCAACAATTCTGTTTTCTACATCTGAGATTCAATGTTCTGTATGATCTATTCTGCTTTTAATACCTTCAAGGCAGGTTTTGATTTCCTGCTGTATTACGGCTTTCATCTCAAACAGTTCCATTTGGTTCTTTTTTATGATGTGTATTTCCTCTTTCAGATCATGCAAGAATTTCCTCACCTCCTAGAACTCCTCTGCTCTATTCTCCTGTCTCTTCTGGAGTTCATTGTCTCTCTTCTCTTGCATCTCTCTTAACTTTGTCACTATGAATATTCTAAATTCTTTATCAGACATTTCCATGATTTCCATTAAACTGTCTATGGATGAAGAAGAGTTATTCTTTTCCCTTGGAGGGAGAAGTATTATTTTGTTTTCTCATATTTCTTGTGCCTCCGCAGTGATTTCTAGTCATCTGATGGGTTATGCTACCCTTCTTTCTAATCTCTAGAAGTTCAATCTGAGCATTCAGGGGCATGCAGGGAGAAGTGATCTGCAATTCTCTTTGCCATTCCATTTTTATTCCTTGGTGCATCAATTTCAGTGGGTATTGAGGAGTATGTTGACCCTGATAGTATTTGGACGTTTGGCTGTGGTTCTCTTAGGTCTGTCTAGAAACTCAGTGGATGGAGATTGAGCAGCAAAGTGATGAGGTAAAAGAAAAAGAATAAGAAAACAGAGAAGCGGGGGAAGGAAAGGGAGAGAGAGAGAGAGAGAGAAAGAAGAAAAGAAAAACAGAAAAAAAAACAACTAAAAAATTTTTTTAAAAAAGCAAAACAATAAAAAGCATGCGGCATGCAAGCATGCGGCGTGCAAGCATGCTATGTACAAGCACTGGCTTTCAGCTGCAGTGGTGGAGTCTTCTTTTGAGGGTCTGCCCTTTGCCTCTCCTAGATGGGAAAGGGCATTATTAGCAAGATAAAGAAGGATCTCAAAGCCAAAAGAATACTTTACCTTAAAAATTTTTTAAAAGGAAAAATTATCAAAAAATGAGAAGACAGAGAGGGCAAAGAGAGACAGAGACAAGGATAGAAAGGGTACCCTACTACTCAAGACTGGGGGCTCTTAGAGGCTGAATTATCAGCAGACAATCTTCCTTTTTCTTATTTCCTGAAAGCACTAGTTCTTGGTTGCAATGGAGGAGTCTTCTTCTGAAGGCTTGCCCCTTGCATAAAAACAGACAGATTTACAAGGAAAAATAGACAAATACACAATAAAATGGAATATTTTAACATAACCCTTTTTGTATCTGGCAGAATAAGCAAATGTCCTACAATTCATATGCTTAGCAGGTTTGAGCAAATATTATAAACAGATTATAACTCACTGACAGGTCCACTACTGTAGCATAGTTTTTACAAGTACACTTGCTACAATTAGCACAGATGATGGGTCATGACACAAGTCTCAATCAATTTCAAAAATCAATAATAAATACACAGCTAAAAATTTTCTCTAATGTTTGTAAATATTTCTTTTCTTTTTTAAAAATTTTTGAGCCAATATATGTTTACCGGCCACATAATATTTCATTGTTTGGGTGTATCATCATTTATCTACTCAATTGTTCATTGCAGGGAACCTCAGCATTTTCTCTGGGTCCAGGACTCAAACCACAGTTGACTATATAGGAATCCAGTGACATAACCATTACACCATCTGTTGGTCCCTCCATTCTCTTTTTTCTTAAAATTTCTTTCTTTCTTTCATGGGTGAAAGAGACAGAGAGAGAGAGATAAAGAGGCCTAAAGATAGTTACTCCCAACAGTATCTTCACACCGTGATCTACCCTTAGCTTCAACCAGTCCCTGGTCATGGGCCCACATGCACCCAGAATGTTCAGGAAGGTCTTTAGATATGAACCCATAACTCCCATGTAGGTCAGTCTCTCAAAGCATTGTGTTACTTCTGCATCACCATCTGGCCCCTCCACAAGTTTTTTGAGTCCCTTTGTGCATGTGTGTGTGTGTGTGTGTGTGTGCGCGCGCATCTGTGTGTGTCTTAGTTGCTTTCAAAACAGCAGGAACTTTTTAAATGGGGAGAGGCTGTCTAAAAATTAATAAGTTTATTTCTAAGGTAGCTACTAAAGGAATTGATCCTTCTACTATTACCAGAGAGTTCTTTTTCTTCTTTGATCCCATATGTAAGGTGTACTGAAGAGAAAGAGGCAGTGGAGTGGAATTTTTTATATTTACCTTGATGTTGCTGTGGTCTTGATCATCAGGTCAATGCCAGGCCCCAGCACAGTTTTCATTCGCCAAGCCTACCACCCTAACTGATGAGTCTGAGTTTCCCATTGGGAAGTCTTTGAAGTATGAATGCCGTCCTGGTTTCTACAGGAGATCATTTTATATCACCTGCCAAAAAAACTCAGTCTGGACAAGTCCTGACTACATGTGTAAACGTAAGTAACTCTGAACTGGGATCTCCTTTGTGTCAGTTAAACATCTGTAAGAGCCAATTCGATTTGTCCAAATTTAGGATCTAAGATACCTATGACAATAAATTTATCCAAGGTATAATACATACAAGTTATTCTTTTTTTTTTTTTTTAGAGAGGTTTTTCGCTATAGGGTGCGTGCGCTCACCAGACAGACAGAGAGAGACATGGAGACAGAAAGCGAGAAATCATCCCCCAGGGGGAATGGTCACGCCGCAATCCCTTCTCCTCCATTCTCCTCTCGGGATCTTGGGAATGCACGCACACGTGCCCGGCGTGAGTTTTAAGTCACCGGGTCCGGGACGCGAACCACAGTCGACTACGTGGGAGTCCAGTGACATGGCCATTACTCTAACTGCTGGTTCCCAACAAGTTATCCTTATAGATCATATCTTATAGCTTAGAGTGCCTCGCATCTTCATTATCAGCTTATTTCATGAGAAATGACCATCATAAGGCATGTTTAAGGGACATCCCCATGCACTAGGGATCTTTCATTTTCACAACTGAAATTAAACAATAGATGACTCAGAAAAGGGAAGAGAAGTGTGTTAAATAACTAAGAGATTAAAAAAATCTAGGCCTTGAGACCTTTAAATAATACTGAGAATGACACTTTGGTTATAAATGAAGCATACATTTTTCTAGGAAGTATAACGTTGGAGGTTTTGAGGTCCCTAAGAGATGCCTGATCCTGAGGCAATCTGGTGAGTTTTCACAAGGAGGCAAAATCTATGGGATTAGAACTTCATATACTTTTCAGTAAGCTACAGACAAGTTGGGACTTTGTGTTTAACAAAAAAGTTCACATTATTCTATTTCCTAAAGAGTATTGGCTCCACGATTCTTTCTTTCCCATAGGTAGATCATGTAATAACCCTCCAGAACCTCTGAATGGCATGGTGCATGTCGACAAAGACATCCTTTTTGGATCAACAATTAATTATTCTTGTAATAATGGGTGAGTTGGCAGCAATGTTTCTTGGTTGAAGAGTTTTAGAACAATAATAATACCTTCTAACCACATCTCAGCTGGGTCAACTAGGCTAATACCATCTAATCTTAAAAGAGTTGAACATAGGTTTATGATTCCTGAAAGAACTAAAAAAAGATGTAATAAAATTAAGGGAAAAATCCATATTCTTGCTGAAAACTAGGGCAGCACACAAAGAGACATGTGAACATGGTGGGAGAGTGTAGTCAAAGCATGTGAACAGTCTTAACCCTGAGTAGACATGGCTAGAAGAAAGGGAAGGCCATGGGGCAGTTCCAAGATAGGACAAATCTCAATGATAATGGCAGTATTAGTTTGCTAGGGCTGTTGTAACAAAGTACCATCATATGGGTGTCTGAAAGCAGGTTAAAAGGTTAGAAATCCAATCAAGGTTTTGGGCAGGTCCGTGCTCCCTCCAAAGTCTCTTAGGGAGGACCTTTCTTTTCCTCACTCAGCTTCTGATAGCCCAGGCCTTCTTTGACATGTGGCAACATAATTCCAATTTCATTTTTTAATTCATTTTTAAAAGTTTATTTATTTCATGAAAAAGAGAGAGAAAAAGGAGAGTACAGAGAGAAAGAAAAAGAGATAGGCATCCCCAACAGGGTCCTCACACTGCAATCCCACCCCAGTCATAGCCAACCTGGATCATGGGCATATGTACACTTGTACCCAGTGTGCCGGAGCACAAACTCAAGACCCTTCTCATGTAGGTCTAATTGTATTGTCATATGCCCCTACTTGGCCCCTTTCACTCCAACTTATGTCTCTGTCTTCATGGTCATTGTCTCTTTGTGTCTTTGCGTGGTGTTCACCTTTTTACATATGTCTATGTCCAAAGTTCTTTCTCTCTTTCTAAGTAAACCAATGTATGCATTATGAGAGTCTCAGAAGAAGCATTATGAGAGTCTCAGAAAGAGAAGGCAGTAGGAAGTTTATTTCCAATTTGGAGAAGTAAATAAATAGTCAGATATCTGAAGCCAAAAGAACCCAAAATAGATGAACTATAAAGAGATTTTTGAGGGCCAGTGGCTGGCATGGTGGTTAAGGTGCTGGATTCAGCCATGGCAGCCAAGCTTCAAGTCCCAGATCCAGTGGCTTGAAAAACACACCAGGTGCACATGAATATATGCCCAAAATCCTGAGAGGAGAATGGAAGAAAAGGGATTGCAGTATGGCCATCCCCCCTAGGGGGTGGTTTCTCCCTTTCCCTTTCTCTGTTTTTCTCTGGTAAGCATGCACATCCTATGAAAAAAAAAAAAAGGAAAAAAAAGAGGTTTTAACCAAGATAAATCATAGTTAAATTCTAAAATGCCAAAGATAAAAGTGAATTTTGAAAGCAGGAAGAGAAATACAGCCTGTCACATATAAAGGAAAGTTCAAATACAGACAGATATTTCCAGTTGAGAAGGCATAAAGAAGAAAATTTAAAAATCTAAAGAAGGATGCAGAATTTTGGAAACTGATCCTGAATTCTCCAAAATTGTAATCTCTGGGAAGCAGCAATTTAAATAAGAAGATTACTTGTGTATTTAGCTATATTTCTTATTCTTTGCCTCTAGCTACCGACTCGTTGGTCACGCCTCTGCTCAATGCATCATCTCAGACAACTCTGTCTCTTGGGATAATGAAGCACCCATCTGTGAGAGTGAGTTAAAATATTCCTCCTGATTTTCCTCTGAGATTATAAACCCTTAATCAAATTCTTGTTGTGCAGACCTGTATAGGTATTTTTATATATGTTATATATTTTTATATCTATCTGTATTATATATATTATGTATGTTATATATATTTAAAAATTTCTATCTATGAACATAGCTCAAAGTGTCATATGAGTGTGTATATGAAATTCTATTAATTTCATTTCTATACATGAAATGGTTGCATATGAACTTACTCAGTTTTAGTAGATATTACTGAAATTTTTTGTAAAGTGTGGGTCCCATTCTGAGGAAGTTCTGTTGTATTGGCTTAGTTACACTAGTGTTTTGCCTACATAGTATTTTATTAAGACAATTTTTGGTGGCATTTATCTTCTAATTGTATACTTCTTAAGATTTTCTTGGTTGGGACCAGCAGATAGCATAATGGTTACGTCACTAGACTCCCATGTAGTCAACCGCAGTTCGAGTCCCAGACCCGAAGACTTAAAACTCACACCAGTCATGTATGTGTGCATGTCCAAGATCCTGAGAGAGGAATGGAAGAGAAGGAATTGCAGTGTGGCCATCCCTGTGGGGGTGATTTTTTGCTTTCTGTCTCTGTCTCTCCAGTGAGTGCACATGCCCTATAGCAAAACTCTCTAAAAAAAAAAAAAAAAAAGATTTATTTGGCAAATCTTGACTTTCTTCACTTCCATATAGAATTTAGAATCAACTTGTAGATTTTCACAAAAAGAATCCTACTTGAAGTTGTATTGGCTTTTTATTGACTCATTAAATAAATTTGTGGACAATTTGAAATTTTATATTTTTAAATTTAAATTCATAAAATGGTAGATCCTTCCATTTCAAAGTCATTCATTTTGTTCAGTGATATTTGCTAGTTTACATGTGCAGAAGTCTTGTACATTTTTTGTTAGATTTAGTCCTAGATATCATTTAAAAACTGCATCCTCTAATTGTTTATTTCTTAGGCATATATTTGACTGTGGACCCAAAAATCTTGCTCAATTTACTTTTAAATTCAATAGCTTGTCTATATCTCTTCTTTTGTATTTGCCGGATAATAGTATCATCTGGAAGCACATATACTTGAAAATTTGATAAAACCTGTCTGTCATATTTTTCTATTCTTAGTAATATATTTGGTCAATTCTAGTTTCTGGATTTTTCAAATGAATATTGATAATTACATTTGCATTTATATCACTTAGATTTTAAAAATGTTTAACAGTTTTACTGACAGTCTCACATATATGCAAATACATTTAAATTGTATTTTCTACTGCTTAAATTTGTTTTCTCTCTTTCCTTATGCTCTTTCTCTTAGCAAAGGTTCTTGTATTTTTTAAAGTTATATTCAGTTAATAACAAAAATGAAAATTAAAGAAGCAAATGGAGGCCCAGTCACAGTGTATACATTGCTAGAATTCTATGTTCCACAGGCCTGGACCACATGAGATGATCTAGTTCAATTCTCAGTCTGACCTAATGGTTGGGTGCAGTGACACGCTGCCTGAAATCCCAGTAACTTAGGAGGTGAGGCAGGAAGATTGTACAGCAGGACCCTGTCTTAAAAAAAAAAAAATCGGGACTAGCAGCTACTGTAATGTCACTGTACTCCCATGTAGTCAACCGTGGTTCGAGTCCCAGATCCAGTGGCTTAAACTCACTTCAGATGCGTGTGAGTGTATGCCCAAGATCTCAAGAGAAGAATGGAGGAGAAGGGATTGCAGTGTGGCCATCCCTTCTGGGGAGTGATTTCTCGCTTTCTATCTCTCTGTCTCTCTCTGTCTTTCTGGCAAGCACCCTCTCCCAATAGCAAAAACCTCTAAAAAAAAAAAAAAAAAAAAAGCAAAAAACGAAAAACCATCAAGTGGAAAAGAAAAGGGGGAAATTGTGCAAACTCTATAATAATATGATTAAAGAGCTATTTAAAGTCAAAAGAATGTATTATATCAATAAATGGAGATGTTTATATGAAATAGCGTAAGTAGAAAAGGCAGACACATGAAATTATACCCACGTAGGTGAAAACTTTGTAAAAACTTATCTACAGGTTCGCAAAGATTAAAAGCAAACAATTAATCTAAAAATAGTTACAGTTAAGTGACTCATTAAATTTTTCTCACTCATTATTTAAATTCACTGTCATTTAACCTGCTGTCCCTTTTTCCAGCTATTCATTGTGGGCCACCCCCAACCATCCCCAATGGAGATTTCCTTAGCACCAACAGAGAATATTTCCAGTACGGAACTGTGGTGACCTACCGCTGCAATCTTGGAAACAGAAGAAAAAAGATGTTTGACCTCGTGGGTGAGGCATCGATCTACTGCACCAGCAATGATAATGATGTTGGCACCTGGAGTGGCCCTGCCCCTCAGTGCATCATCCCTAATAAATGCACGCCTCCAGATGTTGCAAATGGAATAATGGTGTCTGAGAACAGAAGCTTGTTTTCTTTAGATGAGACTGTGGAGTTTAGGTGTCAGCCTGGCTTCGTCATGAAAGGACCGACCAGGGTGCAATGCCAGGCCCTTAATAGATGGCAGCCAGAATTGCCAACCTGCTCCAGGGGTGAGTCTGACTCTGGTGTTGGAGGACCCTCCGAATGGCATGTGTTGTTGAAGGTTGAGGAGATTAGTGTTTGTTCTGGGGAGGGAATGTGTGGTCAGCAAGGTGAGTGAGGGAACAGCAAATTAAGAAAGTGGCAGGGGAGTCAGGCTGTAAAACATAGTACTCTGCACGGCAGGGAAGGATCTGGATTTGGGTCCAGAGACTTCGCGAGTATTCCAGGCACCCACATGCCCATGATCTGAAGCTGGCTGGGACCTGAAATGGATCATGGCATTAAGTTCCTATTGTTGAGGGACCAGCAGTTAGCGTAATGGCTACGTCGCTGGACTCCCATGTAGTAGACCACAGTTCGCATCCCGGACCCAGTGGCTTGAAACTCACACTAGGCGTGTGTGCGTGTGTGCCCAAGATCCCGAAAGGAGAATGGAGGAGAAGGGATTGTGGCGTGGCCATCTCCCCGGGGGGTAATTTCTTGCTTTCTGTCTCTCTGTCTCTCTCTGTCTGGCAAGTACACGCACCCTATAGAAAAAAAAAACTCTCAAAAAAAAGTTTCTATTGTTGGGTGTGCTGTCTCTCTTTCTCTCTTGGAAAAAATAAGTAATCCTTGAAAAGCTGTGTGTGTGTGTGTGCACGTGTGTGTGCATGCATGCACCTACACACGTACGATTAAATTGAACAATGCTAAATCTGAGCAAGCGATGTGATGGTTTCTTGAGATTTGAATGGAAGAGTTCTTTGTGCTTATCAGTACCTCCTCCATTATCTGTCGATGATCCTTGAGTGTAATAATTGCTAGTGCATAATGAGTGATTCCTCTGCTCAGGCACCGTAAAACAGGCTATGTGCATACTTAATCCTTAAAATGAAACTATCAGATAGTTATTATTCTTTCCACATTTTACTGAGAAAATGAATATCAAAGAGGTTAAAAGCATCCCAAGATCAAAGAGATACTACCTTATAGATGGAGGACTGGAAATCAGTCCACCTGACTCCAGAACCTTGGCTCTGTGCTAGACAACATCCAGTCAGGAAACCAAAAACCACCCTAGACACAACCATGAGTGAACGATTTCATGCAGGTAATAAGTTACAAAAATATCAAAGGCCAGGAAAAGCACAAGGAGGAAGACTGTTATCAGAGACCAGAGGGCTGCTATTATTCCCTGATCAGAGCACAGGAGCTTGCACTCCCTGCTGA
>NW_006160147.1:5895703-5909951 GCF_000334495.1 Tupaia belangeri chinensis
GGTGTGCCCCCCCGGTGAATCTGGCCAGTCCCTGCCACCAGGTAGTCACCTCCTAGACTGCGCCTAATGCTGCAGGAGACACCACTGCTGCCAGGTTTTGCTGGTGTTGCTGTCACAGACGCCATCCTTAGAACTGAGGATGCTGCTGCTAACCAAAAGTCCACAGTTGCTGCAACTTTCTGAGCCACCTCTAGAATTAGAATGGCATGGGTCATCTTTCCACTTTTAATTTGCTATACAAGCCTGCAATTGACAGAACCCAGCTGGCCAGGAAGTCAAGCAATTGCAGTTTTCAGGCTTCTAGTGCCTAGCGGTCAAAGGGATCTGTTAAAATGTAAGGCTGTGGAGCAACCGAAATTTAACCAGTACAATATTCAAATATCACATCACGTTGCATTTATCAGTCAAGGGAACTGTTAGGGTAACAAATTCAAAATCAGACATTATAGCATCAGAGTATTTATAAAGTATTTATAAAGGAAAACCATTTATTTTAGTCTAATTTTTTTTATACTTGGGAAACTAAAGTCCAGAGAGGGAAACTGATCCACTTAAAGCCAAACTGAAATAATTTTTTTATTGTACAATTTTGGATGATTTAGTTGAGACCCAAATAGGTTCTGATTCCCTGAGTACGAACCAACCGTATGACGATACAGCCAGAGATCCAGTTACAGTGAGCGGCATGCAGTACGCACTCTCGTTGTGATTCCCGTAGGATTTTAAGACCTGTTCAATGGTTGCCCATCCTCTCATCGGAATGGACTGCATGGGAGCTAAGTAGCACCTGCTGTGAGGAGTATGGAGAGGACACCTCTGTTCTCCCCCAGTCCATGTCAGGTGGCCACTGAGACAGAGCTTGAGAGGAGATTGGGATGGATGTGTGACCCCTGTTTGTCATACCTGAATGTCATAGATGATTTGGGGAATCTGTTAGACAAGCTTGAGCGTGAATACTCCTTATTACCAGAACTATAAACTGGTCATGCCTTTCTAGAAAAGAAGTATGAAGATCTAGAAACCCATCAATACTAACATTTTTTAAACCAGGTAAGCAGTAATTATAAACGCTCTAGAAGGAACTGTCTGCTGTGTTATTTTAGGTGTACGCTGTCGATGAAAATTGTGTGTATGTGTGTTTATATTGTCATCAGTAAAATAAAATGATTAGTCTAGCAAGCTTTTTAACACAGAGATAAAATATGATTCTCTTGGCCACTTTACCACTGAGGAAAAGTAATTTTCACTCAATTAACAATACTTTGGTTCTCTTTCCCAGTGTGCCAGATGCCTCCAGAAATCCTGCATGGCAAGCATACTCTAAGCAACAAGGCTGAGTTTTCCCCCGGGGAGGAAGTGTCCTACAGCTGTGAGCCTGGCTATGACCTCAGAGGGGCTGCCTCTCTGCGCTGTACGACCCAGGGTACCTGGAGCCCCACAGCCCCCAGATGTGCAGGTGCCTGGATTCTCATCTGACCCGATGTTTTTAGCTAACGTGCTTATTCTCCACATGCCACTGTTACTTTTTTCTTCCTTTTTTTCCCCTCTAGTGAAATCCTGTGACAATTTTCTGGACCAACTCCCTAATGGCCATGTGTTATTGCCACTTAATTTCCAGCTTGGAGCAAAAGTGTCTTTTGTGTGTAAGGAAGGGTGAGTAAGAGCTTCTCTGACCTCCTGGGCATTGAAATTGTGATTAGGAATCAGTCCTGAAAGAGGTTTAGTGTGCCTGTAAAAAAAGAATACTCAGAGAGATTAACTTACGGCAGTGTGTATAGGAAGTAGGAATAAGGAAGGAGGGAAAACTAACAAGAGATATAAAGAGAAAATTAGAACCTATGTCAAATGACAGATTTAAAGATAGACATAACTATGGGTCATTAATATGTATAGTGATATATTCTGTGGGGAAAAAAAATCAAATTTTTCAAGCAGAAAGGAGTAAGAGTAATTTGGGGAGTACCAGAAAAAATTCTGATATGTAACAAAAATCTTGTTATAAATAACTAAAATTATTTAAGAGTTGTTTCAAGAAATTTGCTAAACCATCAATAGTGAAATTCATATAGGAATGAAAGTATAAGAATAAACAGTTTTGAGGCAAGCAGACAGTGTAGTGGTTAAGGTACTGGACTCCCACATGGTTGACTGTGGTTCAACTTTCAGACTGGGCAGCTTGAAATTCACACTAGGCATGTGTGCATGCATGCCTTAAATCCCGAGAGGAGAATGAATGGTGTGACCATCTGCCCTGGGGTTGATTTCTCACTTTCTGTCTCTCTGTCTCTCTGGTGAGTACATACGCCCTATAGTAAAAATCTCTTAAAAAAAAAAATGAATGAACTTTTAGGGAACCAGCAGTTAGTGTAATGGCTATGTCGCTGGACTCCCACGTAGTCGACTGTGGTTCACGTCCCAGACCCGGTGGCTTAAAACTCACACCGGGCGCGTGTGCGTGCGTGCGTGCCCAAGATCCCGAGAGGAGAATGGAGGAGAAGGGATGGCGGCGTGACCATCCCCCCTGGGGGGTGATTTCTCACTTTCTGTCTCTATGACTCTCTCTGTCTGGCGAGCACACGGGCCCTATAGCGAAAATCTCTCAAAAAAAAAAAAAAAGAATGAACTTTTTAAAAAATCCATTCATATTCATCTGGTTAGTCATGGGCTATGGACTCTGAAAGGAATCATGATAGCTTAAATAGGATCATTAACTTATCTTTGTGAATATACCCCTCTTCGCATTGTGTCCGTCTCTGCATGAGGACTGTCAAGCATGGGCCACGAAGTATGTGATCTCAAAATGGAGATCACACTCAGTAAGATTTAGGAGAGCATCAGGGGCCAGCATACATTGAGAATCTTGGATGATTTCATACAAATGTCATCTCTTCTCTCCTTTTCCTGCCCTAGAATAGTCAAACTTATTCTGCAATAGCCCATCATTCTGCTGTGAGTCTTCTTTACAACCATCACAAATGCAGAAACAAAATAATAACCTCCCTTCTCTTACCAGTTTTTCTCCACTTCTCCCCAAACTGAGAGCTGTTTTGCTTGCTATTCCAGTGCCAGAGTTGGGAGAATGTTGATCTTAAGAACACTGGGTTGGGGCCAGCCCGTGGCAAGGTGGTTAAGGTGCTGGACTTCCACATGGCTGACCACAGTTCAAGTCCCAACCTGGCGGCTTGCTTTTTCATTCTCTCTCTCTCTCTCTCTCTCTCTCTCTCTCTCTGTGGTGAATTGAAAATAATAATAGGGGCCAGCAGTTGGCATAATAGCTATGCCACTGGACTCTTATGTAGTCGACTGCAGTTCGAGTCTTGGACTCGATGGCTTGAACTCAAGCTGTGCATGTGTGTGTGCATGCCCAAGATCCCGAGAGAACGAAGGAGAAGGGATTGTGGCATGGCCATCCCCACTGGGGGGGGGGGGATTCCTCACTTTCTGTCTCTCTGTCTCTCTCTGTCTTTCTGGTGAGCACAAGCACCCTATAGCAAAAACCTCTCAAAAAATAATAATTGATTAATTTAATTTAATTAAAATTATTTAAAAATAAAAAGAACACTGGGTTGCCAATAACAAAGAATAGATTTAGCATGTGTACCATAGAATGAGTAGTGATACCCTGAGTCTGGATCCAGAATCGAGGAGAGGGTAATACACCATAACCTGCTTTCTCCAATTCAAGCCAGGTTTATTATGCAAGCAAATCGCTGTGCTGGGCTTCCAATTGCCCCTTTACTGCAGGCTGAGGTTTTCTGGAACAGTCACCAGCGGGAGCTAGGAGCCTGTTAGAGCCTCAAAAACCTCAAGATCTTTGATTGGACCTCAGATTGCAGACTGAATACCAAGTTGGCAGAAATGACTCACTTACTATCATTTTCTTCTTTAGGTTTCAACTAAAGGGCAGCTCAGCTAGTCATTGTGTTTTGGATGGAGCGAAAAGCCTTTGGAATAGCAGTGTTCCTGTGTGTGAGCGTAAGTAGAAGGAATAACATTCAAGGCCAGTCTCTCGCCTTAATTTGTTTAGTATTTTGGTCCATGGCTTCCCTTACGATGGTTCTGTTTTCTAGTCTGAATTATTGATTTAAAAAAATGGTTATGGGGGATCCAGCAGTTAGCGTAATGGCTATGTCGTTGGACTCCCACATAGTCGACTGCGGTTCGTGTCCCAGACCCGGTGGCTTAAACTCACGCCGGGCGCGTGTGCGTGCGTGCCCAAGATCCCGAGAGGAGAATGGAGGAGAAGGGATTGCGGCGTGACCATCCCCCCTGGAGGGTGATTTCTCGCTTTCTGTCTCTCTGTCTCTCTCTGTCTGTCTGGCGAGAGCACACGCCCTATAGCGAAAAAAACCTCCCCAAAAAAAAAAAAAAATGGTTATGGGACCAGCAGGTGGCATGGTGGACTCCCACATGGCCGACCATGGTTTGAGTTCCTGGCGACTTGTTTCCTCACTTTCCCACTCTGTCTCTGTCTCTCTCTCTGCATGTCTCTTTTCTGGTCAAATTAAAAAATAATAAATAAATAAATTTTAATAAATATTTCTTTTAAAAAATGTTTTTGTTTGTTTGTTTTTTTGCCAGAGGGTGCATGTGCTCACCAGAGAGAGGGAGAGGGAGAAAGTACCCCTTCTTTGGGGTGTGGTCTTGCTAAAAATCCCCTCTCCTCTCTCCATTCTGCCAGAACCTTGAACATGCACACACATGTACCTGGTCCTTGAAGCCACATGGACTGGGAATCTGGCTCTCTCTTCCACCAGGCCAAAAAGCCAGCTCCTATAAAACTATTTTAATAGTATTTCATTGTGAATCAATATGTGCCTGGCCTGATTTTGGAATAATTTCATCAGTCTTTTGTCATTTTGAATTTTGTGTTCTATGTGATAAATCCTATGATAGTTGGCCATTAGGTCAAGAAAGATCAGATAATGGGAAACTTTGACAAATTTATTTCCCTTTTCTTCCTTTCTCTCTTCCTGCCTTCCTTCTCTTTATTTTTTCTGTTCTTTTCCTGTCTTCTTTCTTTTCTTTTTTGTTCTGCGATCAAGGTGTAGTTATTTTATAATTGTCTTGTTTACTGGGTGATACACAATTACTAAGCAAGCATTCATTCCAGCAATTGTTTATTAATCACATGCTATGTGCCTGACATTCATCGAGTGCGAGACTGAAGGCAGCGAACACGGTGAGCTAACTCCCTGTCCTCATGTTTATTTACGCTCAGGTGAGGAGATGGGTAATTTTCGAACAAGTGAATTAAATGCTAAGGAGGTACTAAATCAGAGCAATGCAGGAGTGAGGGGAAAGTGGTGAGCATCTGAAGGATAGGCCCCTTGAGACTTTCTGAACTCTCAAAGTATGTATAAAAATAAGTTATGCTGGGAGATTCAGAAATAATAAGCCGAATAAAAAATGAGTCTCTTGGGCCAGCAGGTAACTTGGGGGTTAAGGTTCAGGATCTCAAATGGCCAACTGCATGCTCTGAGTCCTGGACCCAGAGGATTGAAAATCACACCAGGCTCATGTGCATGCATGCCCAAAATCCTGAGAGGAGAGTGGAGGAGAAGAAATTGCAGGGTGGACATCTGCCTGGGGGTGATTTCTCACTTTCCCTCTCTCCCTATCTCTTTCTCTCTCTCCAGCGAGTATACACACCCGATAGCAAAAACCAAAAACAAAAAGTCTCAAATGCACCACTGATTTCTCCTAGTCTGTCCATTTATATTTTCCCCATAGATAGGATTTTATTTCTTGATCCTTAAGACTGAATAGTAAGGTTATTTATTTATTTATTTATTTCATCAATCTAATTTTACTAAAATGCTTATGTTGCTAGAAATCTACTCGGATACCCATGATGTTTTTTATAGTAAAACTTTATTAGAACACAGCACATATATAGATCTCTGCTGTCCAAAAAACCCAGTGCTTCTTAAAGCAGTGTAACAAAAGGCTGTCCTACTGTCGCACAGTATAGCTGAATCCATTTAGTATGTTTTTACCCTGATTCGTGTATGTTATAATTTATTGTGACAGTGCTACTATCATAACTGAGATTACGGATCAATATCAATAAGTCGTCAAGTAAAGACTTCATCTATTTAAGGTGATCAGTACACCTGGAATACATTTAGAAATAATTACTAAGACAATCAATTTGGAGGATAAACACCTTGTGTGTGCTCTTCTCCACTACATTCCCAGGGTCCTGATGAGGGGCTGGTGCAGACTAAGTACTCAATTAACGCTGAGTAACCGAGTTACCCTCCAAAACACTTCTTTTTCCTTCCTTCCTCCCTTCCTTCCTTTCTTCCTTCCTTCTTTCCTTCCTTCCTTCCTCCCTCCCTTTCTTCTTCCTTTTTTCCCCTTCCTTCCTTTTTTCTTTCTCTCTTTCTTCCCTCCCTTCCTTCCTTCCTTCCTTCCTTCCTTTCTTCCAAGGGCTTGTGTGCTCGCCAGAGAGACAGAAAGTGAGAAATCACCCACAGGGGCAATGGTCCCACCATAATCCCTTCTGCTCCATTCTCCTTCTGGGATTTTAGACATGCACACACATGTACCTGGCATGAGTGTCAAGCTGCCAGGTCCAGGACTCGCACCACAGTAGGCCATGTGGTAGTCCAGCACCTTAACCACACACCACTTGCTGGTCCCTTATTTTTCTTTTTTAAAAGTTTCAGTGGGGTCCTCCAGGTGGAAGGAAAGTGACTGGATCCCACACGGCCAACTGTGTAGTTCGAGTCCCAAACCTGGCAGCTTGAAAAACATCCCAAGCACATGTGTATGCATGTCCAAAATCCCAAGAAGAGAATGGAAAAGGATGGCAGCATGGCCTCTCCACCTGAGGGGTGATTTCTTATTTTCTTCTCTCCCTACCCCACAAACACGTGAGCCTTATAGCAAAAACTAAACCTAAAAAATAAAATACAGTTTTGATACTTAATTAAAGGTGTTTCTGTTGTCCAGAGAACTTAACTACTCAGAGGATTCAAGACAAGCAACTTTATTTTTTACTTTTGTAGTAAACTCTGAGTAAGATCTGATTTTATTTTGTCCATCTCATCAAAGGCCAATGTATATGGCATCTTAACACGTTTTTTTTTTTTTTTTTTTTGGAGAGATTTTCACTGTAGGGCGCGTGCGCTCGCCAGACAGACAGAGAGAGACATAGAGACAGAAAGCGAGAAATCACCCCCCAGGGAGGATGGTCACGCCGCAATCCCTTCTCCTTCATTCTCCTCTCGGGATCTTGGGCACGCACGCACACGTGCCCAGCGTGAGTTTTAAGCCACCGGGTCTGGGACGCGAACCGCGGTCGACTACGTGGGAGGCCAGCGACAGCCATTACGCTAACTGCTGGTTCCCGTCATCTTAACACTTTTGTAAGCAACACTCATCACAGTGCCCTGGGACTGCAGAATCTCTCTAGTGGAAACTCCTCCATGAAAAGGACTTCTCACCTTCTTTCTAGAAATCTTTTGTCCAAGTCCTCCAACCATCCTTAATGGGAGACACACAGGAAACCCTCTGGATGTGTTTCCCTATCCAGGAAACCCTTTGGATGGCTTTCCCTATGGAAAAGCAGTAACTTACACATGTGACCCCCACCCGGACACGGGGATGACCTTAGATCTCATTGGGGAGAGCACCATCCACTGCACAAGTGACCAGCAGAGGAACGGGATCTGGAGTGGCCCTGCCCCTCACTGTGGACGTGCAGGTGAGTGGCCTCCATGGGCCACAAGGTGTGCAGTTAATGTCAGACTTTGATTCCAGATGTACTTGGAGCAAAGTTTTCTTACAGTAAGGGCTGTAGGTTTTTGTTATTGCTTTTTGTTTTAGGGAGATTCTATTTGTTTTGTTATTGTGGAAATGACTGGCTTAGGAATCAGAAAACTGGTGGCTGCTTCCCAATGCCAAGAAACATTGAGTTCTCCACCTGGACAGGAAATGTGGAATCTGAGGAGGGTCCCCTCTTTCTTGCTCCCTAAAACTGTGAATAATTAAATTGGAGCTATCTTTACATCACATTATACTAGCAGAAAGGCCAGGGAACAGACTAGCCTTCTAGGTAGTGTGTTTTCTGATGGGTGCGTGCTAATGGAATTTCAACTCTCAATATTAAAAGGAAATTATTTTACATAACTCAAAGTTTCTTTTCTTCTGGCATCAAATCTAATAAGGGAGAAATGAAGAAAGAATCTCCTTGTTAACTCAGTTTTTTCTGACTTCTGGGTTTCTAGGTCACTGTAAAGTCCCAGATCCTTTTCAATTTGCTAAGCTGAAGACTCCAATCAATGAATCTGACTTTCCCATTGGGACATCTTTAAAGTATGAATGCGGCTCTGAATACTATGGGAAGTCGTTTTCTATCATGTGTCTAAAAACCCTGTCCTGGTCAAGTCCTACAAATGTCTGCAAACGTGAGTCATCCCACATTGGAGTCTTTCAATGTCTGTCAACACATCTGTAGGATATAATTTTGCTTTTCAAATTTTGGATGTAAATAACCAATTTTCAAACATTTTCAGATAGGTGGATGGATATAGGAATTAGTCTTGTAGGTCTTACCTGAAAATTGATTGAAATACTCATTTCATGAGCATACTTCAAGGAATATTTGCAGAGAAAAATCTCTGTTCCCTATGGGAATAAAAGGAGACATTAATTGGGTTTGAATAATTCTATTGGAAGAGGTCTTCTGAGAACTTCCAAGTACAGTCATGCGTCACTTAATGACAGGGACGCATTCTGAGAAATGCTTCCTTCAGTGATTTTGTCATCGTTAGACCATCAGAGAGTATCTTCCTAGAAACCTGGATGGTACAGCCTGCTACACACCTAGGCTGTGTGGTGTAGCCTAGCACAACTTCTTTTCTTTTTGAAAGAATTATTTTATTTAACTTTATTTATTCCTTTATTTTAATCTGACCAGACAGGGACAGAGTGAGAGAGAGAGGGAAAGTGAGAAAGCCAGCTGGCAGGTCCATTACTGTAGTCAGTCATGTGGGAGTCCAGTGCCCTTAACCATTCCACCACCTGCCAGCCTCCCCTATCATAATCTTAATAAGATCACCATGCTATATGCAGTCTGTCATCAACAAAACCATTCTGTGGCACATGGCTTTATATTGGCAGTAAATAAGGCCATGCGTGACCTTTTCATTTTGATAAGGGATGCAAAGTTAAGACATTTGGATGGAAATTTTTTCAGACATATGTTTATTGATGGCTGATCCTAGGCAAGTAGGTGAATATCTTTAAGGTGGTCAAATCTGTGGAACCATTCAAATTGCATATGCTCTTCAGGAAGCTACAGACAGGTTAGGACTTTATGTACTAAAAAACAGTTTAGATTATTCTACCTCGTTCCAAAATTCTGTTTCTTTCCCATAGGTAGATCATGTAAAACTCCTCCAGATCCTGTGAATGGCATGGTGCATATAGACACAGATGTCCAGCTTGGATCCAGAATTAAGTATTCTTGTAATATAGGGTGAGCTGGCGGCAACATCTCTTGGTTGGAGAGTTCTGGAATAATGATACCACCTTCTAGCTGCAACTCAGAGAGGACAACTAGGCTATTACACCTGGTCTCAAAGGATTTAGCCTGAACTCGTGGTTGAAATAAAAATACAACTAACTTAGGGAGAAAGTCTGTGTCCTTGCTGGAAACCAGGGCATTGCCTATGAGAAAAATGTGAAAGTTGCTAGGTAAAAAAGGAAGGAAATGGAGAAAGGGTATCGTCAAAGCATGTGAATGGCCCTAACCCGGATGACACATTGCTGAAAAGAAGGGAAGGCCATGGGGCGGTTGAGTGAGAGGATAAATCTTAACAGCATCAGCATTCTCATTATATTTGACAGGGCCGCTATAACGAAGTACCACCAAATGGTTGACTTAACCTAACCGAAAAGTTTGAAATTCTGTCATAGATGCTAGAAGTCTAAAATCAAGGTTTTAGCGGCACCATGCTTCCTCCAAAGCCTCTTGGGAAGGATCCTTCCCAGCCTCTTCCAGCTCCTAGTGCCCGGGACTTCTTTAACACGTGGTGCATAATTCCATTTTCTGGCTCCATCTTCACGTGCTGTCTTCTCTCCATCTGTGTCTTCCCATGGTGTTCCTCTCTTCGTGCGTGTCCATGTCCAAAGTTCTCCTGATACAAGGACACCAGTCATACTGGATTGGGGCCCACCTTAACAACCACTTGCAAAGACCCTATTTCCAGATGAGGTCATATTCACAAGGACCGAGATGTAGGGCATTGACATTCTTTAATTGGGGACACAGTGAAACCCACAACAGAGCCCCTTTTGAGCATGTCAAGCATGGCCCACTCACAGAGCAGGGTCTGACCACTGGTGCTAGCCTTGTTCAGCACCCTGGCAGCACCGCCCCAGCCTTGCTCTAAGCCAGTGTGAGGTTAGGGCTTCCTGTTGCTGCACAATGAACACTAACAAGCACTGTGATCTCTAGTCCCTTTTGCCCTAGGCCTCCCAGACCAGAGGGCTACAATCTGACAAGGTCAAAGAAGAATAGATCTAAACTCTTCTTTTCTCTTTCCATTTGAACATTTTTAAGTACAATCTATAAATTCTCAAACCATCCCCTTTTCACCTTGCATTGCTGAATAAAAGTGAACCTTTGTATGGACACAGCAGGAAACCATTGAGCTTATAAGAAACAGAAAATAAATAAAAATAAAATAGACCAATATGGAAAAATTAGAAAAAATGTCCTCCTATAAAATAGAGTTATTGCCAAGAAACAGGGGAAACTTGCAAAAAAGAAATCTGTTTATATTTTTAACAAGATGTAGTTGTATAATTCCTTTGGTAAAACTACGCAAAAAAACTGAAGAAAATTTGCAAATAAATGAGTTGTTAAGCTAAAACACACACACACATTGAATATTGTAGAAAATTAAAGCAATGAGTAAAGAAGACTCAATCAAATTCACCTAGAAAGAAAAAGAATAAAGAGAAAAGAGAAGACATGTGTAAGACAATACTAGGATTCAAAATACATGTAACAAAACAATCCAGAAAGGTAAAAAAATCAGCCCACATCTAACATCATGAGGGAAACTTCTGTATTTCAGGATTAAAATTAGTTTCATAAATATAAAAGTGAAAAACTGTAAATATAATGTCTACAAAAGAAAGTATTATATATTCGAACCATATTGATTCTACACAACACTAACTCATCGAAGATAGTGTTTGTAGTGAGCCAAGTTAGTCTTCTTATCTAAAAGCTATGCAGAAAAAATAAGGAAAGATGCCAAAATGATAACAATGAAGTATGATTTTGCTCCTAAAAATAAACCCAAGAAATTCATAAGTAAATTTTAAAAAAGGAGAATGATGAATTTCAAAAGAGATATCAGTGAGATAGAAAACCAGTAGAAAAAAAATTAGTCAATTATTTCTAAGAAAGTTGTAAAACTGAACACGAGAACCAATTCTTGAAAAGTTGAACTTTGCAATGTAATCATAATTTAATAATAAGCTCAAAGTTAAAGACTGTGTCAATAAAACTAGAAAATGGAAGAAAACAAGAAAAAGGCTAGACTTACATAGGAGATGGTTAGATAATATGTATTTTACACTGAAATTGAGGAAATAGGTTTAAATATATATGTTTTGTGTGTGTATAAATACATCATGCACATGTGTAAAATGAAATTCCCAAGGGGAAAAATAGGATGTTTAACTTCCTATTTTTAGATCTAAAAATCTAACATTATTAGATCTAAAAACACTAAGCTTTTCTTGTTCACATAGCAAATGGAATGAAAGTACCTATGACTTCTACCAAATATAAACCCTTTCGTGTTTGGGGCAGATCAGTTTTATAATTTTATATATTACATTGCTTTGTCCTCATCATCCAGCACTGTGAAATAAGTGAAATGATAGTCAAAAGAATGATGACAAATGTGAAATCAAACATAATACTTATTTCAGTCAAATTGGTTTAATCTTCATATTGAAAGACAAAGGCTTTTTTTAAAAAAATATTTCTTGGGATTTTTTTTTTTTAATTTGACCAGAGAGACAGAGACAGAGAGACAGAAAGCAAGAAATCACTCCCCGGGGAGGGGGGATGGCCACACCGCAATCCCTTCTCCTCCATTCTCCTCTTGGGATTTTGGGCACGCACGCACATGTGCCCGGCGTGAATTTTAAGCCACCAGGTCTGGGACTCAAAGCGCAGTCAACTACATGGAAGTCCAGTGACATAGCCATTACACCAACTGCTAGTCCCCCCCAAAAATATATTTTTCTTTATTTAGTTTCATTTGTTGTTACTTTTTTTTTTTTTAATTTGACCAGAGAGACAGAGACAGAGAGAGAGAAAGGGAAAGTGAGGAAGCAAACCGGGACTTAAACTGCAATCTGCCAATGTGGGAATCCAGTGCCTCAACTGCCATGCCACCTGCTGGCCCAGAAAGACAAAGGCTTCTAAATAGAATTAAAAAAAATCAAATTCTATGGTATTTACAAGAAATAACCCTCAAGGAAGTAATGCAGTAGTGCTGGATGAAAAAAACAAAAACAAAAAAGGAGGGGTCAGCAATAGTAATACGAGGGAAAAAACAGATCCTAAAAAGGATTGCTTTATTTTGGTGTGTGGTATACTGCATGGCCAAGAAATTAAGAAGCATATTGGACACTGAGGAGTTAGAGAAGAAGTTTCCCTTTCCATATGGAGAGAATAGGAAAGAGAAACAAGGAAAGCTGACTACAACAGGGGGAATTCAGGCTAGTCCCTAGACTTTTCCCGAATGGTAGTCTTTCAGAAGTGCCATACACACTGTTGTTAAGAAGTTGCCAGGATGAGCACAGCTAATATTTTTCCTTATTTTCTGCCTTTAGACACCGACTGATCGGTCACTCGTCTACTGAATGTATCCTCTTGGGCAACACCGTCGTTTGGGAAACAGAGCCACCGATTTGTGAACGTGAGTTGAAATCTCTTCCTCGTGTATTCCAGCAGTTCATCTAGAACGGCTCCCCTAGAGTTACAGAGAGTCAATTTCGTCCCTCTCTGAAGGGGCATTCTTCCCAAATTTGAAGAATTCGGTCATCTTCTTAAAACTGCTCACAGTGTTCCAAACTACTAGATTGATCTAGAAGTGCTTTTGCTTACCTTGGGACATAATTTTTAAAACTAGAGTCTTAGCTCCTTTTAAACCACTCGCAACGTCCTCTTCTGTTGGTTGAACACATCCCGTTGTGAAGACTATTCTCTTTAGAGGGGTAAAGAAACACAAAGCTAGGGAAGGCATCTCCACTTCCTCTCTAGCAGTTCTGACTGCCAGGGTGTACGCTGGAGCAGCAGAAGTCCCTGCCTGCCCCCCATAACAAACTAAAGAAGGAAAAATAAAGTGCCTGCTTTAAGGCATATCTCACAAGTAATAGAAACATTTTGTGTTATAAAATGATTTAAAATGCCTAGAAGGGTCTCATAGGGGATGTAGTGGTTAAGACACTGGACTTGCACATGCAACATTCAAGCCCCGGACCCAGAGGCTTGAAACTCATGCCGGGCACATGTGCATGGATGCCCAAAATCCCAGGAGAATGGAGGGGAAGGGATAGTGGCATGGCTATCCACCCTGGAGAGTGATTTCTCACTTTCTCTCTCACTGTCTCTCTTTCTCTCTCTGGTGAGTCCATGCACCCTATGGCAAACATCTTTAGGAAAAATAAATAAATAAAATGCCTAGGATCCATCTGTTACTTAAATTTGTCTCTAAAATTAGCTGAGTCTCATATCTTTTGGGAAATTGCATTTGTAATACATTTTTTTCTATTTCTTCTATATTGATGGGATAATCTAACTTTCTACCTATTCCTGAGTCAACATTGGCAAAATGTATCTTTACGTTTTTACCCCTACTAGTCTCATTTTCACATTGTTATGGAGTAGAACAGAGTATACTACAGTTTGAGTCCCAGACCTGGTGGCTTAAACCTCACACCAGACGCATGTGCGTGTGTACTCAAGATCCTGGGAAGAGAATGGAGCAGAAGGGAGTGCAGCATGGCCATTCCCTAGGTTTTATTGATTGATTTAATCACATTTTTTGGTAGGGTACAGTATGGTTTTTTTGCAGCATGCATACGATGTGTAATTATCAAATCACAGATATAGATATATTCATTCTCTTCAATATTGAAACTTCTATCATTTAAAAATTTATACTGTAACTTTAAGAGATCAAGGTTTTGTTTAACCTGCTCT
>NW_006160147.1:5909966-5916643 GCF_000334495.1 Tupaia belangeri chinensis
TTCCCTTTAACAGGTATCCATTGTGGGCCACCCCCAACCATCCCCAATGGAAATTTCTTTAGCACCAACAGAGAATATTTCCAGTACGGAACTGTGGTGACCTATCGCTGCAATCTTGGAGACAGAGGAAAAAAGATGTTTGACCTCGTGGGTGGGGCATCGATCTACTGCACCAGCAATGATAATGATGTTGGCACCTGGAGTGGCCCTGCCCCTCAGTGCATCATCCCTAATAAATGCACGCCTCCAGATGTTGCAAATGGAATAATGGTGTCTGAGAACAGAAGCTTGTTTTCTTTAGATGAGACTGTGGAGTTTAGGTGTCAGCCTGGCTTCGTCATGAAAGGACCGACCAGGGTGCAATGCCAGGCCCTTAATAGATGGCAGCCAGAATTGCCAACCTGCTCCAGGGGTGAGTCTGACTCTGGCATTGGAGGGCCCTCTGAATGGCATGAGTTGTTGGAGTTGAGGAGATTAGTGTTTGTTCTGTGGAGGGAATGAGTGGTGAGCAGAGTGAGTAAATTTGGGGAGAAGAAATACGAAATTAAGGAGTATGTGTATATATGTATATGTCTCTGTGTTCATGCATTTGTGTGTTTGTATCTTTATTTTGAGAAGCAAAAGCTCAGTTGACCAAGTAAGAACATATTTAGGACTCACATGTTGAGCAATTTTCAGGGCAAAGCGCCAGTTACATTATCTTTCAATTTATGGTGTAGAATGATGTGAGCTCTCTCTGTAGTCAGCGGTGTGAAATAGTGCCATTCCTTACCATTTGGTAGTGACATTAGGGTGGTCTAATGGTTACATAAGTTATCCAAGTCACATGCCACTAAGTGACATGCCCAGGGTTAAAAAAGGCAGGTATGTCTGACCTCAGAGCCCAAATCCTCTAGTTTTTGCCATGTTTCTCTCAGTATCTATCAGTGAAAGAAAGAGACTGATTTATGAAGAGATCAGAAGGGTGACAAAGACCTTAGAATGTAATTATAATGTGAACCTTTTACATTTTATTATTATAAATATAAAGTTGAGAGTGTAAGAAAATTGCTCATATTTCTCACTCATATTTAATTAGGCATAGATTAGGTTGGATTAAAACAGGTTCTGATATCCTAAGCATGCGAAAAAGGGCTATTAATGGAAGCCTTGGATCAAATACTCTCTAATAGTATGTCTTATTATAAAGACTGACTTATTTAGGGGCTTTTATTCTCACTGGCTTGCCTTGTCTATTTAGGACACAAAGCTGGCTTAGCGATGGATCGGAAAGTGTTGTGGCTGATACATAAGGACAGAGATGGGGCTTACACTTTTACAAACCACGTCAGCCTTGTGCAATGACAGAGCAGCAAGGAGGACAGACACCAAGAAATGAAGATGCATATATGGCAGTAGAGGAGAGATGGAGAGATGAGGGGGAATCTGTTAAACAGACTCATTATCTAAACAATGAGGCTAAAACTGGGATTTGTTTCTTAGAAAACAGTAGGTGGAGGGACCAGCAGAAGGCATAATAGTTACATCACTGGACTCCCACATAGTTGACTGTGGTTTGAGTCCCAGATCAGGCAGCTTAAAACTCATGCCAGGACTATGTACATTATGTGCCCCCAAATCCCAAGACAAGGATGTAGAGAAGGGATTGAAGCGTGGTCATATCCCCATATCCCCAGGGGTGATTTCTCATTTTCTGTCTGCCTGGCTCTCTAGCAAGCACCCACACTCTATAGCAAAAAATCTCTCTTAAAAAAAATAATAATAAAAAAATAAAAATAAAAACAAAGAAAACAGTAGGTGGAGAATCCATCAATACAAGTAACTCCATGCTGGATAGCTAGTGCTGGGGAAGGAAACTCAGGCTTTCTAGGTCTATGAATGAACCCTGTGCTGGGAGAACTGGGTTCTACTTCCATAGCTCTTACCAGCTATGAGGCCTCCCTATTAACTTCCAGATCAGTAAAATGAAGGGGGTGGAGTATCATTTGACTTCTTCTGTTATGCCTAAGAACCCCTTTAAGTATGATTATCTGATTTTTCTGGAAGGCTTAGAGGTTAGTTAGCAAGATATTGCTCTGAACTAACAGGTACTTTGGACCTGTCATTTCCACAGTGTGTCGACGACCTCCAGAAATCCCACATGGCACATATACCCCAAGTGACAAGGATGACTTTTCCTCAGGACAGGAAGTGTTCTACAACTGTGAGCCTGGCTATGACCTCAGAGGGGCTGCCTCTCTGCACTGTACCACCCAGGGAGACTGGAGCCCGGCAGCCCCCAGATGTGCAGGTGCCTGGATTCTCAAGTGGTCTCTAGATGAGTCTCTTTTTCCCCTCAGAGGACAATCTTAAACTTATTTTGTTTTCCTCCTAGTGAAAGCATGTGATAATTTCCTGGACCAACTCCCTAACGGCCGTGTGGTACTTCCACTTAATTTCCAGCTTGGGGCAGAAGTGTTCTTCATTTGTAATGAAGGGTGAGTCCCAGCATAGAGACCAGAGACAAGGCTAGATACTGACACAACACAATAGATAATGGGGGTTTATCCAAAAAGGAGGACTGGCCTCATAGTAAAGATGTACTGAAAGGGACTAATATCTGAAAGATGACTTGCAGTGGGAACCAGATAGCACCATCAATAGATGCATACAAAGGGAAAGTGGTAAAGACACTAAATGGCAGAAATACAATAGATCCACCACCCGGCTGAGATGCTGTGCTCCACAGGCGAGGGAGGGAGGGAGGGAGGATCACAGGGGAGGATCAGGTTTCATTCCTGACCATATATAGTCCAGGTATGGCAGCCTGTAACTGGAACCCCAGTGACCCAGGGAAGCTGAAGCAGTAAGAATCCCAAGTTCTGGGCTGACCTGGTGACAAAATGAAACCTAAAAAGGAGTGAGTCATGATGGCACACACTTGTAGTTCCAGCTGGGAGGCTAAGGCAGGATCGTGACTCAGTGAAATGCTGACAGAAGAAGAAGGAGGAGGAGGAGGAAGGAGAGGAGGAGGAGGACAAAGAAGATAAAAATATGCAAAGATTGTTTTAAGACACTTTTAAGTGAATCAACAGAAGAATTTGAAATAAAAAAGGAAAGAATAAGTGTTTTGTAGCAATCTTTTACTTCTTTGGTTAGATTTATTCCTAGGTTTCTTATTCATTTGGTAGCTATTGTAAATGAGATTGCTTTCTTCAATTCTGTCTCAGACTGGTTATCGTTGGTGTATACAAGTGCTATAGATTTTTGTATGTAATATGCTCCTGGATTCAATTTGATAGTATCTTTTTAAAATTTTTGCATCAGTATTCATCAGGAATATTGGCCTTTGGTTTCCTATTTTGTTGTGTCCTTGTCTGGTTTTGGTAACAGGGTAATACAGGTTTCCTAGAAGAAGTTTGGGAGGATTCTTTCCTTTTGAATCTTTAGAAATAGTTTGAGCAGAATTGGTATTAGCTCTTCATTTTTTTTTAGAATTATTTATTAATTTAGTTGTTTGTTTTAATTTGACCAGAGTGAAAAGGGGGGGGGGATGAGAAAGCAAGTCACCAGGTCCAAACTTGAACTGGGGTCCGCCACGTGGGAGTCCCCCACCCTTAACCACCACGTCATCTGCCAGCCCCAAGTATTAGCTCTTCTTTGAAGTTTTGTAGAACTTAGAAGTAAAGCCATATGGACCTGGGCTTTTTTTTCTTGGGAGACTATTTATTACTGATTCAATCCATCACTTGTCATTGATTTATTCAGGCTTTCTATTTCATCCTGATTCACTGCAATCCCTTCTCCTTCATTCTCCTCTAGGGATTTGGGGCAAGCATACATGCACACCCAGTGTGATTTTCAAGCAGCCAGGTCTAGGACTTGAACTGCAGTTGGTCATGTGCAAGTCTAGTGCCTTAACCACCACACCAAATGTTTACCCCAAAATCAGGAATTTTGTCTCCAAGTCAGAGATTCTTTCTTCTATATAGTCTAATCTGCTGTTAATACCTTCAAGGGAGGTTTCGATTTCCTGCACCTTATCTTTAACTCCAGTAGTTCTATTTATTCCTTTTCAGGATGTCTATCTCTTTATGGAGCTCCTTCATGGAAAGTCTTTCTCATCTCCTGGAATTGGTTGTCTGTTGTCTCTTGTATCTTATTGAGTTTAGTTGTCATAAATATTCTGAATTCTTTTTCTGACATTTCTGTGATTTCTTGTGTTTTAACTCTTGGTGGTGTGGAGTTGTGTTCCTTAAGGGGGATGTATTTCCTACCTTTCTCAATATTAGTAGTCTTTATGGGGATGTAAATATTTGGGTATTAAGTTCCAATACTGTTGGCAGGCAAAAACAAAACAAAACCTAGACCACAGAACAGTCATTCTCAATTTCTTCAATTTATTCCAAAGATTTCTTGACATCAAATACTAGCCACTCAATAAAGACCTGAGACGACCCCAGAGGCTATTGGTCAATAAGCTGGATGTTTTGGGATGGTTTCCTCTGAAGAGTCCTCTCTTATTTCCTTTTTATCCCCAGATAATTTGGCTTTATTCCTCAATAATTCAGGGATGCTCAGGAACATTCCAGATACAATGGCAGGAACAGTCTCAGGTATCTTTCCTAATGGTTTGCTGACCTAAACCAGAAGTTGTTTTCCCCTGATTTGATGTCTACGAATGAAAAAGTCCTAATTTGGATTTATTTGAGAACAGCATTTCTAATAATGACAAGAAGGGGCACTCGGCAGTTGGGGAAAGCTCTGGGCCAGACCAAGGAAATGCCTGTTTGTGCTCTTCCTTGAGTCGGAGGTATCATGTCTGTCTGATTACTGAGCTTCACAGTTTGTTAGTGCTTTGCACCTTACGGGAAGCTGCTCAGTTTCCACGATTTCTTGGTTTCTGAGCCTCTATCGCCGAGATACCTAATGAGCTCTTTCACATGTGCTTTCACATAGAAATTAAACTGTCAATTAACTTCGGAATTGTCAGGAAAGAAGCTGAGATCTGCCAGTGAAGGGAAGAGAGAAATGGCATGCTTGCTCAGCTACATTGCTTTTGTTCTTTAGGTTCCATTTAAGGGGCAGTTCTATGAGTAAATGTATCTCAGTGGGAATGAGGAGCCTTTGGAACAGCAGCGTTCCTGTGTGTGAACGTGAGTAAAAGGAATATTTGTTCAGAGCTGGATCTTTCCATGTTTTGTTTGTTTTTCTTTTCGTTTTTCTTAATGTGCTTTGCCCCGTGGGATTATCTAATGTCTGTCCCCCTGTTTATGTCCATCTTTTCCACAGAAATAATTCTTCGTTACACTGATTATAAAGAATAATTTTGGGAAAAATAAATCTGGACGTTGTGTGTTTTGAGTACAGTAGTTGTCCATTCTGTAAAAGAAAAGATTAGAAACCAAGTAATTCAAGAATAGAGGTTTGTTCCACTCTTGGTTTGGAGGTCAAGGTCCAGGGGCCAACTTCTTCTTTTTTTTGAGAGGTTTTTGCTATAGGGTGCGTGCGCTCGCCAGACAGACAGAGAAAGACATAGAGACAGACAGCGAGAAATCACCCCCCAGGGGGGATGGTCATGCTGCAGTCCCTTCTCCTCCATTCTCTTCTTGGGATCTTGGGCATGCACGCACACGTGCCCGGCATGAGTTTTAAGCCACCGGGTCTGAGACGGGAACCACGGTCGACTACGTGGGAGTCCAGCGACATAGCCATTACGCTAACTGCTGGTTCCTGCCAACTTCTGAATCTTGCAAAGTCCTAAGGCATTATGAGGGTATAAGCAGAGCAGAGCTGCTGTCCATAAGCCCCTTATAAACCCATCAGAACTCAATCGCAGGGCCTTGCCCCTACTCTTTATCACTCTCAAACATCCTGCCCTTGGACACAATAAAAACATTAAGTTCTCAACACCTTCACCATACAAACAAGATCACACTCAGAATTTGAAGGACACTCAAATAATAACAGGTACCATCCTACAACTATTTAGTGCTGTGTGCTACAGATGAAGATAAATGTTTCATGGATGCAAAGAAAAAATTTTAAGAATTATTCTAATTTTATTTATTATTATTATTTTCCAACTTGCTACAGGACACACACACTTACCAGAGAGACAGAGAGTGAAAAAGCAAGCCTCCAGGTCCAGAGGCCATGTGGGAGTCTAGTGCCTTACCCACCATGCCACCTGCCAGCTCCCACAGATGGTAAGAAATTTATGACATTATACTTTGCCACATTTTTCTTTCATATACTGCTAAAAGAAATAGTCACACTTCAACTGTTTTTATCCTTTTCTCAATCATCCATTCAGCCAGCTACTCAATCTTTCAACAAACATTTGTTTTGAATACTTATGATGTATCAACCAGGCTTCTAAGCACTGGGAATACACCTGTTAACAAGACAAGCAACTTGCTCTCATGTTGTTTAGATTTTTGTGCAGGGATAAAGACCAACACATTCACAGAAAATTTCAAATAATGAAAAACAAAAACAAAAACAGGAAACAAAAACAAACCTGTGCGTCACTACTAGGCGGACTGGAACACAATGGAAAGACCCAGTTTTAGTTCTAGGCCAACCTGACCATGCCAGGTAGAGGTGTGTGCACGGTGTTCCTGGCTGATTGGAAAGCTGGGGCAGGAGGATGGCAACATGGCCAGACTGTTCCAGGAACACCTGTCTCTCTCCTC
>NW_006160147.1:5916658-5978215 GCF_000334495.1 Tupaia belangeri chinensis
TCTTATATAGCAAGAGAAAAAGGATACAAGATAAATAACATGTTTACAATAGGATTTTGCTCAAATGAGTACTTTGCCTCAAAACTCTTTGGATGTTTTTTTACTGATGTATCTGATCAAACTTGATAATTTTATCATTCTTATTTTAAAGACAGCTCATTTATAATTTTCCTGGAACCTTTAAGAAGCATGCAAGAAAAAAAGGAAAAATAGTTTCATAAACCCAAAGATATACTTGAAGTTACTTATTAGAGTATAAATATTGCTTAAACTATCTTAGCCTTTAATTAGCTTATTCATAACCCCTTCAAGCTGCACTAACCTCTTCCTTAGTTCAAATTACAACAGGGAGGGAGTGTCTCCAAATAGAGACACTCAAAGAAATAAATGTTTCTACAATGAGAAAAAAAAAAAAAACCTGCAAAACTAATGAATATATCAAAAAGCATAATATGCTTGAGCCTTTTGAAACATGTATAGGAGTCCAGGTTACAGTTCATTTCATTGTGATCGCATTACTATAATGAGTCACTTTGATAAGGAGAGCATAACCTGGCATTATTGAGAAAAAGTTAAATGACTGATACACGAATGTTAAATATGTAGGATGTGTAATATATTTTAGAAAGATATCTAGTATGAAGATTTTTGAGTTTAAAGATTATGTTATACTGTGCTTAAAACAGTACTTGACATACACTAGATGCTCAGAAAGATGCTTGCTGAATTAATGATTTTCCTTTTTTATAGAGAGGGTTTTTTTTGTTTTTGTTTTTGTTATAGGGCACGTGCACTCACCAGAGAGAGACAGAGAGACAGAAAGACAGAGAGTGAGAAATCACCCCCCCCCCATTGGGGATGGCTATGCCACAGTACCTTCTCCTCCGTTCTCCTCCAGGGGTTTTGGGCATTCATAATTCATGTACACGCACCTAGCTTGATTTTTAAGCCGTCGAGTTCAGGACTTAAAACTCAGTCAACTACGTGGGAGTCCAGCAATGTAACCATTATGCCATCTGCTGGTCCCATGATTTTCCTTTAATGTGGCTAAGAAGATTTTTATTTATGTTAAAGAAATATACTCTTGGAGGCCAGCAGGTGCATGGTGGTTAAGACATTGGACTCCCACAAGGCTGACTGCAGTTTGAGTCCTGGACATGGCAGCTTTCTCTCTCTCATAAGCACACATGTCCTATAGCAAATTAAATTTGATTACATTAAATAAATAATTATTATTTTTTAAATAAAAAAACTCTTAATTTTTATTGAGAAATCTAAACTACCAAAAGAATTCAGGATGTTTAAGTTTCTTTTTGGCTCCTGTAATGAACACTGACTTAGGTATCATTTCATTTCGCTCCATCCCAGCAAAGGCCTCCTACATTTATTTTACAGTTTCTATTCTCCTAAAAAAAAGAAAGGTATTGTTTAATTGCCAAGGTAGTCATGATATTACATAATTACAGAACCATCTCAGATCAAAATTTAAAAATTTTAATGGAACTTAAAGCTTATTTCTTCTCTCTAGAAATCTTTTGTCCAGATCCTCCAGCCATCCTTAATGGGAGACACACAGGAGCTCCTCTGGGAGATTTTCCCTATGGAAAAGAAGTATCTTACACATGTGACCACGACCCGCACACAGGGATAACCTTCAGCCTCTTTGGGGAGAGCACCATCCGCTGCACACGTGACCTTCAAGGGAACGGGATGTGGAGCGGCCCTGCCCCTCGCTGTGAACTCTCTGCTCCTGCTGGTCAGTGCCCCCTTCCTCATCTGAAATGGGTTGGACTATCTGGACTCGATCCTTCCTGTTTCTATCATGACAGTATGTTGTTTGGGAGTGTAAGTTTATCCTAAGTGGAAATGTTACAATCACGTCATTGCTAAGATGGGTGGGCTCCAGCGTTGCCAAGCTGTGTTTGAATAGGTATGATGCAAATGAACGCTCCATGCTGGGGGTGTGTCTAAAAGGAGTGGGTGAGAGGAGTGAGGGAAGGGGTGGAGCTAAAACAGTGAGGAACAAACTATCTAAATAAGGAAGAAAGACATTTTCACTGGAAAGATGGAAACGCCTATGAACACTGACTGAGAATGCATAGCTGATAAACACTCCCACAAGTTCATGAGGGGAACAGGGGCTTGCAAAGGACAACATTGGCAAATGGATCTTATCAAGCTAAGGGTTTAGCCAGTCTTCTGCTGAATGAGCTAAGCAAACAAAAAGATTTTGCCTTTGTAATTTAAGACCTTGGCTAAAAGTATACGCATTTGTTAGCTTGGTTCTAGGCCTTATTTTTTTCCCCTGTTTTCTTTATGTACCTGTGTATTTTTGTACCAGAGAATGGATGCATCTGCATGGAGGTGGGGCACCCAAATGGAGTCTGGGCCCCATCTTAATCTTCCAACCTGCATGGTTTCACTCTGGGGATGAGAAGCCAGGGGAGAGCAGTCCAAAGAGTCTATAGAAAAGAAGTGGTTGTTTCTTCTTAAGGGCTGGAAAAGGTTCCCTTGTCTTTCAGTCAGCTTTAGGCCTTTCCTGGAATGGACGCAGTAGTGGACCAGGGATGTGGCTTCAGCCTTGGAATACCACAGCACATGCAGGGGAGTCTGGATAGAGAAGAGCAATCCTGTGAGAAAAGACTACAGAGGATAAAAGGCTTTAACCTGTCTTTGATCTCTCTCAGGCTCCAACAGAATGGCGTCTGTGAGAACCCAATGAGATGTTTTAAAAATGCAAATGCATAGGCACCAGCCCAGACTTATTGGATGAACAGAAGAAATCTCCTCCAAAGAGGAGGTAGTTAAGTGTAGCCTCTCTAAAAAATATAGAGCACATGGGAACCAGCAGTTAGCGTAATGGCTATGTCGCTGAACTCCCACGTAGTCGACCACGGTTTGCGTCTCGGACCCCGTGGCTTAAAACTCACACCGGGCGCATGTGCGTGTGTGCCCAAGATCCCGAGAGGAGAATGGAGGAGAAGGGATTGCAGCGTGACCATCCCCCCTGGGGGGTGATTTCTCACTTTCTGTCTCTATGTCTCTCTCTGTTTGTCTGGCGAGTGCACACACCCTATAGTGAAAACCTCTCAAAAAAATAAAAATTAAAAAAATATATAGGGAGAGCACACAGGACCAGCAGATGGCATAATGGTTACATCATGGGACTCCCCCATAGGTGACCATGGTTTGAGTCCCAGACCTGGTGACTTAAAATTCACATCAGGTATTTGTGCATGTGTGCACCAAATCCTGAGAGGAAAATGGAGGAGAAGGGATTGTGGCATGGCCATTCCCCCTGGGGGGTGATTTCTCACTGTCTCTCTCTCCAGCGAGTGCAAGCATATATGCCCTACAGCAAAAAATTATCTTAAAAAAATACACACACACACACACACACACACACACACGCACACAGAGCGCACAACGTACTTTCACAGAAAGAAGGCACAGCTGCTTTGAGGAGGTTGTTTGATGGCTCATCTATTTTGTTCTTGTCCTTAAATACCTGGCTTAACCCCAGAAGAAAGTGGTGTATTAGTTACCCTAGGACTGCTATAACAAATTATCGCAAACTCGTGACTTAAAAATCAGAGAAATTTTACACCTTTTACTTCAGTAGGCTAGAACTCTGAAATCAAGGTAGTGGCAGGACTGACTACTCTCCCTCCTAAGGCTCTAGAAGATAAAACAATTCTAGCCTCTTTCGGTTTCCAGAATGGCTCCTGGCATTCCTAGGTATTTGTTGACTTGTGGACGCATTGTTTCAATCCAGCCTCTCTCTCTTTCTCTCTCTCTCTCTCTCTCTTATATTTTTGCTATAGGGCACATGTGCTCACCGGAGAGACAGAGAGAGAGAGAGAGAAAGCAATAAATCACTCCCTAGCGGGGATGACCACACTGCAATCCCTTCTCCGTTCTCCTCTCAGAATCTTGGGCACACACGCACATATGCCCAGTGTGAGTTTTAAGCCACTGGGTTTGGGACTCGAACAGTGATTCAGCCATGTAACTATTATGCCATCTGCTAGTCTCTCACTTCTATCTTCATAGGACCTTTTCTCTTGTGTGTCTGTCTCAAATTTCCCTGTTTTCCATTATAGGAAATAAGTCATTGGATTTAGGGCCTACCCTGAATCCAGGATTTCATCTTGAGAGCCTTACTTTAATTATATCCAAAAAGACGGTTATTCCAAATAAATTCCCATGCTGAGATTCTAGGTGGTCGTATCTTTCGGTGGAACATCATTAAACCCACTACAAATGGTGATTGCTATGTAGTGTCCGAGAGGCAGCTTATCGTGAGCACCCTGAAAATTGAGGAGGGAGGAATGAATGGAGAAAAAAGGATAGGAAACTATGTCTTGATACACACAAGGGCAGTAACACTAATCAACAAGGGTGTGAGTGGTTAACTCTGGATTTAGGCACTTGGCTAGGAAGCCTGGCATGTGATGCTATGAGCCGAAGCTGTCTCACATTTTGGTGAAATAAGGGCAGAAAGAACAGAAAGCCAAGTAGTCTTCCAAGTAGTAAAAACTTCCTAATGAGTAAATGCCATTAAAAAGCACCATCCTTGGGACCAGCAGTTGGTGTAATGGCTATATCTCTGGACTCCCATGTAGTGGACTATGGTTCGAGTCCCAGACCTGGTGGCTTAAACTCACATTAGGATCCTGTGCATACGTGCCCAAGATCCTGAGAGAATGGAGGAGAAGGGATTGCAGCGTGGTCATCCCCCGGGGGGTGATCTCTTGCTTTCTGACTCTCTGTCTCTCTCTGTCTTTCTGGCGAGTACACGTGCCCTATAGCAAAAACCTCTCCAAAAAAGAAAAGAAAAGCACCGTCCTTAGGTGAATTATAGAGGAGGAAAACCTTTGCCATTATTGTACATCTGTTTCTTCATCCTATACAGCTATCGACTTAACTGGAGAGAAATAGGAAGCACAGCAGAGCTCGCTCTGCTAACTGGTGTCCCTGTAGTTTTACTCTTTGGCTCACTGTAAAACCCTAGTCCCATAACCCTGACCAATGAGTCAGTTTCTTTATTTAGTGTTTGTTTGTTTGTTTGTTTGTTTTTAAGGTTTTGCCATAGGTTATGTATGCTTGCAGAGAGAGGAAAAGCAAGAAATCATCCCCCAGGGGGCATAGCCATGCCTCTGTCCCTTCTCCTCCGTTCTCCCCTTAGGATCTTAGGCATGCATTCCCATGCACCCTGTGTGATTATCAAAGCACTAGATCCAGGACTTAAACCCCAGTCGACCATGTGAGAATCTAGGGCCTTAGTCACTTCACCACCTGCTGGCCCTAGGTCAGAGTTTCTAATTGGAACATCTTTGAATTATGAATGTAACCTTGGGTTTGGGGTGTGTTTTCTCTATCACCTGCCTCGAAAACTCGGTCTGATCAAAAGCCACAGGCATCTATAGATATGAATAACCCTGCCCTGGGAGCTACTTCATGTCTATAAAAGTATCTGTGGGATCCGATTTAATTTGTTCAAATTTTGAAGGTTCGATATCTAAGTTTGCCCAAGGTGTTTAAAAGGAGGGTGGTCCTCTATGCTACCCCTTCTCATTGCTTAGAGTTTCCACTCCTTGACTTGATATTCATTTCATGGGCATAGCTCTCATGAAAGGAATCAGGGCGAAATTTTTCATACACTAAACATTGTTCTTGATGGCTGGAACCAGGAAATGAATAAAACAAGGCTAGAAACAAAGGTCTGTGGGTTGCAGTGAATTAAGCTTGACTAACTAAAGGAAGGGGATAAGTAATTCCAAAATCTGATGTCTTTGCTTCAGGCTAGTAGGTTGAGAGTACAATCCTCCAGACATTTATTAGGGGAGTCAACATAATAGTCTAAAGTGATTGTAGCTGCTTAATTCTAGATGTGTAGAGTGTGTTTTCTCAAGGTGGAAAAATCAGAATACAGGCTGTTCAGGATGCTACACTCACTCTAGTTTTAACCTTATAATCAAGAGTAAATTAAAATTCTGTGTTTTGTTTTGTTTTGTCCTAGGAAAATCATGTGGATCTCCTCCAGAACTCTTCAACGGAGTGGTGCACATAAATACAGATACTCAGTTTGGATCAACAGTTAATTATTCTTGTAATGAAGGGTGAGTTGGGAGCCCTATCTCTTGAATATGAGTTCCAGATCAGCAAAAGCAACCACTGACCCAGGCTTTCATTGGCAAACTGGAGTATCACCACCAGCACTTTAAAAAGTAATCAATAGGTGGGACCAGCAGTTAGCATAATGGCTATGTCGTTAAACTCCCATGTAGTTGACCGCAGTTCGAGTCCTGGACCCGGTGGCTTAAAACTCACGCCAGGCGCATGTGCGTGTGTGCCCAAGATCCCAAGAAGAGAATGGAGAGGGGATGCAGCGTGGCCATCCCCCCCTGGGGGGTGATTTCTTGCTTTCTGTCTCTCTGTTTCTCTCTGTCTGGCGAGTGCATGCGCCCTGTAGCAAAAACCTCTCTCTAAAAAAAAGTAATCAATAGGTCTTCTGGATGGAAATGATATCTTACTTATAAGCATATGACCAAAGGGATATTTTAAAAGGAGCAATCTGTTTCTGGATTGTAAACTAGGAGAAGTCACAATGTTCCTGCCAAAGATAAAATATGTGAAAACTGGTAAAGCACTCATTCTTTGAATGAAAAGGATCAGCCTCATAAGGAAAAGGGCAAATGGCAGTTGAGTCATGCCAGCATCCTTAACTGAGATCAGCAAGCACTTTAGTTGAGTCTGAGGCCCTGAAGCAGGGCTTGGGAGGGAGGGTAAGTCCTAACTGTAGCAACAGCTCTGGGAAGGGTGTGTATTAAAGTACACATGGAGAGTGGGAACATTAATGAGGTTCTTGCCCTTGACTTTTCCTTGGGACAGGATTTGCCTCAAATTAGAGCAAGATGTTAAAGAATGTGCACAGTTGTCACAATAAATCCAGAGCTGAAAAATTATATATAGAAGGGAGTCTTCAAAAATTTCATGGAAAATGCATATTGTCAAAGACTATGCATAAATTTCCCATGTTTTTTTTTTTTTCCCACCAAAACAGACTCAAACTTTAATTCCATTTTTTCCACTGAGCTTTTGAAGTCTCCTTCCAAAACTACCCCTGGTCATTAGCTCCAGCCTTTTCTACTCAATCTATTGTACCAGAATAGTAAGTTTAAACTAGGACTCTGTGTCCCTTCTCACTTTATCTGGGTGTGGAGAATTTGAACTGCTTTCTACACAGTCTCCTAGCAAGTCTCCTCTCACCTTCCATTGTGAATAAGCACAGATTTCTTTATGGTGAGCAAACCAAAATATCACCATGTCTGGAGTAACAGAGCAATTAAAAATAAAAGCCAGTCAGAGAAATCAAAGGAATCTCTGTCTGTAAAACAGTATACACAAAGAAGCAGGAGGAGAAACCTTTAGAAATCTCTCACAGGTGTTCGTAACATAAACTCTACAAAACTATAAAAGGCATTTGTAAGACTTAATGACCCAATAATCGGTTTATATGTAGACGAAACACTTAAGTTTCTTTTAAAAAAATAGAAAGACTGGGGCCAGCAGGCAGCATGGTGGTTGGGGTGCTAGACTCCCACATGGCTGACCACAGTTCAAATCCCAGATCTGGTGGCTTGCTTTCTCACTCACTCTCTCTGGTCAAATTAAAAATAATAATAATGATAATAATTAAAATGGAAATAAAATAATTCTTTACAAAAAATAGACACATTAGTAAATGTGCTTCTGAATTGAGATCTCAATAGACATATATTAAGGGGAAAAAATCTACTATGGAAAAGATTGAACAAATTGAAAAATTAAAAAGTAATCTTTCCATAGACAAGAAAATGTAAATACAAACCACAGACAGAAAAAAATATCAAAATAATTCTCAAACATCACCAGCTTGAAAAATGATAAAGAACTATGAACATATTATTTATAAAAGAAAAATGGAAATAGTCAAATAAACATACAAAAAAGTTTAGCTTCACTTGGAATATATGAAGTGCACTTTAAAATAAAAATGAAATGCCATTTTGTCTGTTAGATTGTACAAATGACAAAACCTAGCCATAACATAGGCTTGGAGAAATTTTGTGGAAGGCAATTTGGCAATATGTACTAAAAGGTTCAAAACCATGCAGTATTTCACCCAAATCTACAACCCTTTCCTCTTCCATAGATCTGAAGAGCTGAATCCTCAAACTTCCTTCAAAGTCAATGAAGTTCTTTTCTTGAGAGGTTTTTTCTACAGGGCACGTGCACTTGCCAGAAAGACAGAGAGAGACAGAGAGACAGAAAGCAATAAATCACCCCTAAAGGGGATAGCCACACCACAATCCCTTCTCCTCCATTCTCCTCTTGGGATCTTGGGCACGCACGCGCACATGCCCGGTCCAGAACTCGAATCACGGTCAACTACATGGGAGTCCAGCGACATAACCATTACACCAACTGCTAGTCCCCTTTTTTTTTTTTTAATTTTTATTTTTAGCTTGCTTTAGGGTGCATATGCTCGCCAGAGAGAGAGAGGGGACAGTCCCTTCTCCTCCATTCTCCTCTCAGGATCTGGGCACATGCACATACCCTGGCATGATTTTCAAGTTGCTGGCCCAAGACTCAGGAATGGGTCATAGCGATCCCGCAATCCTCCATGTGGGATATAGCCCCCTTAAGCGCCGCACCACCTGCTGGTCCTTCATGTGTACAAGAACATGAATTGTAGTGTTTTTCTCTAACCGTAAAAATGAGAAACTGACTTCCTGTGATAAAGAATTCATTAGATAGATTATGGTCTATCCAAGTAATACCCAATAAACAACCACCCCAAATTATGTTGTAGACATAGATGATAATGAGGAGGATTTCACAACATAGTTCATAATTACTAAAGAAGGTTATAAAACCAGGTAGAATATGAGTTATTTTGGTTTAAAATATATGTATATGGGGCCAGCAGGTGGCATGGTGGTTAAGGTGCTGGACTCTCACATGACGGACCATGGTTTAAGTCCCAGACCTGGAGGCTTGCTTTCTCACTTTCTCTCTCTTCCCCTTTCTGTCTCTCTCTGGTGAGCACACATGTCCTATAGCAAATTAATAATAATAATAACAACAATAACAAATAAAATTAATTCTTTTAAAATATATGCCTATGTAAAGGCTTAAAGATGTGAAATTTTTATTTATACTTTTAGCAAAGGAACAGCATTTGTTTGAAAAACTACTTGGAGAAAAAGTGGAACTAAATGTGGGCAGAACAATTCTGTTACGTACAGAAGTAAGATATTAGGACCAGCAGATGGCAAATGGTTACGTCACTGGGCTCCCATGTAGTAGACGGCGGTTCCAGTCCTGGACCTGGTGGCCTAAACTCATGCCGAGCACATGTGCTTGCGTGCCCATGGAGGAGAAGTGATTGCAGCGTGGTCATCTCCCCGGGGTGGGGAAGGAGGGGTGATTTCTCACTTTCTGTCCCTCTCTTTTCTCTCTCTCTGCTCTCTAGTGAGTGCACGTGCCTATAACAAAAATCTCTCAAAAAAAAAAAAATAGGAAAGAGCCTAAAGCTTCATCAAAGCTTTTATGTTTCAATAAAAGAATTTCAGACATGGGCATAAAGTCAAAAAAAATTACAACATCATTTTTGGAGCATATTTTTATCTTACAGCTCTTCACACTTGCTTGCTGTGAGGCCCCACCTCTGTGGCCCAGTCAGCAACATCTAGACTGGGGAGCCAGTAGGTCTGCCCACTAGGTCTGACAACAGCCTGGTGCATGCATGCGTGCCCTGGCAGGCTGGCAGGTTGGAGGAAGGGGAGTGCAGCATGACCAGCCCGGTAGAGGGCGCTTTTCTCTGTCTTGTTCTCTCCTCTTTTTCTCCTCCTTGTGCATCTACATGCACTCTATCATGATTTTTTTAAAAAAATCACTGTAATAAGTCAAGCACAGGAAAAAAAATACTGCATGATTTGACTTATATGTAGAATCTAAAAACATTGAACTCATAGAAGTAGATAATAGAATGGTGGTTATTAGGGACTGGGAGAGGTGGAGAATGGGGAGATGTAGGTCAGAGGGTAGAGCTTCCGTTAGGAGGAATAAGTTTTAGAGATCTACTGCACAACATAATGACTACAGTTAATATAACATGTTTCAAAATTGCTGAAAAGATTTTAAATGGTTTTTAATCATGAAAATTGAGAAGTATGTGAAGTGATGGATTTATTAGCTCGCTTGGTCTAATCATTCCACAATGTAAACCGGTATTGAAACATCACATTTTACTCCAGATATATATACAATTATTATAGCAATTATAAATGAAAGCAAATTAAAAATATATTCATTGTGTTTTTGTGGCCATACATAGGCTTAACCCCGTTTCAAGTTTTTAACCCCAATGCTCTAGCCTAGTCACAGTGGCATTTTAAGGGCAACCTCTATAAGATCAAAAGTCAGAGAACACCCACAATCTTGTTCTCTGAAGGCAATATTATCATTTTTTAGAGGTTTTTGCCTTAGGGTATGTGTACTTGCTGTAGAGAGACAGAGACAGGGAGAGGGAAAGTGAGAAATCACCCCTGGGGGAACGGCCACACAGCAATCCATTCTCCTCCTGGTATCTTGGGCACGCTCACACACATGCCCAGTGTGTTTCAAGCCAGTGGGTCTGGGACTTGAGCTGTGGTTGACCAGATGAGAGTCCAGCAACGTAACCATTATACCATTTGTTGGCCCCAAGGCAACTTTGAGATGTGTAACAGAAGACAGGCAGAAGGAAACACATGTAATGCAGTGGTTGTATTCTTTCCTTATGCCACTAGTTCTTGATTTATTTGCAACAATTCTTAAGTTTTGTTGGCACACTTGAGAAGAAGTTACGGCCCAACACAATACTAAACAAATCAGCAACATGTAAGATTCAAACAGGATCTAAACATAAAAGGGAGTCACTGTGTTTGCAAAAACATTCATTGTGATACCCACGTGTCTCTGCAGTTTTATGGCACTGTTTTGGGAAGAATTGGTATAATAACATTAGATTCAGCTGTAAAAGGTAGAAAAAAAAAGTAACAATATCTTAAACAGAACAGTAGTTTGCTTCTCTCTTGGGTTGAAAATCCTGAAGGTAGGCAGCCCAGGGCTCGATCAGTTGATTCCTTAGCTCACGAAAACCTGGATTCCTTCCATTTTGCAACTCTGACTCCAACAGAGAGACTGTTTTATCTCATAATCTATGCTTCAGCCAGCAAAGAATGGAAGGGACCACCTATCCCTTTAAAGACACTTCCCTGAAGTTGCACAAGACGCTGCACTTACATCCTCTGATTAGAAGCTGGTTAGGTGATTGTTCCCAGCTGCAAGGGGAGGTGAGACATAAAGCTTTTATCTCAGGTGGCCAGTTAAAAATAGAGGTTTCCATTACTGATGAAGGAGAGGAAAGTGGATACTGGTGATGACATCACTAGTCTCTGCTACAAATTGTTACTGCCCTGATCACATGTCTTGTATACTCAAGAGGAGTTCTTTAACCTATACAAGAACGCACGTAAGCAAGGCAAATAGGTTGTGGCATGGCACACCAGAACAGACTGAAAAAACAGGGGTGGGGCATTGCCAATTGTATATAGCCTTTTCAAAACAAAACAAAAGAGCCCTAGTAGAACAAAAATCGAAGATGGCACAATAGAATATAATGTTCTTTGTTGAAAATAACGAATATGGTCATATCCTCGATTTAATCATCATACACTGCATGTGCTCTGAAAAATCATTGTCCTCCACAAGGATGTAAGTAGGAAATTACAAAATTAAATTAAATTTTAAAAATAGTAAATCTTATGCAAAAAACAAACAAAAAAAAACACGGAAAATTTTTAACTATTCCAGCAACCGTGTCCTGTTATATAGCATTACATTAAACCCCTTCACTTTCATTTGATCAGGTTAGCCCTGCTGTGCAGTAGAACACACAAATAGCTTAGCTCTCAGTGTTCTTTGGGATATTTCTCACACTAACATTGTAGATACCAAATAAGTAAAAAATGGTGTGGTGGTTAGGGCTCTGGACTCCCACATGGCTGACCATGGTTTGAGTCCTGATCCAGGTGGCTTTTCTCTCTCTCTCCTCTCTCTCTCTCTCTCTCTCTCTCTCTCTCTCTCTCTCTGGTGAGTGCACACATCTTATAGCAAATTAATAATAATAATTAATTAAATTTTAAATGATAATGAAATATTCCAAAATTCATGGCCTCTGAATTGTTTGGCAGCAAGATGGGTGGGACTCCCTGCCTTTCCCCGGATACGAAGGTGTTTAGGTGTTTAGAGTAAAGCCATCACCCTTTCCTTCGCACGATAGATACTTTTTGGGAACCCCCATGCTTGAAAATCTCTAAGCCGGATGTGACAGAGGGATCCATGTTACAATTAAATCAAGGAGCTTATCATCTCCTGGATGAAAATACACATGAATAAAAGAACTCTGTGAGGTTCCTTAGAGACAAGTACAAAAGTGTCCCGGGATGAGTAAGTTCAATTGTGAGGGCCTCGGAAGGAAGATGACTTTGGAAAAGTAGAAACGTGAGCTTGTTCTGAGGGAGAAAGAACGAATTTGCTGATGGAGGTGGGATTTCTTCCTTCTGAGATCCGTCATGTTATAATGTGTCCTGTAAATTGTAATATCTACCTGCTATAATTTTCTAAATGGTGACCTTCCATGGGAAATACGTGTGCAGTATAATTTTCTTTCTTTCTTTTAGGTATCGACTCATTGGTTCCCCATCTGCAGCTTGTCTCCTCTCTGGTGATAAACTCACATGGGACAAGGAAGCACCTGTCTGTGAGAGTGAGTTGAAATGATTTCCCCTTCAATCACTCATTTGCTTCTGTCTTGCGCCTAGAGTTACAACAAACAAAGAAATCTAACCCTCCACGTGCAGTCTCTCAGATATTTGAAAATAGGCCCCATGCGTTTCATGGTCTTCCTGGATTTTCTTTGTCTTAGAATGTAACTTACGTGAAACTGTGGGCTTGAACTCGGGGGAAAATAGCCCTTCTTCCCTACTTTGATAATAAGCTCTTTCCAGTACAGAGTACAAAGATTGTTCCTCTCACTGAGTAAAATTTTTTTGGAGAGGTTTTTTACTATAGGGCGCGTGTGCACACCAGAAAGACAAAGAGATAAAGAGACAGAAAGTGAGAAATCATCACCTGGGGGGATGGCCATGCTGCTGTCCCTTCTCCTCCATTCTCCTCTCGGGATCTTGGGCACATACGCACATGCACCCGGCCTGAGTTTTAAGCCACTGGGTCCGGGACGCGAACTGCGGTCGACTACATGGGACTCCAGCGACATAGCCATTACGCTAACTGCTGGTCCCAGTGAGTAAATTTTAAAGACATTAGACAAAATTAAATGTCTTTGCCAACTTTCACTGTCACGTGACAATTCCAAGAAGCAGGCTACTCTTCCTTATTTATTCTGACTCTGAACAATGGAAGGAGATCTTCTTAACTTTTTAGGAATTCTGCCAACCCCCTGGTCATTTCGATTACTAACTTTCCTTCAAACTATTTTTCTTTTTTTTAAATTTTATTTGTTTCTTCTTTGAACAAGAGAGACAGAGAGAAGAGAGAGAGAGACAGTACCCCAACAAGGTTTTTGCACCATGATCCATCCCCACCCTCAGCCAGCCTCAGACTATGGGCACACACAGACCTGGAGTGTTCAGGCAGGTCTCTGGATGTGAACCCAGAACCTTCTCATGTGGTTCACCTCACAGAGTGTCACCCTTTATTACTGTGCCACCATCCTGTCCCTCCTTGAAATTCTTTCAGATTCATGCCCTTAGCTGCATTGGTTTTTGATTAGTTGACCCTCCACCTTTCCCATGTCATCTTTCCAAATGAACCTCTAAAACTTTGAGGAAAATGGAAGGATGACTCATTGTAAATTCTCAAAGCATTCGTGCTGTGGAGAAATCCATATCACACAGAGATCTGATGGTAGTGAAAGTGGGCACAGACTTCTGGGGAAGGCTCATAACCAATAGAAACAAAAGCAAAGACCCTTTGACCCAGCAACCCCATTTCCCAGAATTTATCCCAAGAAAATCATCACAGAACTTCTCAGGACTTTGTTCCAGAGATACTCAATGCAACGTTATGTATGATAATTAATGATAATTATAATAATAATTATGAAAAATGTTAAACAACCTAAATGTTCAACATGATTCGAGAATAGCTAGTAGAAAGAATAGGGCCTATGTGAAATCATGTAAGTCTTTAAGAAAGAGGGAAGGGGCCAGCAGGTGGCGTGGTGGTTAAGCTACTGGATTCCCACATGGCTGACCTGGCAGCTTGAAAATCATGCAGGGTGGGCATATGTGCGTGCATGCCCAAAATCCCGAGAGAACACTGAAGGACCACCCCTCCCAAGGGATGATTTCTCGATTTCTCACTTTCCCACTTTCTCTCCAACCTCCCACCCCCATTAGTGCACATGTCCTAAGACAAACCCCTTCAAAAAAAGAGGGGGGAAATAGTGAACTATGAGGAATTAGAGGTTGAGAAGGCTTATCAAGGTGGAGATAGTATGTATATATATATTTATTTACACTACTGAATATTATTTAGCTGCCAAATTTATTATAAAAATATCCATACATACATATGCATGTATATGTACATATCTGAAAAGAAACATGTATATTACATTGTTAAAAGTAGTTATTTCTGGCCCACTTTCATTTTCTTCTTTTTGTTTATCCATATTTCATAAATTTCCTATGATAAATATGTTCATTATATTCACAAATACTCACAAAAAGAAAATAACATTGATGGGGCTGGCAGATGGCATGTTGGTTAAGGCATTAAACTCCCACATGGCCGACCGTGGTTCAAGTCCCAGACCTGGTGGTTTGTTTTCTCATTTTCTCTGTCTCTAGTTGAATTTAAATAATAATACAATTTTTAAAAAAGTTTTTAAATAACATTGATTTTTAAAGAGTCCAAAAATGAAGGAGGAAACATTCAAGGTGCCTTCTTTACATGCCAAGAATTTTAATTCTCCAAAAATATTAAAGTTGCCAAAGAATTATCAGTTTACTATACAAATTTTTCTAGGCCTGGAAACTTTTTTCTAGGAGATTATCTTCTATGAAAAATATCTCCACATGGCCAAGCCTGGCTTTAGTCCCAGACCTGGTGACTTGCTTTCTTACTTTCCCTCTCTCTTCGTTCAGATTAAAAAAATAATAATGTAGATAAAATTAAAATAATTCTCTTTAAAAAAGAAAAATATCTCCACTTCTATATTTATAAGTCAATAATTATTTAATTGAATCAATAAGTGTTGTATATGTGTATTAACTCTATACTAATATTTTCAGCATTATCTTATGATAGAACACAGTATTCATTTATTATTTTACAATCCTGGCATTTATGATTATTTCATTTTACATGTCCTACCTTTTATGTTTCCTTATTTATTTTTCTTGATATATAATGTCAAAGGTGGTATATTTAACCTGAAAAGATGCTATTTAATAAGTAATATAATGAAGATAGCCTGGCAGTAGATAAATACTCTAACAATTTATGATAAAGTCACTGAGATTATCCACTTAAATCACAAATATATAAACCATAATAATATATGGCTATTCTTACATTAAATATTTCTTATGAGGAGAACCCACATCACACACACCTACTGTAAAAAAGGAAGTTTAAGGGGACCAGCAGGTGGCATGCTGGTTAAGACACTGGATCCCACATGACCAACTCCATGGTTTGAATCCCGGACCTGGCAGCTTGAAAAACACACCAGGCAGATGTGCATGTATGCCAGAATCCTAAGAGGAGAATGGAGGCAAAGGAATTGCAGTGTACCAATCCCTCCGGGGGGTGGGGGTGGATTTCTTACTTTCTCTGTTCCTCTCCAACAAGTGCAAATGCCCTAGAGCAAATTTCTTTTTAAAAAGGTCAGTTTGATTATTTTCAAATATTAGAAACAATAAACAGTATTGTAATTAGAGTTTAGGACATTATTTCATTTTTCTATGTGTTATTTAGATCCAAAGTAAAATAATTCATGAAAACAAGCTATTGTTTACCATCCTTTCCCTTTTCCCAGTTATATCCTGTGAACCACCTTCAACCATCCTCAATGGAGACTTCTACAGCAACAATGGAACATTTTTTCCCTATGGAACGTTGGTAACTTATCAGTGTCACACCAGCCCAGATGGAGAAAATCTGTTAAAGCTTGTGGGAGAACAGTCCATGTACTGCACCAGCAAAGACAACCAACATGGTATCTGGAGCAGCCCTGCTCCTCAGTGTATCTCAGCTGATACATGCACAGCTCCAGAAATAAAAAATGGAATTATAGCATCAGGAAATAAGAGTGTATTTTCCCTTGATGAGATCGTGAGATTCAGTTGTCAGCCCGGTTTTGTCATGAAAGGGTTCGACACCATAAAGTGTCAGTCCAACAACAGATGGGGACCTGAGCTGCCAACATGCTCCAGAAGTGAGTCTGGTCCACTGAGAGTTTTCCAGGGGCAGGGCATGGGTACAGGTATAATAGTGGCTGTTGGAATTAAGGAAGGGAGATGTGTGTGTGTGTGTGTGTGTGTGTGTTTACGTGGGTGTCTATGCATGTAGAAACTAAAAATTGCTATAAAAGCTGTAAGCACAATACTCACTCCACTAAATGTTTCATGGATAATAATAATTGTCAACAAGTGATGATGATTTTATGTCTCATCCATACCATATACATTTTGTATATATTGTTTAAGGTCATTTTTACAACACATATATGAAGTTGAAACTATGCTCTCTTTTTTTTTTTTTTTTAGAAAGATTTTTGCTATAGGGCTCCTGTGCTCCCCAGAGACACAGGGAAAGACAGAGAGAGCAAAAGTGAGAAATTGCTCCCCTGGGGGATGGCCATGGCCATGCTGCATTCCCTTCTCCTCCATTCTCCTCTCAGAATTTTGAGCACACGTATATGTGCACCCGGCATGAGTTTCAAGTCACTAGATCCAGGACTCAAACTGCAGTCAGCCATGTGAGAGTCCAACACCTTAACCACTTCGTCACCTGCTGGCCCCAGAGGAGGCAACTATTCTTATCCCTATTTTACATTGAAAAATAGTAATTTCTAGCAATAGCAATTTCTCACTTTTGCTCTCTCTGTCTTTCTCTGTGTCTCTGGGGAGTACAGGAGCCCTATAGCAAAAATATTTCTTAAAAAAAAAAAGAGAGAGAATAGTTTCTACTTCATACATGTGTTGTAATAGTGACTTTAAACAATATATACAAAATGTATATGGTATAGATGAGACATAAAATAATCATCACTTGTTGACAATAATTATTATCCATGAAACATTTAGTGGAGTGAGTATTGTGCTTACAGTGTTTATAGCAATTTTTAGTTTCTACATACATAGAATACTATTAGGGCGTCCTTAAAGATGGTGCTTGAAGGACAACTCTTTCAGAAGGTGTAAGGACGTGCAAGCCAGCAGCACATGCAGCTCACAACTGCATGGAGAGTACTTAAAAGTAGGAGGGATGTTCTGCCTGTAGTCTTAGGAATGCATTTCAGAAAGAAAAGAAAAGGAAAGGAAAGAGAAAGGAAAAGAAAAAGAAAGGAACGAGGAGAGGGAAAATTCAAATGAGGTGTCAAAGAGACCTTGGTTCTAGTCATGGCTCTGCACTGTACCCTTAGCTTTCTTACCAGTAAAATCTGGGCACTAAATTACCAGATCTTTTCTTTTAACATCTACAGTGTCATTACGATTTTTAAGCTCTCTGTGAGCCAGAGGGTATGGCAAAAAACATTCCTCCATTTCTAACAAGTGCTTTGAAACTGTCATTTCCACAGTGTGTCAGTCACCTCCAGAAATCCTGCATGGCAAGCATACCCCAAGTAGCACGGATGACTTTTCCCCGGGGCAAGAAGTGTTCTATAGCTGTGAACCCAGTTACGACCTCAGAGGGGCTGCCTCTCTGCACTGTACCGCCCAGGGAGACTGGAGCCCGGCAGCCCCCACATGTGCAGGTGCCTGGACTCTCCTGTGGTCGCCGAATGAGTCTCTTTGTCCCTCACAGATCAGTCTTAATGCCTATTGCTTTTTTCCTCCTAGTGAAATCATGTGATAATTTCCTGGGCCAACTCCCTAATGGCCATGTGCTGCTTCCACTTAATCTTCAGCTTGGAGCAAAGGTGTCTTTTGTCTGTAATGAAGGGTGAGTGTGACCGGAATAGAGAGCAGACACTCAGTGCTAGATAGTCACTCTTTTTAGTTTAGTCCCCAAAGGGGACCAACAGATGGAACAGAGGACCCAGGGAGATTAACTTCTGGAAGAGTCGTTTTCAAATAACTCAGTGGTACTACCATCAGGAGAGAAAGAAAAAATGGCACGTATCACTAATGTCAAGAGCAAACATAAACGTAGCCCCTGTCTTGAATTCATGGTCGGAACTTAATGTGAACAGCTAAATAGTTATTTGAAGGCAGGAAAACATAAATTTATGAAAAGTTTGCTGGAAAAAATTGATGAAACAAAAACTATTTACCCTGTAATAAGCCGGGCAACAATGGTTTCAGGAAACTTACAACTGCTCAGTAGTAGAATTTGTAATAGTGTGTGAGTAAGTATGTTTTAACCCAGTCACCTATCGTCATGTCAGGGATGGCTTTGACACTGGGATCGTGTTGGTCAATGTTGCTCTTTCTGGTAGTAGGATTAGTTGTTTGTGTGAACCTGCCACCCCTGGTGGTCACGGCTGGTCTGAGGGAGGTAACAAGATCAAGCAATCAAGCAGTTATTTTTAATGATTTCCAAGGAGTCTTGGGCAGTTTCAAAGTCTACCACCCCATAATGATGTCAGATGATTTCAGAAGGACAATGGGACCCAATAATAAGCTGGATATCGCAGGGTGAACAAACTGCTCCCCTTACCCTTCTTTGTATTCTCTTTTTTATTTTTCCCCTTCTTTGTTTTCTAGAGCACTCGGTTCTGACTGATTCTGTGAGCCTCCTTCTGGTCCAACATGATTGTAGTGCAAGGAGAACAATGCCTGTTCTGTCTCTCTTTGCTCGCCCAGTTTAAGAGCTATTCTTCCTCATGACTCACTAATGAGAATAAGTGAGATGTCAGGAAGGGATGGCCTCTGAAGCTTGTGGGTCTTGAACACGTGGAGAAGTCTGGTTCTGCATTCAGCGCCTTCTGTAGGTCACGCTGGGCTAGGCTGGTAGTTAGAACCGTTAAGTACACCAGCTCTAATTGCTTTCCTAGTCACAGGATACTGGGGTTTTTTAGAACAATTTGGCCTCCAAGTTCCTGCCAGCTTCTGAATTCAGATTCCTGATGGGCTGAGACTTTTAGCGAGGCCTGAACCTAAGAATCAAATGGTAGCAGGGTGAGCATCCATCAGAGAAGAGATGAAGGGGGAGATGGGGATTGCTCACCCATTTGCTGCTCCTTTGTTTATTCTTTAGGTTTCGATTAAAAGGCAACTCTGCTAGTCATTGTGTCTTGGCTGGTATGAAAAGTCTTTGGAATGGCAGTGTTCCTGCGTGTGAACGTGAGTAGAAACAGTAACTACGCAGCCTGGATAATCCTCTTTATGTATTGCCTAGTGTGTTTTGCCTCATAGAACCAACCATTCTCTAGGTCACAATTTAACTACATTATTGATAAAACAACAATAAAAAACTTCTTTACTGGATTTTTTAATATAAATATATATATTCACATACAATATTATGTATTATATATAATATGTGTTATATATAATATATATATATGACATATAAAACTGAAAATAAATATGGAAGTAAACTTTGGATGAACACAAACTAATAGATAAAATGTTGGTATGAGAAGTCAATTGTCAGGTAATGTACTAAAACCCTTACTTCACCCATTGGATCATCGGGAAAGTCATGATGCAATTTTACATAGAAAAATACGACATGACTTTCCTGAAGACCTAATATAAACACAATTCTGATAAACTTGGCTATCTATTCCTAACAGAGCTCTCTCCTGACATCAGATTTGAAGCATGAAATTAGCTTTAGAGAGGAAACTTCCCCAAACAGATATATTACAAGCAGAAAGAGGGTCAGTCAGTGGCTATGTCTGACTTCCCAGTTGAGTTCTAGACCCAGCAACTTGAGAAACATACTGGGTGCCTGTGTGTGTGCCAGAATCCCAAGAGGAGAAATGGAAAGAAGGGACTGCAGTGTGACCATGCCCTATGGGAGTTGTCTCCTTACTTAAAAAAAAAATCAGAAAGAAATGACAGCCAATAGATTGGGTAAAAGATAAAACAAAAGAAAGAAATTGTTATCTGGAGCCATCACTCTGGGTATAAAGAGCTCTGTGGTTATCCATGCATTCTTATGACACTATTGGTTATGTGATATTAGTGCTGTTAACAGTCTGCTGAGGATGATAGTACATGTTCGACAACGTCTCGAAGATTTCCCTGTAACTTAAGTTCACTGAGGCCCAAAACCTTCTCTATCTTGTACACCGTTGTCAGCCCATGACTCCTACATGCCTGATACAAAGCTGACAATCAAATAGTTGTTTAAAATGTTAATTGCTTTTCAAATTCTTTATAAATTTAGCTACCGGGGTGATCTAAAAACTCTGTCTTTTAAGCTTTTCAAATAAATTTTAAGTCTCACATCAGTTAGTTCATTCTCAGCAAAAGTCTTATAGATTTAAATTTTTAATTATGTTCTTTCTAAAAGAAAATAAAATTCATTCATAGCACAGTCACAAGGCAACATTATGGAATAGTTACCTTGATTGAAACTCTAGTAGAACTTAGAAGTCTTGTTTTTCTTCTAGGAATCTTTTGTCCAAATCCTCCAGCTATTTTTAATGGGAGACATACAGGACCTCCTCTGGGAGATATTCCCTATGGAAAAGAAGTGTCTTACACATGTGACCATGACCCGCACACAGGGAGGACCTTCAATCTTATTGGGGAGAGCATCATCCGCTGTACACGTGACCATCAAGGGAATGGGATGTGGAGCGGCCCTGCCCCTCGCTGTGAACTCTCTGCTCCTGCTGGTCAGTGCTCACTTCCTCATCCTAAATGGGTTCAGAAGATCTAGGTGAGAGCCTCCATATTTCTACAGTGACAGGTGTTTTGCTTGTGAAAATCACTTTGCTATGAATGTCAGAGACAGAGATACCTCCCGGTGAATGACAGTTGAGTTCTGGTTGTGTCCTGCTGTGTCCCAATTGCTGGTCTTCTGATGCTTTTTCCTGTGAGGTAAGGAGGGTGAGCTGGTAAAGAGGAAGTGATAAAGAGTGGAAAGAATCAATGAGGTCCAGATTTTGGGACAATATTTTCAAAATACAAACACATGCCAAAAACAATACTCTGGTATGCCACCTCTACTTCTAGTTGTCTTTATACTAATAGTAGATGGATGGACGTGCTGAGCAAGAAGTCCATGTGAATGGGATAATCCACTTCAAAATTGATGATGCTATGGAAGTAATTAAAGAAACTCAGATTTAGGTATTTACACTCCTTTTGCTACTTTTGAGTGTTTTATTTAAGCCATTGATTACATTCGGTTGGTCTTTCACTTCACCGTTAACACAGGGACCTCAGGATGTCCTAGAAGTGGAGTTTAAGGTTTTTCTCATCACCTCTGTAACTCATTCCTTTCCCATGTTAGTCTGGCCTGAAATGATAGTACCTGACCATAATAGGCTCACTTGTAGCTGGGATTGCCCACATACACACCATCCTCCAGGAAAGATAGAACAGTTTTGAATCGGTAGCACATAGGTCACTGTGGTACTCCTATCCAATACGGTCTGTAGGTAGAGAATACAGAGGACTGTTTAAAAGCCGAGAGGTCTAGGTTAAAGAATCAGCCCTCCAATGAGCAATTAAGAGTCAGTGACTTGTAACCTGCCTGCCTCAGGTCTCCATTGTGCCTCTAATAGCTGGAGATATTATGGGATGTGTTGGTATATTCACACATGTGTTTACCTTTATGGCTTTTCTTTTGTCTGTGCGGGAACTTGTTCTTAGCATGCCCACTTCCACCCAAGATCCGAAACGGGTATACCACTGGAGGGCATGTGTCTCTGTATCTTCCTGGGATGAAGGTCAACTACACTTGTGACCCTGGTTACCTGCTGGTGGGAAAGGCCTTCATTTTCTGTACCGACCAGGGAACCTGGAGCCCACTTGATCATTATTGCAAAGGTATCTCATTTCCCAATATTTCTTTCTCTTTTTTTAAAAAGAATTATTTTATGTAACTTTATTTATTTATTTTAAGTTGACCAGAGAGGGACAAAGCAAGGGAGGGAAAGTGAGAAAGCAAACTGCCAGGTCCGGAACTAGAATCAAAGTCCGCCATGTAGGAGTTCAGCGCCCTTAACCACCATGCCACCTGCCAGCCCCATTTCATTTTTTTCAGAGATACTTTTTGCTCTAGGGTGCTCCTCTCTTTGGACAGATGGAGAGGGTTAGAGATATAAAAAATGAAAAATCACCCCCCCCCCCAGGGGGGGTGTCCCATCCAAATCCTCCATTCTCATGTCACATCACAATCCTCCATTCTCCTCTTGGAGTCTTGGGCATGCATTCACACATGCCCAGCATGAGTTTTAAGCTGCCGGGTCTGGGACTCAAACCACAGTCGACTATGTGGGAATCCAGCAATGTAGCCATTGTACCATCTGCTGGTCCATCTTGGTTTTTCTTTTTCTTGCTGGGTCATCATGGAAAATTCATCAATGAGGCTACATCTGGGTGATTTAATAGGGCTGAGAAAATAGTTAAATGAGTATCCATGGAGGAGGAGAAAAACAGAACAAAAGGTAGGGAAGGACAGCTAGCCAAGGATCTTCAACTCTCCCAAGAAAGTGGAATTTCTGGTAATACAGTAGATATCAAGTACCAATTTTATGTGGCTTTTACTTAACATATCAAAAGGATCTTGGGGCTCATAGGGACCTCTCTCCTGAAAGTCTCAGAAATCCTTTGGGTTCTCCTAATCCACTGTTCTAGTCCTTCTTGTTGCTAATAACAGAAAATACCTGAGTCTGGGTAATTTAAGAGTAAACGTTCATTCAGCTCATGGTTTGGAGAACTAGCTTCTAGGGGCTGTATCTGGTAAGGGTCCTCTTGATGGTAGGTCACATACAGAAGGCAGGATAGAGCAACCATGGAACAGAGCATGTGTCTCTGTTCTAGTCTCACTCTTTAAAAAAAAACCAGGAGTTAATAATGGGATCTGGCCCTGAGTACTTTAATCCTAATCTCCTTCCAAAGGCCTCACTTCAGTACCATAGCCAGAATAAGTTTTTACCCTCTTAATATCATCACAACCAAATTGCAGCACCTGAATTGGGGGAGGGGGCGGGGTAGACACAGTCTAATCATAGCAATCTCCCATTTTATTTTTTTTTTATTATTTTTTGCACTGAAACTTGAATGCCATGTCTTTTTTTTTGTTTTTTGTTTTTTGGGTTTTTTTTGAGAGGTTTTTGCTACAGGGCGCATGTGCTCGCCAGAAAGACAGAAAGAGACAGAGAGACAGAAAGCAAGAAATCACACCCCGGGGGAATGGCCACACCACAATTCCTTCTCCTCCTCCATTCTTCTTTCAGGATCTTGGGCATGCACACACACACACACCTGGGACTCGAACCATGGTCGACTACCTGGGAGTCCAGCAACAGAGCCATTATGCCAACTGCTGGTCCCACACTCTCCCATTTCAGAGAGAGAAAAAGTGACATCCACCGCAGAGATGGTAATGACTCTCTTGTGTTTATTTGCAAGAATAGGTTGTGCAATGGACATGTTGTGCAAATAGACATGTAGCCTATTTGTTAAGAGAACCAGATACCTCATGGTCAACCACAGTTCAAGTCCCCTTCCCAGCATTTAAAAACCACAGTGGGGGGGACCAGCAGTTGGTATAATGACTGTGTCACTAAGCTCCCATCTAGTCAACTGTGGTTCAAGTCCCAGACCTGGTGGCTTAAACTCACGCCGGGCGAGTGTGTATGCGTGCCCAAGATCCCGAGAGGAGAATGGAGGAGAAGGGATTGTGGTGTGGCCCTACCCCCTGGGGGGTGATTTTTTGCTTTCTATCTCTTTGTCTCTCTCTGTCTTTCTGACGAGCACATGCGTCCTATAGCAAAAACCTCTCCAAAAAAAAAAAAAAAAGGAAAATAAAAGAAAAAACAGTGGACACATGCATATAGGTGTTGAAAATCCTGGTGGGATGGAGAAATTAAGGAGAAGAGATTACAGTGTGACCACTCCCCATTGGGGGTGCTTTATTCCCTTTCTTTCTATATATCTCTATGTCTCTTTCTGACAAGTGTATGTGCCTTCAGGCAATTTATTTATTCATTCATTCATTCATTTTTAGAGAGATTTTTGCTCTAGGGCACATGCACTTGCCACAGAGACAAAGAGACAAAGACAGAAAGTGAGAAATCAGCCCCCAGGGGGAATGGCCACACCACAATCCCTTCTCCATTCTTCTCTCAGGATTTTGGGCACGCATGCACACGTGCCTGGCATGAGTTTCAAGTCGTTTCAAGGTCTGGGCTTTGAACCAGCTATGTGGGAGTCCAGCAACATAACCATTATGTCATCTGCTGGTCCTGTCTTCAGGCAATTTTTAGAAAGGATAAGTTACACAAAATAGCCACTTTCAGGTAGCTCTGCAGACACCTGAAAGTTTATCCCTCCCAGTTTTAGTTACATAAAGAAGGACGAAGATTCAGAGAACTTCCTCTGGGCAAGTTCTCCTGAAAATAAAAAAGTACTCTTCTATTCTCTTATCAGCTGCTTTCTTTTCATTGATAAACTTTCATTTTGTCTTAATGACATCTTCAAGCTTGTTTTACAGTGATACTTTTCTTCTTTCTCTTGTGCATTTGCATGCACCATGTGGCATTAAAAAAGAAAAAGGAAAAGAAGGCTTTACTTTGTTGGTTTCCACAAAGAGAAAAAAAGATTTTAGGCTAATTTTGAGACTGTTCAAACAGAAAAGTAATCATTGCTTAAAGTTGAAGGAAATACCGGGCAGAAAAAAGGAAGTTGGGAAGAAAAAAGAAAACAAAAGAAAAGATGAGTTATATGAGATCAAGTAAATTAAGGAGAAAATATTTTAAATTCTACGTTGTGATTTACTAACTTCTTTATCCATCTATATAGACGTGGGCCAGAAATGTGCATTTAATCAAGAGCAAAAATACCAGAGAAAGTTAACATGATACGCCTGTCTCCTTATGGTATCACCCAAGTGATCCATGGCTAGACTGTGGTTGGCCTAACTCCTAACTTGCCATGGCTCTCTAGGTGCAGAGCTGTTAATCCAAAGCAGATGTATGATACACTCTGTGTTCCCTACTTTATGTAAGAAATGAAAAAGAGAATTGTGACTCGCCAAGTGTTGGAGGGGGAATTAATAATTCTTCACTGAAAAATTGCCTTATCTTTACCAAGGGCAAAGTGGGTTTGGGGTCACAGATCTCTTTATTGTGATCATTTTCACTAACAATTAATAATAAGATATCCCTTTTTTGTGATGTTTTTCATTTCAGAGGTAAAATGCTACCTCCCACCATTTATGAATGGAATTTGGAGAGATTTGAAAATGAGAAAAGTGTATCACTATGGAGATAATGTTACTTTGGAGTGTGAGGACGGGTATACTCTGGAAGGCAGTCCCCAAAGCCAGTGCCAGGAGGGTGACAGATGGGAGCCCCCTCTGGCCACGTGTGCATCTCGTAAGTACAGGAGCAGGGCAAGAAGGTTCTTTCTGGTCATCGTATTGTACATCCATTCAGCCTTCCTGCCATCAACTTTGCTGTGATGTCTGTGGCATATGCTAGGCACTGAGGAGTACAATATGGATCCCACCTCTTCCCAAAGAACCCACAGCAATGACAGTAAGACCAACCTTTCTCTCTTCACACACCTTTCCCCAGACATTTCTCCCCCAGACCTCCAGATCAGATCACAGAAAATAAAGAACAAAAAACAGTGTTTTCTCTTAAAGCTCAGGCCAGATGGGTTGATTGCTCAAGATACTAGTCCTAGACCTTCCTAAAAAAAAAAAAATGCTGGGGAGTAAATTAGGGAATAGTACTCCACAGGGAATATTGAGAGAAAAATAGCAATCCAAATAGGGAAAGGACCTTTGGGTCCTAGCATCAGAGAATGAAGAATTTCTTGGAATTCCCAGGTCTTCCTCACAGTAGGGGGTGACCTTGAGCTTCCCTGTAAAACCAGAATTAGCACATATAAACCATATTTAACTGTGCCATTTCAAGACAAACATAAGCATGGTGTTACAGGCAAGACAACTACGTCCAATTCCAGGAAATGTGCAACAACTAAGAAAGACTTTACTGGAATCTCCCAGAGAGGTGTGGAGAAGGATTATTCTAGGTGACACTCATTAAAAAAAAATCTAAAATTCACTTTGCCCATTTCTGTCCCCTAGGGTTTCATCCATTAGAGCAGCTACTTCCCTAGAAACTAGCTTTTCTGTCTTCTACCCAGACTGAATCTAAGAGGCTCCAGCACAAGTTGACTCACTGGTCTCCTACTATTCCCCTCACTGTCTAGGTCTTCTCAGTTCGCAACAGTCTCCATGCTGTTTCTTAGGTAGATGGAGCTTCTTCAGTTCTGTCCAGTTCAACAAGACAGAGATATGCAAGAGGAGCAGGGAAATGCAAAAACTATCTTAGAATGAAGGATTTGAAGAAAGGATGCAATATATTTTACCTTGGCACATACTATATGGAAATTATTCTATTTAACCTCACTAGAACTGAAGGTGTGCAAAAGAAAAAAACAAAGTACCATTTTTCCTTTGCACATTAATGACAACAAAGAGTTGTTTAATGTGAGCACTCAGTAAAAAGGAAGGATGTGATGGAACTGATATTCTCATATACTGAAGGCACCATTGTGAACTGGCAGAAACCCTTATGAAAACCTATTGTACAGTGTATATAGAGAATAATACAAATATTCAAGCCAATTAGTCTGCCTGGCAATCCAATTTAGTGAAATAATTTAAAATGTAAAGATATTTAACGCATTGTTAAGGATTTAATGACAAAGAAAACTAGAAACAACTTAAATATACCATAGAAATTATTTAATTCACGATGATATACCCACTAGAATAGAGTATATTAATTTGCCTCTGGTATAATTTGCATTCATATTAAAAAGCATGTAAAAACTTGGATGTGTAGAAAAATGTACTAGACAGGAATTACTATAACATTTTGGGGTGTTAGAATTATGGGTGATACTGTCACAGTATCACCCATAATTCGGGTGTTTGTTCTGAGAAATGAGTCTTTAGATGATTTCATCATTGAGTGAATGTGAGAAAATATAACTGCACAAACACAGATGTTATAGTCTACTACATGCCTAGGCTATATGGCATAGCCTATCAAAATCTTATATCATGACCATTATACGTGGTCTGCTGTTGACCAAAATGTTACATTGTTACATGACTGTATTATTCTTTTGTTTATAAATTTTCTGCTGTAATTATTTACTTTTATGTGAAAAACATTGCTTTTAAAAAAGAAAATCTTCACTGAGTGCATGAGATAAAATAAGATTGTGTGTGAAACCATGAGCTTTTATTTAAGAGTCTTACTATGGGCCAACAGATGCAGCTAGATCCCACATGACCAGCTGTGTGGTTCAAATCTTGGACCCAGCAGCTTGCAAAGCATGTGGACACATGTGCACACAGGTCCAAAATTCTGGAAAATGCAATAAAAGGGGTTTCTCACTTTCTCTCCCTCTCTCTCTCTCTCTGTCTTATGAGTGCATGTGCCCTGTAGCAAAAACTATTAAAAGAGAGGGAGAGGGAGAAAGAGAGAGAGAGAGAGAATGAGTGAGTCTCCTTGTGTCACTGGGGTCACAAATGCACAGCACCACCACACGCTGCATGTTTAGGGTGAGCTGGAGACTCAAGCCCAGGCCTCCCATGGGAACTTGCTGCCCAGTAGCAGTGTCTACCTATGAGTGCTACTGTGGCTGGGCCCAGGAGCTTTTACATTAGGAAAAAAAAAATCAGACTGAGTACCGGAAAAAATTGGGATGAACTGTCATGGGCTGAGACTGTGTGCCCAGACTGATGTTTTGGTGCCTTTTGTTTCCTTCTTAGGTTCACGTAACACTCTCATAGTTGGTAAGTTTCATGAAGGGTTTGCTGAGGAATTCTAGCATCTCTAAGGGTAAGTATCCACTTGCAATGAATGAAATATAAAAAGAAAGATCAAAATATCTTGTTCTGAAAATTCAGTTAGAAAGTAAATAATGATAAGTTCAGGCCAGGGTGAGCATATCTGATATCTAGATATGCATATGAAGTATCCTTCATCAAAGATTCTTTACTGTCTCTGAGCCATTGCAAATGAATAATCATCCTCCAGTGTTAAAAACTCTTTATTTCGTGGGCTATCCAGTGGCATGGCAGTTAAGGTGGCTGAATTCCACAGAGGTGTGGCTAGAGTTCCAAACCCGGCAGCTTGAAAACCCCAGCGGATGTGTGTTCACGCATGCCTGAAATCCCTAGAGGAGACTGGAAAAGAGACCGTCGTGTGGCCATTCCCCCAGGGGGTACTTTTTCTTTCCCTTTCTCTCTTTTCCTCTCTCTCTCTGTCTCTGCGAGCACACATGTCCTATAATAAATTTTCTAAAATTTTCTACTGTCTATTTCAATGTGTTTGAACAATGCAATTTTCTCTTTGGTTTTTGACTTGGGAATATGCTTCCAGTTGATAGTATTGCCCATTTGCACAAGTTGAAAGCCACAAGATCAGTTTTCTGAGCCAATGTCTGTGATCTGCTATATAAGAATAGGAAGAATAGTTTTGGAGCCAGCAGGTGGCATGTATGGTGGTTAAGGCACTAGACTACCACGTGGCTGATCGCAGTTCAAGTCCCAGACCTGGTAACTTGCTTTCTCATTTTCACTCTTTCTCTCTCTGGTGAGCACACATGCCCTGTAGCAATAATAATAGTAATAATAAAATTAAATAAGTAATTCTTTTTTTAAAAAAGAGTTTTGTAACAGAGTTTTCTTCCAAGAGAATTTCTACTATATAGAGCATCTGCTGTTTGTTGGACCACCAGTTACAAAACTGCTCTGTAGTAAGAGCAGTTGTGGTAATAAGATGAATGCTCTGTATTACACCCAGAGCAGAGCAGAACTAACAGTTACATCTAAGTATCAGGACTAGATAGTGAGATAAAGTATTAAACCTGTGGGTTATATTTCCATGCATTTAATTACTTTATTTTGCTGTCTAGGCATTTTGTTTGGGATAAGCTTCTTTATCTTATTCATCATCACTCTCTGTTGGATAATTCAAAAGCATAAAAAGGAGTAAGTACAGCCATATTCTCCTAGAAAATTTAAATTGAACTTGATCTTGGAAATAAAACCTTGAAAAAAAAATCCTGGGATCAGCAAGTAGTGTGGGGGTTAAGGGTGCTGAACTCCCACATGGCTGACCGTGGTTCAAGTCCTAGACCTGGTTGCTTGCTTTCTCACTTCTCTCTCTCTCTCTCTCTCTCTCTCTCTCTCTCTCTCTCTCTCTCTCTCTCTCTCTCTCTCTCTCTCTCTCTCTCTCTCTCTCTCTCTCTCTCTCTCTCTCTCTCTCTCTCTCTCTCTCTCTCTCTCTCTCTCTCTCTCTCTCTCTCTCTCTCTCTCTCTCTCTCTCTCTCTCTCTCTCTCTCTCTCTCTCTCTCTCTCTCTCTCTCTCTCTCTCTCTCTCTCTCTCTCTCTCTCTCTCTCTCTCTCTCTCTCTCTCTCTCTCTCTCTCTCTCTCTCTCTCTCTCTCTCTCTCTCTCTCTCTCTCTCTCTCTCTCTCTCTCTCTCTCTCTCTCTCTCTCTCTCTCTCTCTCTCTTTCTATCACTCTGTCCCTCTCTGGTCAAATTAAAAAATAAATAAATAAATGGATAAATAAAGTTAAATAAAGTAATTCTTAAAAAAAAACACTACTACATAAACAGATGTGATTCTTACCAAGATGGCCCTTGACACACATTATAGATAGAGAAGTATCCATACTAAAGGAAATATATATGATATAGAGAACATTTTTTTAAAATAGAGCATTTGGACCAGCTGGTGGTGTGGTAGTAAAGGTCACTGGATTCACACATGTGTGAGTAATAAATTTATTCTCATATATTTACTGAGTAATTCTTATTTGATTATACTCAGAAATTTTGAGAAATGGTTTTAAATAAAAAATGGTTTCTACTCACAAGAAGTTAATAATTTAGCATGGAAAAAAAAAAACATATAAAAACAGGAAAGAAAACAGACCCCAGGCACAATGTACAGTGTGTTACCTTATAATGAATGTTTAAAGACTAATGAGCAAACGAATACTATAGAGATATGACGATGCAATGCCAAATACTATAAGCATTTATACTATTTTAATGAAGGAAAAATATTATTTAAATTGCCAGTTCAAGACCTGGACCTGGCAGCTTGAGAAACATGCTGGATGCATATGCTTGCTTGCCCAAAATCCTAAAGAGAGAGAGAGGAAGAGATTGCAGGGTGACTGTTCCCCGTGAGGAGTGCTTCCTCGCTTTCTCTCTCTCTCTCTCTCCTTTGGAAAATGCACATGCCCTCTGCCAAAAACAAAACAAAACAAAAAAAAACAAAACCTTTTTAAATACAACATTTTAAGAAGGAATTGAGTTTTACACAGAAGGGAAATAGAAGGAATATTTTAAAAGGTGTCGATGAACCTGTTGATAACCCTAGTTTTGCTGAAACATGCCAGACACTGACCCCTAAATCCAGATCCTATCATGGCATTAGCAGTTAGATCGTGTATTCATTGGCACCATCTCCTAGTGCGGAAGAATTGAAACTTTACATTCATTTTTTTTTTTTTAAATCAAATCTTTTGGGGCTAGGAGGTGGCATGGTGGTTAAGGTGCTAGACTCTCACAAGGCCAGCCACACTTCAAGTCTCTGACCTGGCGGCTTGCACACACGCTCTCTCTCTCCTCTTGTCAAATTAAAAAAATAATAATAATAAATAAAATTAAATAAATAAATATTTGTATAAAATTTTTTTTTTGCAAATACTATTTACTTAAAAAAAAAAAAAAAAAAAAAAACAAGAAACAGGGTGTCTTACTCACTGCAATTCTCTTATCTTAGCCTCCTGAGTTGTTAGGACCACAGATACATACCACCACAGGTAGTCTTAAGTTGGAACAGAAGTCAAACCAGGGGTTTCCCGTATATAGAGTATAGCTTTCTCCGATCCTGTAGAGAAAGCACCTGTCTTAGAAGTGTATACCACTACAGCTGGACCCCATTTACTTTCTCAACTTGAAAAAACCTTGCAAAGACTAAGGCCTAGATAAAGTTTTTGACAGAGAAGAGAACAATCATAGCTTTCATACTAGTTGATCTAAATAACTATAGCAAAATTAGTGAGATCAGAGTTAATGAGACCAATGAAATAAGGCTGATGAGCAAATTCTATACCCATGAGAAACAGGGTTAATTATCTTAATCCAACAGTTTCCTGTAGCAAACATTAAAAACAAATGCAGCATCCTGTATCAAAATTTTACAGAAATTGAAGTTTTAATATTTCACATGGATGCCAATCAGCTATTTAAGTAGATTGTCATAGTAGACCTTCTTGCAAGTGATGTAGTCAGGAACTCGGTTTTATAATAAAATAGAGAATTTAGGGACTGGCAGGTGACCTGGTGGTTCAACCATGATGCGAGTCCCGGACCTGGTGGCTTGTTTTTTCACTTTTCTTCTCTCTCTCTCTCTCTCTCTCTGATCAAGTTAAAAAATAATAATAACTAAAATTAAATAAAAATAATTATTTAAAACAAGGTAATTTATAGAGATTTAAGCTTAAATTAAAAATGTATCTTTCCTAACAAATGTGCTCTTTATTGTGTGGATTGACATGTATTCTATGTCTTTTTTTATTACCATAAGAAAAGTAAAGTAGCCTGATACTCTACATTTGAAAAAGTACTGGGGCCGACAGGTGATGTGGTGGTTAGTCCTTTAGACTCCCACATGGCTGACCACGGTTCATATCCTAGACCTGGCAGCTGACTTTCTCACTTTCCTTCTCTCTCTGTATCTCTCTATCAAAATAAAAAATAAGAAGAATAAATGGAAGTAAGTAAATCATTCTTTTTTAAAAAAGTACTATGTGAATTCATTTTTTCCTCAAAGTATTTCATTAAATACCACTATAATCTGTAAGTTAATATTTTAACTGAGGCTGCATTAAAGAAGTCAGGGCTTCCATTGGGTTGTCAGAAAAATCATGACATATTTTTCTATGCAAAAATGCATCATGACTTTTCTGACAACCCAATAATTCTCTCTCTCTCTCTTTTAAAAATATTCCTTTATCTCCTACATTTTACTGAATTTGCCTTAACTATTCTGGCATATTAAACTATTTTCTTTCAAGAAAATAATGAAACCTTTTCTTTTTACCTCTAAATTCTGAATTTTTAGCCTATAATAAAATTGACATATTTCTTTGTGGGCATCCCTCCATATTGAGATTTAGTGAAAACCTTTCTATCCATTCCCACAGATCTGTAAGTTCTTCCTGTGATTTAACCTCATTGACTGAAAATTGCACTAATGAAAAAATACTATTATCTGGACATTTTGACACTTTACTGTATATTTACTGTGACAATCATTTAATGAGAAATGTTACACAAGATAAGTCACACACTGATCACTGACGAATGCTATTTAGCCTTCTCCATTCAGAGCCCATTTTTTTGGGCCTCATGTTACTGCCTCTAACCCACTTCCATTTCTATAAAAAAAAAAATCCTTCTTGTCCATAGTCAGATAAGACTTTAAAACTGTCACTGGTATACTTTGAGTGACAAAACTATGAAGGTCATTTCTGTAAAGGTTCCCTGCGTCAGCAATCAGCCAGATAGTCATTCATTCAACATACACTCACTGAGGTCGTATTCTCTCACACCCATGTGCCACTCCTGCCCCAGGACCACTTTTAGACGGTTACTCATCTAACCACTAAATCTCCCCTACTGGGAAGCCCAAGCCACCTGGCCACACAGATGTATCTCACATCTGCCCTCTTCATCCTATGAAGACTCTGATCCCTGACTCAGTCTTCTTTGTCTCAAGTGCTGTGGTCTTCCTAGTTTCCATGGTGAGTGCTGGAGTGAGCTACCTTGCTCTCAGATCTCTAGTATCAACTCATACATAAAACCTGAAGGTTCTGGTATTATATTATCATTTTCATTTATGTAAAATAAAGTGCTTATTAAATAACTCCCAGAGGCCAGCAGGTGCCATGGTGGTTAAAGGAGCTGGATTCCCACACAGCAGACTGTAGTTTGAGTTCCATACCTGGCAGCTTGCTTTCTCACTGTCCCTCTCTCTCTCTCACTCCATCTCTCTCTGGTCAAATTAAAATAAATAAATAAAGTTAAATAAAATAATTGTTTTAAATGAACAACCAAACAAAAACTCCCAAAGAGGTAGTACAGCAGACCTGGGCTTCCCAATCAGTAAGGTCAGTGTTCACAGTCACTAATGAGCTCTGAGACCCTCATACAGATACGTATCCTCTCTAAACTTCATTTTCCTTGCCTGTGAAATGGAGATAATAATAGTTCCTACTCCATTTAACACAGTTCCTTGCTTATGATGAATGTCATAAAATACTTCTTATTAGAAAATGGTGCAGAGTTAATGCAGCATGGGAAAGGCTCTCGGTTTGTGTCCTGCAACCTCCCTGAGCACACCAAGTACATGCATGCCTGCGATCCAGGCTGGATAAGTCTGGGGAGGATCATGGCATGAAGGCCCTCTTCAGAATGTCCGTTACTCTATCTTTCTGTCTCCTTCTCTAATGGAAGAAATAAACTTAAAAAAAGATTAAATACTTCCTTTTTTAGTATCAATTGTGACAGCTACTGCTTCTCTCCTAACTATGAGTATTACTTGTATAGAAAACACGTCTCTTCATTGTAGGAGAAAAAGAAAGTCTTGTGTAAGATTAAAGCACAAAGCCATATCATTAATAAGTACACACACACATAAATGCACACAAATATACTTAAGTTTTAATATCTTGTGGTGAGCTATACTTACAAATAAAAAATTGCTTTAGAACTAGTGTATTGTTTTAGGATATGGAAATCTGTCTATAAATAATTTGAGTCTTCTGATACAATATAGAGGGTGGTTTTCGTATTAATTTCTAATCTAAGTTTTTAGTTAGTATTGAAAGATGATATTTGGTTGTTTTTCCCTTTCAACATCTTGTAAATACATCATGAACTTCAAGGCAAATTATACATTAAACTTCAAAATAAAAGTTATTAGTGTATTTTAAAGCTTAGACTTCTATGATTAAGATAGTTTTGCTTTTTTCCCCCTCCTTTGCCAATTAGCAATAATACCAAGGGAAAATATAAAGAAGTGATGATCCATTTACATCCTCAAGAAGGCAGTTGTGTTCATCCTCAAACTCTACCAACAAATCAGGAAAATAGCAGGTACTTACATATTTAGTGGATTCAAATGTATTTAACAACTTCAGTATCAAAAATAGAAATGAGGGAACCAGCAGTTAGCATAATGGCTATGTTGCTGGACTCCCACGTAGTCGACTGCGGTTCGTGTCCCAGACCCTGTGGCTTAAACTCACGCCAGGCGTGTGTGCGTGCGTGCCCAAGATCCCGAGAGGAGAATGGAGGAGAAGGGATTGCGGCGTGGCCATCCCCCCTGGGGGGTGATTTCTCGCTTTCTGTCTCTATGTCTCTCTCTGTCTGTCTGGCGAGCGCACACGCCCTATAGCGAAAAAAAAAAAAAAAAAAAAACCCCCCCAAAAAAAAAAAAAAAAAAAAAAAAAAACCCCTCCAAAAAAAAAAAAAAATAGAAATGAGATTTAAATGAGATAATTGCTCTCTATAGGTCACTGATACCCATAAAGTTAAAAGTTAGGAAATACTTTGGGATTTGAAAACTCCTATTTTGGGGGGGGATTATTGTTATTGCTAGTGATTTGGGGTACTGACTCTTCCATTGCTGTGCACAGGTGCTGTTTTTTCAAAGCACTCCTATTTTCGTGTATTTATACTAGGAACTTTTGAGAAGTAGTATGTTTTTCTTTTTCTTGTGGAACCCAAGCATTTGCTGCATGGGTGTAGCTCTGGTCTTGAAGTTTCCCTTAAATGTGTGGGGTCTCTCACAGGGCCTCTGGAGACTTTGTCTTTCCCCCCGATTTCTGACTTCCGCTGGATTCTCTACCTCGCTTGGTCTCCTATAACTGCCGTTGCCTTTTCCCTCTACCTGGTCTTATTACCATATGTGTCTCTTGAGTCCATCTGCTCGAAGCAGCTTTACCACAAGCCATTGCATAGTAAGTGCCTCCTAAAAGTTCGGAGTGAAAAGAGGAATTGCAGAACTGAAAGTGGCACATCATATAAAGCTTAATAGTAGAAATCCATGAATGGGGGCCAGCAGATGTCATCGCAGTTATGTTGCTGGACTCTCCCATGGCCGACGGCAGTTCAAGTTCCAGACCCAGTGGCTTGAAAATCACACCGAGCACATGTGTGTGCATGCTCAAGATCCTGAGAAAAGAGTGGAGGAGAAGATATTGCAGCATGACTACCCCCCTTAGGGGATGATTTCCCACTTTCCCTCTCACTGTCTCTGCTTCTCTCTCTCTCTCTCTCTCTCTCTCTCTCTCTCTCTTTCTCTCTGGGCTATCTCTCTCCACTCTAAGGCAAAACAAACAAACAAACAAACAAAAAGAAAGAAAAAAACCTCTAAAAAAATCGCTGAATAAAAAGTAACCAGTTATACTAAGGATCTGAAGACTATGATCCGGGGGCTAAATGCAGCTGCCACTTGTTTTTGTAAATAAAGCATTCCGAGGGCATAGCCTCATCTTTTGTCTATGGCCACTTCAGCACCAGAACAGCAGAATTGATCAGCTGTAAGAGACCAGGATGTTTCATGGCCAACCAAGTCAAAAATATTTCCTTTCTGGTTTCTTAGTGGAAGAGTTTGCTGACCTCTGAACTATATGGTACTAGGAGCAATTTCCCACTGGCTAGTCCCATGTTAAACCTTTTCCATGCCTCTCTCATTAGAGACTCTTCAGCTTTGTTGAAATCTTCCTGCATTCTCAGGGTACCTCATTTTGACCCTAGAACGCTTGCAAATTCAAAATTCCATTTTTCTTTTATCATACAGAGCAATTCATTTGGCCCTTGCTTCCACTGGCTGTGCCCCCAAATCCTAGAATTTCCTAGTCCTCAGGGCATTTTCAGAAACAATTAGGTCACTCCTGCAGAAAGCAGAAGCAAAAGCACCATCTCTTTTCTGTGTGCCCTGCCTTTTTCTCATGTCTACATGCTTGAAACTCAACCTTGCATGTTATGTCTACACACAGGCCAGAGATCCCAAATTCAACGGAGGACAGCGGGGGGGACTCCAGGAAAAGGTAAGGGGGCTGGAAAGTCATTTTACAGTTGACCAAGATTTAAGTACAAGCAATTCAAAATCTTCTAATTAAATTAATGACGGGTTATGTCCTATTTTCTCCCATAGCAGAAATGAATTTGCAATGCCCTCTGTTTACTATTTGGCTTCCTAACCACTTCACTCTGTCATGTAGCCTATTTTTTTTTTTAATTACTGCTTATAAAAGAAAATGAAATAAGAATTGCTTTTTTAAAAATGCAGGATTGACATTTTACTTTTTAAAGCCTGAGCGATCATCTAGTCCGATACTTCTCAAATGGACCTTTGCATATGCCTGGTGATGCATGGTTAGCATACCAAGGGCACACTAAATATGTGATAAAAATAGCATGCTTCTTGGACCGGCAGGTGGCATGGTGGTTAGCTACATCAGACTCCCACATGGCCAACTGTGGTTCAAGACCCAGACCTGGCAGCTTGCTTTCTCACTTTCTCTCTCTCTGTGTGTGTGTGTGTGTGTGTGTGTGTGTGTGGTCAAATTAAAAATAATAATACTCAAATTAAAATTAAATAAATAATTCTTTTTAAAAAATGTCATGGCTTCCTAGGAGAGTTTCTTTTCCACCCACATTATCCAAATAGTTCAGTGGGAAAATAGCATTATTTTGATATTAACACAAATTCATATATAAGAGAGCAAAAGACAAGGAATACAGGATATTTTAAGATAAAATAAGACAGAGTATATCGTGCTTTCAGAAATGCTTTAAGTTATGCCTTCAAGGTGGTTGAGTGAAGCATTCATTTTGGGGTGCTTAATGGAAAATGTGTGCAAAACTGACTAGAGGCCAGCTATGTTGCCTTGTTACTATAATTAGAATAATAGCAGGCTGTGAGGGCAACAGTTGTTTTTACAAGAGTTCATTTGTAAAATATTTCACAAGAGCACGTAAAATATCATTTGACTCATTCCTGCCAGGTTACCTGTCTAAGAAAACACTTTTGCTCCTTTCTTTCTTTCTAAATTTCATTAATTCAACTCAGAATTTGCTCACCCAAGGAACTCTCCCAAATGACGTCAGTCCAAAATGATGTCTCTCTTTGACACACACACCAAACTCACAACTGACTCTACTATGTTTAAAATAAACGATTTTATGTAAGCGTTCTACATGCTCATTCTTGAAAACAGAAAATACAGAAAAATATAAAATATATAAAAATTACCTTGCAATAACCTCCACCCAGTTAAGTGTTCTTAAGCTTCTTTGCATATTATTTTACATTTGCAGGGTTCTACCTTCAGACTGTGATGGCACAATATTGAATCCTGCTTTTTTTTTTCTTTTTATCAAACGACAAATTTCTCCCATCATTAAAATAATATAAATACCTCATAGTATTTGACATTTCATAGTAATTTTTTTCTATTAATTTTACAGTATTTGTTCACTTGTTCATTTATTCTTCAAATAGTCATTTTAATGTAACACACGTCATTTCTGTGGTGTGTTTTCTTTCCTATACATATGTGTGCTTTCTTTCCCATGCTAAATTATTAACGTCTTGTGACTATAGACCATTTTTTAAGATTTTCTCAAAATATCCGAGTATAATCAAATAATTATTATTCAGTAAGTACCTGAGAATAAATATGTCAAGACTTTATCTTTAACTTTTTGGAAACACCTTTTTATATTAAAGTACACCTCAAAGAGCATACACTGACTGTTGATTATCTTTTTAATATAAAGGTAGGGAGTCCTTAATATATTTATCTCAGATTTTTTTTTTTAAGATTGGAATTTTGATTTCAGATTTCTACAGAAGCAAAGTTAATCATTGGTGGCAACTCACGGTAGGCAAGGAGTGAGGTAGAGTCTGTACCAAGTCCAGTGCGCCAGGGACAGGTATGGGGCAGAATGGGTGATCCAGGTAAAGAGGCAGACTTCAAAGGCCCTGTGAGACTGTTGGGAGGAACTGCAGGTAACAGTACTGGTGGTGCTGGAAAGTCTTGTAAGATACAAAGAGAACAATGAGGAGGAATCTGGTGGCTGTCACGCTGGGCTCAGGTGATCTGGTGGGCCTCATGGGGGGCCTGTTCAGTGTTGAAAGGACAGTATTTCTGGCCTGAAGAGGTGAGGCTCCTGCATGACCAGGGAAGCATTCTATATCTTGTGCCAAGTGTTCTACCCTAGCTCATTCCTGCAATAACAGGAGGAGGGGTGCTTTGGAAGATGAACCCCCTCCAAACTACCAGCTCCTGCCACTCCATAGTTTGGCAGAGACTGGAGGAAATGTTTTCGTGCATGTGTGTGCTATGAGTGACCTGTATGTTTTCTGCAATGAGGCTTTATTTATTCAGTTCTTCAACTCTAACAACAATTTTTCTTTGACAAAAGAAGGTCAAGTTACTCATTAATCCCTCTCTTATTACTCAGCATCTCAATTTATGCCAGACTTTCTTTTGCCTAACACAGCAACCCAAACAAAGAGCAATAAACATTTCCAATGCATTTGTCATTTATATGTACACAACATCGTGATTGCCAGCGTATCAATTCTGGGTAGTTCAGTTATTGACCATACTGTTATCTAAATTAAAATATCCTGTTATTTCAGGATATTTTATAGTACTCAACAAAGTACTATACAACTGGAGAACTCTTCGAATTAAGTGTTGTTTGGAAAGGAGCCGATTCATTTCAACAGAGTAAGATCTGCAGCTCCAAGTCTTTGAAGTGACCTCGCAGAGATGCAAACATGCACACTTGAAGATGCTGAAGCTTTTCGAAGTATCTGGCAAAGCTCTCTGCTCTGATTTCACATTACTATCATCCCTTTACCCTCTTTCCTGTGCTGAAAGCAACATTATCTAGTCGGAGGAAAGACTGCACTTAGGATATAAGAAATAGTTACTTAAGAAAGGAAGAGTTGCCTAGGGTTGCTGATTTACAAGTATGCCATTTTTCTTTCTTCTTTTAAAATGTGTATAACATGGAACGGGCTCATTAAGGAAGTTATGAAAAATAAATGAGTCATAAATAATTATACTACCTGGTGATAATCACTATTAAAATTTGAATTTATTTTCTGCCAATCTTTTTTGCATATGTGTTCCCTTATATACACACATCTTTCTTTCTTAAGTAGATCTTTTTATTTATTTTATAGACAGAACTTCTTTTGAACCTACTGGAGAAAGTAATATGCCATATTTTCTTTCTCTAAAGGAGAAAAATAATTTCTGTTTACAAAAAAAGACATCAGGGAATCAGCAGTTAGCGTAATGGCTATGTCGCTGGACTCCCACGTAGTCGACCGCGGTTCGTGTCCCGGACCCGGTGGCTTAAAACTCACGCCGGGCGCATGTGCGTGTGTGCCCAAGATCCCGAGAGGAGAATGGAGGAGAAGGGATTGCGGTGTGACCATCCCCCCTGGGGGGTGATTTCTCGCTTTCTGTCTCTATGTCTCTCTCTGTCTGTCTGGCGAGCGCACACGCCCTACAGTGAAAATCTCTCCCCCCCCCAAAAAAAAGACATCAAATGGTTGGTGGAAGAAAATACAAAATAATTCAAGAGAAATAACTGGAAAAAAATTAAGTTTTCCTTTTTTTTAGAGAGAGATTTTTGCTGTAGGGTGTATGCACTCTGTGGAGAGACAGAGAGATGTAGAGAGACAGAAAGCAAGAAATCACCCCAAAGGGGGATGGCCATACTGTAATCTCTTCTCTTCCATTCTCCTCTCAGGATTTTGGGCACACATACATACACATGCCCCCAGTATAAGTTTTAAGCTGCTGGATCTAGGACTCAAACCGTGGTTGACTACATGGGAGTCCAGTGACGTAACCATTACACCATCTTCTGGTCCCAAGTTTTTACACATTTAAACACCAAACCTCAATACCTCTACTCCCCCCAAAAAACAATGAGCAATACAGGCAAACAACATGCAGCTATATAATCAAGAAAGAAAGGCAAGTAGCTGCAGATATATATAAGAATACTCAACAATAGGTCTTTGGCTTAGTTGGGTCTTTAGCAAATCTCTATTATTTGGGGGGATTTTGAAGAAGTAATTTTAAAAAGAGGATTGACTAGAAACTAAATGCTTGAGAATTGGCCCTTCTTAGAAGTAAAATTCTCCATCATAAGAAAAAAAAACTGTGTTCTTTGTTTTATTTTGTCTTCTAGAATGGAATAAGTCAGTAAGCAGAGTACCTGATGTCTGTGACTTTTTCATTGCAAGCAACTCGTGGAATTTTTCCTCTATTACAACAGTTATTATGAGCAAAACTATATATGCCAGCTATGGGCGATAAAATATATGGTCTAACTTGTATTTTTAAGCAATTCTGTTAACCTCTGGCTTCACATGGTTTTCATCTGAAAAGAAAGTGCTGGAACAATAACTCTGTAAAGTTATTCCTAGTGCTAACATTCTAACTTCGTTGCTGTTTTACTAAACTTCGGTCTGAGATGTAAGTTAAAGCCTATGACATTTAAGAGAATTTTTTGGCTCTACCATGAATTATAGTGAGAAAAGAATATAAAAGACTGCTTTATTAATCTAATTTTAGAATATAGAGTGTAACATATTTACCTTTCAAAGCTTACAAAAGCCAAGAGGGAGAGGCTGGCAAGTGGCATGGTAGTTAAGGCGCTGGACTCCCACACGGCTGCCACAGTTTGAGTCCCGAACCTTGTAGCCTGCTTTCTCACTTTCTCTCTCTCTGTGGCAAATTATAAAACTAATAATGATGAATAAGATTAGATAAAATAATTCTTAAAAAAAAAAAAAGCCCAGAGGAAACCAAATGAAGTACATTCCTTCTGAGCAATCCCTCACTTTCTGTACCCAATTGTCTTCAGAATCCTTGTGCTGGGTGTGAAAAAGCACAGGTATGCTCTGGCTGGTAACAGCAAAGAGAAGCAGACACAGCTAAACACAAAGGTTACTTGCTGGAAGGTGCTTACCACATGCAAATAGAGGCCCATTCAGGCTGCTGCACCCACTTCTGAAAAGCATAAGCAAATATACTAATTTAGGAGGCAAAGAATAAGCCAGCATCTAATTTTAAAGGAAAAGTTGTCCACTGTTTAATGGTATCCCTGTACTCCAGCCTCCACTCAGCCGCCATTATAAAGCCTTAAAGGAGATCTACACATAGTTCTAAACACAAACATATCAAAATCTTTCCCTTTATTGGCAGTTTGATAAAGTTTTTTTGATGAACTGGAAGAACTTCTAGGGTTTAATATCCTACTTCATTCCAAACTGTGATTTAGGGAAAAAAAAAAAAAAAAAGCTTATTTATTTACTGAGCGAGAGAAGCACTCTCAACAGGTTTTCACACTGTGAACCTTCCTACCAGCCCTTCAGGCAGCCAGCATCTCAGGCACATGTACCTTCAAGCATATAAAAGTTGACTTGGGAACTGAACCCTGACACAGCTTCCGGTGTCATGGAGCACTGTGCTACTGCCTCACACTGCAGCAAGGCCAAGTTTTGACTCTAGAGTTCTGTCAAGGTTACAGGAAGTTCACTGACAACACTCCACTTTGAGCCCAGTCATTAAAATGATCTCAAGTAAGATTGCAATGTCTGATTTTAGACAGTTTCTATACAGGGCCAGCTCTGTGGTGGAGCAGTACTGCACTGCTCAAGAGAAGCTTAAGGGCTAACAAGTGGCATGGTGGTTAGGGTGCTGGACTCCCACATGGTGAACCATGGTTTGAGTCCTGGACCTGGTGACTTGCTTTCTTACTTTCCCTCTGTTTCTGATCAAATTTTAAAATAAATGTATTTTAAAAAATGAATTGATTTAATAAATTAATTATTTTAAATAAATTTTTTTTAAAAAAAGAGAGAATCTGGATTCCACATAGCAACTCCAATTTGAATACCCAGCCTGGTCAGCCTGAAACATGCCAGGGATACATACAAATGCCCCAAATCCAATGGGCTATAATGGCACGAAGCAGTCAGACCTTGAGATGGTTAATGTATAAATACCAGAGTGAGAAAACACAGAACACCGTGCTCATTCTGTTCTGAAAATAGGAACACGTGACCACATCAGCTGGATATAGAGGTCGGTGTGTTCCCTAACTGTCTGGCATTCTTCCTGCTATCTCAGCAGCTGCAAAAACTTGAATAAATGCTTATTGCCCCTCTGGTACCTGCTTACTTAATAAATATAAGGAGAACCAGCCAGTCTGGGCCTCACTTCTCTGAGACTGCGAGCCCCCTGGCCTCCCTATTAAAGATCATTGCTTGGAGGAGAAGACTGAGTCCACCATGAGAGCTGAGATCTAGTGCTTTGAGGGAATAAATGAAGATGTTCTGCTGAGAAGTCACCCTGGTTGAGCCCTTTCTATCTTTCTCTCTGTCTTGCTCTGTCTGTTTCTGTCTCTGTCTTTTCATTTTTAAAAAATTTTTCAGTTTTTAAGGTAAAGTATTTTCTTGGCTCTGAAATCCTCCTTTATCTTGGTAATAATGCCCTCCCCTTACCTTTTCCCATTTAAGAAAGGAAAAAAAGGTCAGGTCAGAAGAAGACTGAGTCCACCGTTAGAGCTGAGATCTAGTGCATTCCACGCAGTTTTCAATTTTTGCTTTTTAAAATAAATAAACAATTTTTGGTTTTGGGGTTTTTTTCTATTTTTTTTTCTTTCTCTCTTTTTCTATTTCCTTATCCTTTTTCTTTTATTGCATAACTTTGCCGCTCAGCCTCCATGCAGTCAGAGTCTAGACTGATCTAAGTGAAAAGTAGCCAAGTATCCAAATACTATTAGGGTCAACATATTCCTCAATTCCCACTGTATCTGCAACACAAAGGGAAAATAATGGAAAGGCAAAGAGTTTGCAGACCACCTCTTCCTGTGTGCCTCTGATCACTCATATTGAACTTCTAGAAGTTAGGAAGAAGCAACCCATTAGGTGACTATAAATCACCTAGAGACAGAAGAAATATGAGAAACCAAGAAAATACCTCTTCCCCAAGGGAAAAGAATAACTTCTCTTCATCCACAGAAAGTACAATGGAACTCGCAGAAATGCCTGGTAAGGAATTTAGAGTATTCATAGTAACAAAGCTAACACAGATGGAAAAGAAGAGAAAAGAACTCCAGAAGAAAAGAGCTGATGAGTTCCAGAGATGAGGAAGTTCTTGGAAGAGCTGAAAGAGGAAATACATAACATAAAAGAGAATCAAATGGAACTGTTGGAGATGAAGGCTATAACACAGGAAGTCAAAACCTCCCTTGAAAGTATTAAAAGCAGACTGGTTCATACAGAAAATCAAATCTCAGATGTAGAAACAGACTCAGTAGACTAGTAAAATCCACCACAAAGACTGAGAAAATAGCCCAAAATAACGAGAATAATGTATGAGAAATAGTAGATACCATTAAACATCCAAATATCTGGATAATCGGTATCCCAGAAGGTGAAGAGACTAATAAGGGCATTGATTATTACATGAAATCCTGGAAGAAAACTTTCAAACCTAGAGAGACATTCAAAGATCCAGACCCAAGAAACACAAAGGACTCCAAATAGAATTAACCCAAGATCTTCTCCAAGGCATATCATAGCCAGATCGACCAAAACCACAAAGACAAGATACTAAGATCCCAAGAGAGAAGCATCAACTTACCTACAAAGGAATCCCATCAGGCTAACAGCAAACCTCTCATCAGAAACAATGCGAGCAAGGAAAGAATGGGAAAAAATACTCAAAGTGTTGAGTGAAAAACAATTTCAACCGAGAATACTATACCTGGCAAGATTATCCTTCATATGGGAAGAAAAGACAAGAACATTCTCAGAAAAAAGCTGAAAGAATTTACCAACACCAGACCAGCTCTCCAAGAAGTTCTGAAGGGAGTGCTGTCTCAGGAAAACTAAAGTCAGACACATAGAAATTAGAGTTCAAAAACAACTAAGAAAATGGCCAGTTTAATGGTAGGGACAAGTCCAGAGTTGAACATCATCTTTCAGAATTTAAATGGAAAGACTGGACCACAACAGAAGATAAAGTACACAAGTTTGAACTGGTGACATAGAATTTTATGACTTTTGACTAAAACATTGCTGATCTTCTTCTATGCTTTGTTTTCCCAAGTTGAGGATTTTTGTCTTCTCTTGAGTTGTGGACAGGCCCATGTACCTATTGTTCGAACAGAATTCTAACCAGTTTCCTGGCTTTAAGTCTTAAGCAAAGTTCTCTTAACGTTTCTTGATTTTGATTTATTAAAGCTAAGCTAAAACTGCCTTTCTTGAAATAAAAAAAAATTATTAAAAAATACTGTGTTATGACCACAGTAAGCTATATAGCCTCAGATAGGTGCTACTTCATAGTTTATTCATTTTACTCACAGAGTTTCATGCCTAAAGTCAATGTGTTCACAGTTATGTATATATTAGCTGAACTCGCTATTGAAAGTATTTCAATTAATTAAGACATTTTGTGAATCAATCAAATGTGGGAAAAAAATTTTAAAAAGGAATGGAAAGCAACTGCCGATACCAGAGACAGTGTGGGAGAAGGGTGGGAAACGGCAGAGGGTTAGAAATAGCGGAGAAAAAAATATACATATACAAGAAACAAGAAATGGAAAATTATTTGTTCATGATAACATGTATGATTAAGCTACTTTACAGTGTGTTGTGGTTGGGAAATCACATATTATATGCTATGATGATGTTCAATGAAAGAATGTAAAATAAATAAATTTTTTAAAAGAATCATTGCTTGTTGGGACCAACAGGTGGTATAATGGTTATGTCACTGGACTCCCACATGGCTAACTGAGGCTCCAGTCCCAGAATTGAAACTCGTGCTGAGCACTTGTGTGTGTGTGCTCAAAATCCTGAGAAGAAAGTGGAGGAGAAGGGATTGTGGCATGGGCATGCCCCCTCAGGTTATGTGTTGGGGGGTGATTTCTCACTTTCTGTCTCTGTCTCTCTGGGGAGTGCATGTGCATGTGCATGTGCCCTATAGCAAAAATCTCTCTTTAAAAAAATCGCTAGTCTCGTGTGTTTTATCTTGCTTGCCTTTCCATGGATCCTACATTTAGGTCATGCTGGACAAGGTGCTCTAAGCCTGAAGAAAAGAGATTACAGTGGGACCAGACTCTGTGGAGGGTATTTCTCTTTCTGTTTCACAAATAAGTGCTGACATTGAGCCACAGAATATTGTTCTATATCATTCTTTCACAACTATAAGCATTCACCTTATTTTTCTGGAGATTTTTTTTTTTCTTTCCGGTGCGTGCACTTGCCAGACAGACAGAGACACAGAGACAGAAAGCGAGAAATCACCCCCCAGGGGGGATGGCCACACCACAATCCCTTCTCCATTCTCCTCTCAGGATCTTGAGCACGCACGCACACGCTCCCGGCGTGAGTTTTAAGCTACCGGGTCCAGGACACGAACTGCGGTCGACTACATGGGAGTCCAGCGACATAGCCATTACGATAACTGCTGGTCCCAGCATTCACCTTTTTCAAGTTTCCTGTTTATTCTCTCCTTAGTTATACCTCCTTTAATTGCCATCATGGAATGCCTAAATTTTATAATTTGAGATACGAAGGTGTTTCTATACTAGCTGCACATTAGTGCCTTGTAAACCCTGCACATGCATTTAAATTTTTTTCTTGTTCTGACAGGAAGAGGAAATTCCATGGTTGGGCGAACCTATGGAGTCTTCAGTCCATCCCAGACATAGTGTTGTATTAAATACATAGGGTCTTTAAAAAGTTCATAGACAATATGCATTATGAAAACACTATGATGGATTTCAAGGTTGTTTTTTTTTTTTTGCACTCATACTTTAGTTCACTTTTCTATCAACTTTTTGAGGTCCCCTCATATATATAAACTCACAATTCCAGAAGACTCATTTGAGATTTATGTGGTAAGCCTTCATTTTCTATCCTCTCACATCCTGACTCTGTATAATACAGGTTCAATCCCTATCATTCAATGAACATCATAGCCCTTGATATATAAGAAGAATGTTTAACATTTTTACCTTATTTTTAATAACATAGGGTCAATGTAGAAAGCTTGGGAAACTAAAAAGCACAAAGAAAATGAAATATTAATAATCCTATCAATTACTGATAAATTTGGTGTATTTCCTAGTCTCTTTTTATGTATATCAATATGGTACTTTCATTTTAATAAAAGAAATGCCAAAGGGCACGTAAGACTTTTAAAATACTGAAAAGTTATGTTAAAAACTGAAAGTACAGATCCTTCCAACATTTTCACTCATATTGGTTCCTATTTTGAAACTTTGCAATAGAAAAAAAATGTCAACTCTTTGGTTCTTTGAATGTCATGTTACTTTTCCTTTCCAGTCAAGGTTTACCCACAACTCTAGAAATCACCCTTGCTCATTTTTAATTGTCCAGCATTATTGAAGAGATTGTTTAATCGGAAAAGTTCTCTCTCTTCTCCATTTTACCTACTTAATTTGTACCCATTTCCGATACTATAAAATTAATTGCTTCTAGGAATCTGGCACATAACACACCCTTGTCCTAACATTTTTTTCATGCGTGTATGTTTCCTCTTCAGTAAAACATTTTTGAATGTTGAGTTGCTCTAGTGCAAGGACCCCAAAGAGTCCCAGTATGCTAATAACGGTGTTGTTTAGTCATTTATATTCTCCTGGGTCTCCTCTCAAGGGAGAAGCTGTAAGAGCAAATTACAGTAGAAGTCCGGAGTGCAGTGGCCAACTTTGGGATTTTGAAACCAGCACACCACGAGATAATTCAGTACATTTAAGCAAGAAAAACCCAAGTATTGACCCTAATGATGTTTGACTAATGCCAAGCATCCAGTTAGCACAGAACAGGTGCTCCAGGGGAGGAAATGCCCGCGTACACCCCTGAGATCTGCTAGCCCACGGTGACCCGCCACCTGGGGTCTGGGTCTCTATTTTTAGGTCAGCGTGCTTTATTCTTCAATCTAGAGCTCGCAGAACACAAACACACACACACATACTCACACACACATACACACACACACATCCAGGAGGTGCGCACAACCTCGGAGGAAACTGGTTGGCTAGACTCCAGTCAGGGCCGTGCCCCATCTTCTACAGGTTCCAACCGGCTGCGAACCCGAGTCGAAGCCCCGCCTTACAGCCCGCCGATTGGCCCCATCCAGCCCAGCCCCTCTGGCAGCTTCCGCCCCCGCGCAGCCTAGGCCACGCCCACCTGCCGTGAGGCTCTGGACACTGTGAGTTTGGGGATTGTTGCGTCTGTTAACCAGACTCAAAAGGGACTCTCCTCAGTGGGCTCTCAGTTTCTTCGCGCATCTCGGGGAAAAAAAAAATGACGGCGTCCTTCGCGCCGTGCGTGCCCCTTCCAGGTCGCTGCGAGAGTCCCATTTCTTCCCGGTGCTTGTTTGGGATCCTTGTGGGATCCCTGGTGTTCCTGCTGTCTGCCTCCTCCGGTAGGACCCTGGCGAGTGTGTGCGCGCCAGCGGCGAGGATGGACCCTTGCTCGGTCGGTGGGGCAGGAGGCATGGGGCTGACTGACCTGGGGCAGAAGTAGAGAAATAGCGTGGCCTGGCTTTTCCTCCGAAGGATACAGTGCAAGGATGCAGGGCTATGTGTACGTGACGAGGACCTGGGGGACCATGCAGTGTCCGAGGGGAGCTTGCTTGGTGGTCGACATCGTGCAGTGCCAGGGGCGGTTGGTGTGGCTGGTGTTGGCCCAGGGCCTAGCTGTGTCCTAGCAAAAACTTGCAGCGGGTGTCCGGATGGGGAATGGCGAGCGCGGAATCGGAGCTCCAGGTGAGCACCTGCTCAGGATGCCCAGGTGCGTGGGGGTGTTGCTAGGGCCCGTGCTGTGCGTTGATGTTGCCCTGTGTCCCCTGGGTGGGGTGGTGTCTTGGTACATGTGGGGTTTGTAGGATCTCGGCAGTACCTGCGGCCCGGGTGGGAAGGGCCGGGGAAGTACCAGCCAGTTGTTTCTCAGAGTGCGCTCTGCTGTGGCCTGCCCCACCACCAAGCAAAGCGCAGTTTGCTTTGCAGGGAGTGAGCACAGGCTGGGGCTGGGGAGGGCACGTGTGCTGTTTGTCGGGGTGACAGTAGGCTCTTGGTGCTGGCGCCTGAGTTTAGAGGGATGTGAGGGGCACGCCAAGATTTTTGTACCTTCAGGAAACAGTTTCCTGTTTGGTCTTGGTTTACAAGTGGCTGGTTTTTGTTTTCTTTTTGACCATGGAGTCATCTTCATGTTTCCAACCAATAGACAGTATCCGACTCTATCACCTAATAATGGTTGGGTATATTTTAGGGGAGATCTGAAGGAACCTAAAAAACATTGGCAGCCAAACTTAGTGAGAAATTAGTATCCTAAGAAAACTCTAAATAAAGTCAGTCTGGCTTTTCTCTATAGCTCATAAACTAAAGCGAAAGACTCATCCCATTAAGTTAATTTTATATTTCACTGAATAGAATAAGTATTTGTTAAAAATATGTGCTACAAAATACACCCTTATTGTATAAAGCTTCAAACTTACACAAAGGCCAAGTATTTTTCATGTTTTGGTTTATTTCCCTCTGTCCTTACCTGCACTTCGTGTGTTCAGTGGTATTTAGGATCCTATTACCTCTAAGGTTTGGTTTGTATACTGCATTTCTCTCCTTAGCAGCATTCGCTCAACAGATACTTGCCTTCTAGGTCTCAGGTCTTTTTTTTTTCTCCTCTCGGGATCTTGGGCACGCACACACATGTGCCCGGCGTGAGTTTAAGCCACCAGGTCCAGGACTCGAACCACGGTCGACTACGTGGGAGTTCAGTGACATAGCCATTATGCTAACTGCTGGTCCCTAGGTCCCAGGTCTTGTGCTGGTCCTGAGGACACACTGGTAGGCAATAACAAACCACTGTGTTTTCCTGATCCTTATTTCTTTATTTGTTTACATACAGATACACGCATGAATGCTAACAGGGGCTTTGTTTTGCTTACTGTTATATCCCGCCTTACTTGTAATCACCCTTCTGAAACCCTCTTTTGTTCTACAGCTTTCTCCATTAGACAGAGATCTTGTTGTCTGTCTTGTCACATTTCAGGTCCCAAATACTCTTTTTTAATTTTTCCTATCGATATCTATATATATTTTTTTTTTGAGAGGTTTATGCTATAGGTTGCGTTCGCTCGCCAGACAGGCAGAGAGAGACAGAGAGACAGAAAGTGAGAAATCACCCCCCAGGGGGGATGGCCATGCCACAATCCCTTCTCCTCCATTCTCCTCTCGGGATCTTGGGCACGCACGCACATGTGCCTGGCGTCAGTTTAAGCTGCTGGGTCTGGGACTTGAACCACGGTCGACTACATGGGAGTCCAACGACATAGCCATTACACTAACTGCTGGTCCCAGCCTATCGATATTTTTGTATATTGTTAAAAACTAGAAAATTAAATATGATGTTTGACCAGAGCTTACAGCCAGTAAAACTACCTCCTGCTTCCAGAAGGGAAGTTCTCAAAAGAGTCAGGGTTAGGATGCCCCTCCTGTGGTGCTAGGGTGGGGCAGCTGAGGATCAGAAAGGATCTGTCTTTCCCTGTTCTCATTGACCCTCCAAGGCTCCCAGTCTTCCAGTTCTTGCTTCTTACAAGTACTAAAAAGTTCATTTTGAACGGGATTATGGGAGTAGGGAACAGTGTTGATGAGACAACAAAAGTCATTTTTTTTAAAAAAAGAATAATGTCAGACTCAGCTTAGAACTAGAAGTGAAAGAAGACCATGAAAGCTATTTGTAAAAGAGGAAAATAGATAAGTAAAATAAATAGGGTGAACACGGAAAGTAAAGAGACTAATAGTCCCACTATGTGTATGTGCCTGATGTGTATCAGGTTGATTTGAGAGCCTAATGTGCTGTCAATCATGTGGCCTCCAGCACTGCAGATCAATACACTACCACGTCATTACAGTACATTCGTCATCGTTTTGTTTTACAACCTTGACAGTCTGATTACCAGGGTTTTTTTTTGGACAGCTAATATAAGGGACATACTGTGCTAAGTGTTGTGGTCACAGGAATGAATGGAGTTAGCCATGTTAACTATTAAACACAAAAGCAAAAGTGACCACCCTTAGGCTTCACTGTGTTGAGATAGTGGGACACATCCCAAGTGGAGCAGTGTGGAAAGACAATTGAATATGCAGACTTGGCATCCCTGCTCATAATCTAGGATGACAAAAGGGATTTGGGAGGTAGCTGGTAATCCGTGATTTTAAAAAGTCATGGGAGTGTATGTAGTAACACAGGAACCTGCAGAGTGGAATAACAAGAGGTCCTCAAGTAGCACGGTTAGAGGCATCACATTATCCCATCAGGCTGAGAGGGAAGAGTGGCCAGAAGACAGCTGAAAAGCAGGGGGGGGTGTTCTCCTGGTGGCCAAGGAGAAACATCTCTTTAGGCAGAAGAGTGTGAGGAAGGAGTGGCCAATATCTCCTGATGTTACTGGAGATATTAAAACTATCGAAGAAGAACCTGTTAGGATGATTTAACAAGTGATTTTTGTGGACCTAGAGATAAGTGGGAAGTGAGAGATAAAATTGATGGATATAGATGTCAGAGTCTGCATCTTAAGGGAGCAAAGAAGATGTCAAAATAGGTCATGTGGACAGGAGCAAGATGATCATGTGGAAAAGGAACAAGGTGGTCAGGTTTCATGGCAGTTCCAGTTGTGGTCAGACACCATGAATTGTTACTGGTCCCAATCTGTGAAGGGGTGTGGATGTGTGGATACTTCAGATGGTTAGTTTTCTTTTTGTTAAGTGTTTCTGTATTTATTTCTTCCATGAGAGATACAGATAGACACACAGAGAGACAGGCATCTCCAACAGGGTCCTCACATCATGATTCACTCCCAGCCCAGATAACGGGTGGGCAGACTCATGCACCCCAACATATACGGAGAGGCCCAAAGATGAGAACTAGAAACCTACCACATAGGTCCAGCTGCATTAATGTTATGCCAGTCTTGCCCTCAGAAGGTTAATTTTGCAAGCAGGTGTGTCAAGAAGGTATCAGTGAATCCAGTTTAGTGAATCCAGTGTAGAGAGCTAATTCACTTTCTTGAAACTTCCCTGGAACTTTGGAGAATTTCCTGCATGCACCCTTTTTAAAAAATCATTTTAAACTATGGGGCCAGCAGAAGGCATAGTGGTTAAGGTTTTGGACTCCCACATGGCCAATCATGGTTTGAGTCCTGGACCTGGTAGTTTGTTTTCTCATTCTCCCCTCCCCTCTCTCTGTCTCTCTCTGATGAACACATGTGCCCTAAAACAAATTTTAAAAAATTGGGGCAAGCAGGTGGCATGGTAGTTAAGGGCACTGGACTCCCACATGGCCGACTGCAGTTCAAGTCCTACACCTGACGGCTCGCTTTCTCACTTTCCCTCTCTCTCTCTCTCCCTCTTGCTCTCACTTTGCCTCTCTGATTATATAGAGTTAAATAATTCTTAAAAAAAATAAAGCATAAAAATTAAAATTCTAACTATGAAAAAGTGTGATATTATACTTCATTATTATACTGTATAAAGCTTGTGATCCCGAGGCTGCCAAACTAGCAATTTAAAACTCCGTACATTGTTGAAAGTATGTCTTTCTTGATGAGAGAGAAGACTAGTTGACCAGACCATCATCTGATTGATATTTCTTTTTCTGTACAGAGCACTATATATGAAAGTTGAGTTAGGAATCCTCTCTTCTCAGTTTCTGAGATAGAATGCATAAAACAAAGGATAATTTAAAGGAATCATTTTATCACGGGCATGCTGTGACTTGAATTCTGTCTTGGTTCCAGGACATCCTAGAACCATTTTCTGTATTTACATATAGGACAAAATTATGTCCTTCTAGTCTTTTCTTCTGTCTAAATGGAAAATGAAAATGTCTGACTTAAGCCATTTAATAAAGTTAGCATTAGCAATAAAAGTGAACTCTATACAAATTCTTTTTTTAAGCGATGCTTTTGATGACTAGGGCTTTCTGTTTGCTTTTGCTTTTGTTTTGTTTTAGGCAGTTAACCAAACTGAGGGACATTCAGATACCTAGGTCAGCACAGAGAAAATGTTGAACACATCTTTCCAGTAGGTGGATGGGAGGACATGATGTAAATAAAATGCCAGACAGTATATATGCATCGAGTTTTAGAATTGATAATATGACATGAAAGCAAAGTAACGCTTTACTTATTTGGAGTTCTCTTAACCAGTCTCTTAATCTGAAGGATGACTGAGATCCTGGCAGTAAGAAAGAAAAAGCTCCCCGGAGATCAAAATAGATATATTTCTTTAGTTCCTTCCCTTACAGGAGCGGCCTTGTATCCTTTTTAGCTGTTTAGGCCTTTTTTTTTTTTTTTTTTTGAGAGGTTTTTTTGTTATTTTATTTTATTTATTTATTTATTTATTTATTTATTTATTTATTTATTTATTTTTGCTTAAGGGTGTGTGCCCTTGCCAGAGAGACAGAGACAGTAAAGAGGGAAAGTGAGAAATCACCCTCCCCCCCGCCCCAGGGAGGCTGCCCACACCACAATCCCTTCTCTTCCATTTTCTTCCTGGGATCTTGGGCATGCACACATGCCCAACATGATTTTGAAGCCACTGGGTCTAGGACTTATCCATGATCGGCCACGTGGGAATCCAGCGATGTAACCACTGTGCCATCTGCTGGTCCCAGCTGTTTAGGCCTTACTTGATGTGTCCATCATCTTATTTTACATCATTTTTCTAGCTGATTTGTTTGGTTTACAAGTCCACAAAGCGAGGAGTTGCTGAAATATAAGTGATACCACTCTAAGGAGAAAAAGATAGTGTAAAGAAGCAGAAGTAAAAATTCTAAAAGAACAGCAATTAGTAGCGTTCCTGTAGGAATATAATAATAAAAATAGCCCAATGTCCACCTCAGGATGTTCTTGGATGGTGTGATGCAGTGATCAGTGAAGGAAGATTAAATCGTGTTTACTGTTCAAGAAAGGAAAAAAGTCATGAAGCACTATGCAAAGTAGAGAATTCTTATAGTTAAATGCACTTATTCACTTGTAAGATGCTCAGTTCACTCATGTCAAATAAATGAAGTCTTATCTTTTGAAATACTTTAGTCTAGATTTATTTTGGCCCTTGAAATCCATAATACTTATTTAGTAACCACTTCTTACCGTAGCATTTCTTTATCACCCACTGAGTATAGAGTGTAGTAGGAAAGGAAAGAAAACATGGTCCCTCTACCTCAAGAAACGTGCCTTCTAAAAAGAAATGGAGCCTAGAATGACAAGCTGTTAGAAGTTTTTTGGAAGTCATGTGGACAGAGGATTATGTACTACTGAAGACTTAGAGGAGAGAGTAGTTTTGAGATGAATTTAGGAAAAAGTGGGAAAAGATGCATAGGTATGTATGTTTTTTTTTAATCATCCTACATCTTTACAGCTCACAACATGGTTTTTCCCAGCACGTATGAGGTACATGTTAGTCAGGTCAAAGATTTTACCATATATGTCACCATCAACAGCTAACGGAAAATGCAAATCGAAATCTCAGTGAGATACTACTTAACCCCAGTCAGAATGGCTATAGTTTTTTTTTTGTTGTTTTTTTGTTTTTTGTTTTTTTAAATGACAAATGCTAGTGAGGCTGTGGTAAAAAGTGTACCCTCCTACACTGTTGGTGATAATGTACGTAAGTCCAGTCGCTGTGGAGGACAATGTGGAGGTTCCTCAGAAACTTACAAATAGAGGTAGGTATCTAACCAAATGTAGGAAAACACTCAGGAAAACACTTTCATGCCTATGTGTATTTTTCAAGACCAAAAAGAGTGCTATTGTCTTTTCAATTTACTGTTGAATGAAAATGCAGTTTATGGAGCAGCAGGTGGACATGGTGGTTAAGGCACTGGACTCTAACAGTGATTCGAGTCCAGGACCTTAGTTTGCTTTCTCCTTTTCTCTCTCTCTCTCTCTGTCCCTCTCTGGTGAATTAAAGAAAAAAAAAAAACCAATGATGATGATGATAACAAATAAAATTAAATAATTCTTTTTTTAAAAATTGCCATTTATTTCCAAACAATCCAAAAGCTAATAGGATGTTATTTAAAGCAAGCAAGGTGGACCAGCAGGTGGCATGTTGGTTAAGGGCACTGGACTCCCACATGGCTGACCATGGTTCCAGATCTGGTGGCTTGCCTTCTCAATTTCTTTCTCTCTCTTTCACTCTGTCCCTCTCTGGTCAAATTAAAATAAATAAATAAAGTTCAATAAAATAATTCTTTAAAAATATAAAATAAAATAAAGCAAACCAGGCATATTCCTCCACTACTACTGTTACTTGGGTAAAAGCATGGAACAATCATTTAAATCTTGCCAAAGACCTTTCCATCTTTTTCTGTACTACAGGCAGTCAGATCACAGTACTTGGGTGCTGAAAGTAACATTAATGGTTTATGACCGTGTTTTTATTCTCTTATCCCTAGATGCCTGTGGTCCACCACCACTATATCTAGCTATGGAGACTATTGAGAAACCTAAATCCAATTATTCAGTTGGCGAAAAAGTACAGTATCGGTGTAAACCACAGTACTTCTACATACCTAAACGGATCATGACTACTGTTTGCCTGGAAAATAACTCATGGTCTCTTGTCTTCGACTATAATTGTTTCTGTAAGTTAACAATTTTTTTTTCCTTATTCTAACCATGATCACACATTTTAGGACACATATTCTACTACTGCAATAATCATTTTCTCATGTGAAACTTAGTTCTAGATAACAATGTATTTTTTCATGCTTTGAGAAATCTCCAGGGCATCTTTTTCTTGGCCTTATAATGGGTAAATGAAGAAACTAATATTCTTGTATATATAAAAGAGCAACATAGAATTTTGATTTTGGCTAAAGCCTGTTTTAAAACTGGATTAACAGAACAAATTTCAAAATTATCTTCTTTTAGCAAAAGCGTGCTCATATCTACTACGTCCCGCAAATGGTGGATTAACCTACGACAATGATGATGTAGGGTATAAATCTAATGCTCACTTTTCTTGTAAAAAGGGGTAAGTAAGTGACTCCTTGAAGGAAATAAGGTAAATGTTACTAATATTATTTTGTTTTGCTCCTTTCTTAAGCATTCATATCAACTTGATTTAATTCTGCTTTCTGTGTGACAAGTTATGTTTCTAGTTAAACACCTCAGGCATTTTATGGAGACAGGAAAGATGTGTAATAAATAGAACTTGAAATTAAAGGAAGCAATATAGCATAATGCTTGCTATGTCTAGTAGTAGGCATTAAAAATGTTGTAATCAGGAGCCAGCAGGTGGTGTGGTGGTTAAGGGCTCTGGATTCCCACATGGCCAACCACGGTTCAAGTCCTGGACCTGGTGGCTTGCTTTCTCACTCTTTCTCTCTCTCTCACTGTCCTCCTTTGGTCAAATTAAACTAAATGAATAAATAAACAAATATATAACATTAAATAAAATAATTCTTTTTAAAAAAAAAAAAAAGAATGTTATGATCATGGTGACTTTACCCTTCACAACCAAATGCAGTCTACTTAAAACTACCAACTCTTGGGGCCAGCAGGTGGCATAGTGGTTAAGACACTGGATTTCCACTTGGCTGACCGAGATTCAAATTCTGGACCTGGAGGCTTGAAACATGCTGGGCATATGTGCATGTGTGCCCAAAATCCTGAGAGGAGAATGGAGGGAAAATCCTGAGAGGAGAATGGAGGAAAAAAGATTATGGCATGGCCATCCACCCAGGGGATGATTTAGGGAAAGAAAACATGGTCCCTCTACCTCAAGAAACGTGCCTTCTAAAAAGAAATGGAGCCTAGAATGACAAGCTGTTAGAAGTTTTTTGGAAGTCATGTGGACAGAGGATTATGTACTACTGAAGACTTAGAGGAGAGAGTAGTTTTGAGATGAATTTAGGAAAAAGTGGGAAAAGATGCATAGGTATGTATGTTTTTTTTTAATCATCCTACATCTTTACAGCTCACAACATGGTTTTTCCCAGCACGTATGAGGTACATGTTAGTCAGGTCAAAGATTTTACCATATATGTCACCATCAACAGCTAACGGAAAATGCAAATCGAAATCTCAGTGAGATACTACTTAACCCCAGTCAGAATGGCTATAGTTTTTTTTTTGTTGTTTTTTTTTGTTTTTTGTTTTTTTAAATGACAAATGCTAGTGAGGCTGTGGTAAAAAGTGTACCCTCCTACACTGTTGGTGATAATGTACGTAAGTCCAGTCGCTGTGGAGGACAATGTGGAGGTTCCTCAGAAACTTACAAATAGAGGTAGGTATCTAACCAAATGTAGGAAAACACTCAGGAAAACACTTTCATGCCTATGTGTATTTTTCAAGACCAAAAAGAGTGCTATTGTCTTTTCAATTTACTGTTGAATGAAAATGCAGTTTATGGAGCAGCAGGTGGACATGGTGGTTAAGGCACTGGACTCTAACAGTGATTCGAGTCCAGGACCTTAGTTTGCTTTCTCCTTTTCTCTCTCTCTCTCTCTGTCCCTCTCTGGTGAATTAAAGAAAAAAAAAAAACCAATGATGATGATGATAACAAATAAAATTAAATAATTCTTTTTTTAAAAATTGCCATTTATTTCCAAACAATCCAAAAGCTAATAGGATGTTATTTAAAGCAAGCAAGGTGGACCAGCAGGTGGCATGTTGGTTAAGGGCACTGGACTCCCACATGGCTGACCATGGTTCCAGATCTGGTGGCTTGCCTTCTCAATTTCTTTCTCTCTCTTTCACTCTGTCCCTCTCTGGTCAAATTAAAATAAATAAATAAAGTTCAATAAAATAATTCTTTAAAAATATAAAATAAAATAAAGCAAACCAGGCATATTCCTCCACTACTACTGTTACTTGGGTAAAAGCATGGAACAATCATTTAAATCTTGCCAAAGACCTTTCCATCTTTTTCTGTACTACAGGCAGTCAGATCACAGTACTTGGGTGCTGAAAGTAACATTAATGCTTTATGACCGTGTTTTTATTCTCTTATCCCTAGATGCCTGTGGTCCACCACCACTATATCTAGCTATGGAGACTATTGAGAAACCTAAATCCAATTATTCAGTTGGCGAAAAAGTACAGTATCGGTGTAAACCACAGTACTTCTACATACCTAAACGGATCATGACTACTGTTTGCCTGGAAAATAACTCATGGTCTCTTGTCTTCGACTATAATTGTTTCTGTAAGTTAACAATTTTTTTTTCCTTATTCTAACCATGATCACACATTTTAGGACACATATTCTACTACTGCAATAATCATTTTCTCATGTGAAACTTAGTTCTAGATAACAATGTATTTTTTCATGCTTTGAGAAATCTCCAGGGCATCTTTTTCTTGGCCTTATAATGGGTAAATGAAGAAACTAATATTCTTGTATATATAAAAGAGCAACATAGAATTTTGATTTTGGCTAAAGCCTGTTTTAAAACTGGATTAACAGAACAAATTTCAAAATTATCTTCTTTTAGCAAAAGCGTGCTCATATCTACTACGTCCCGCAAATGGTGGATTAACCTACGACAATGATGATGTAGGGTATAAATCTAATGCTCACTTTTCTTGTAAAAAGGGGTAAGTAAGTGACTCCTTGAAGGAAATAAGGTAAATGTTACTAATATTATTTTGTTTTGCTCCTTTCTTAAGCATTCATATCAACTTGATTTAATTCTGCTTTCTGTGTGACAAGTTATGTTTCTAGTTAAACACCTCAGGCATTTTATGGAGACAGGAAAGATGTGTAATAAATAGAACTTGAAATTAAAGGAAGCAATATAGCATAATGCTTGCTATGTCTAGTAGTAGGCATTAAAAATGTTGTAATCAGGAGCCAGCAGGTGGTGTGGTGGTTAAGGGCTCTGGATTCCCACATGGCCAACCACGGTTCAAGTCCTGGACCTGGTGGCTTGCTTTCTCACTCTTTCTCTCTCTCTCACTGTCCTCCTTTGGTCAAATTAAACTAAATGAATAAATAAACAAATATATAACATTAAATAAAATAATTCTTTTTAAAAAAAAAAAAAAGAATGTTATGATCATGGTGACTTTACCCTTCACAACCAAATGCAGTCTACTTAAAACTACCAACTCTTGGGGCCAGCAGGTGGCATAGTGGTTAAGACACTGGATTTCCACTTGGCTGACCGAGATTCAAATTCTGGACCTGGAGGCTTGAAACATGCTGGGCATATGTGCATGTGTGCCCAAAATCCTGAGAGGAGAATGGAGGGAAAATCCTGAGAGGAGAATGGAGGAAAAAAGATTATGGCATGGCCATCCACCCAGGGGATGATTTCTTGCCTTCTGTCTGTTTCTCTCTCTATTATGCATACACAACCTATAGCAAAAATCTCTCTCTCTCTCTCTCTCTCTCTCACACACACACACACACATATACACACACATATACACATAAAACTGTCAATTCTGACAATTGAAGTAGGGCTCATCGAAATGGGAGGTAGATTGCCAATCAAAGATAGTCTTGTATCTAGAAACGCTGTAAGACCTCAATTGACCTGCTTAGCCTTCATCATCATGTTGATCAAGATCTCTCCACTGAAAAACTTTACTCCTGAGACGGCAACACAGAAGTGAAGCATCTCCAACAGAGGCACTGAGAACTTAGTAGTACCCTTTGTTCTATAGCACTATTTTAAAAAATTCATTTAATGAGAGAGAGAGAGAGCCCACTCGTAAATTAGGTATCCTTGGCAGGATCCCATGCATCACAACCCTCCCACCTCAGAATTTCACCACCGTGCCTGGTCTACTCAGGTTGGTCTGGAACCAAACATGGGCCTCCCATGTGACCCCGTCCCCTGCATAGATGCCCCACAGCTGGAGTCAGCTCTGCTGAGCCTGGAGGGCTCTTTTAATAGGTATATACTGGGGATACTGGGTATTTATGAAAAATGTGCATTTAGAGAGTAAATGTAACACACTAAAATATGGAAAAAATAAAGGAGCCTTTTGCAAACATCAACTGTGAATATGTACAGGTGGTTTCTCTGATCATTTTTAACATAAGCAAACCATTGAAACATTCAGTCAACAATTACACAGAGAGAACTTGCTAGGTACATTGAGGGAACTTTATGTCCAAAAGTTTAAGACATAAACTTCTTCCAAAGAAATTGTAGGTTTTTGAGGAACACAATATATACAGAGAGCGATCCAAGCAAGATAGCGAATGATAAGTGCCAAATGAGTAGAATTATTTACAATAATTACAAAATCCAGAGGAAGGAGTGATTCCTGCAGATTTAAATCATCAAGGAAGACGTCATTGAGTAAGGAGTATTCCCGAGCTGCTCCTAGAAAGATCTGCTGATTTAAATAATATTAAGGGCCAACCAGTGATGTAGTGGTCAATGCAGCTGGATCCCACATGGCCGACTACATGGTTCAAACCCCAGACCTGATAACATGAAAAATCATGCCAGGTAGTATGTGCATTCCCAAAATCCTGAGAGGAGAATGGAGGGGAAAGGATTACAGTGTGACCATTCTCCCTGGGTGGCACTGGGATGTGGGGCTTTCTCTTTCTCTCTCCCCTCTCTCTCTAGCAAGTACATACACCCTATTGCAAACTAAAAGAAGAAGAAGAAGAAGAAGAAGAAGAAGAAGAAGAAGAAGAAGAAGAAGAAGAAGAAGAGCTAACTCATCTAATACTCCAAAGAACCCCCCATGAGGTCGGTACTGTTATCGATGAGGAAAACTGAGCAAGAGGACTCAGTCATTCAAATGGAGCAGAGTGGCCTACACAAAGGCACAAAAATAAGTCTGATGTGACTGTGGGAGACAGCAAAGGGGACAGACTAAGCAGCCCAGCAGACTTATTTAGACATCTTTGTTCATGGCCAATGTATGTTCAAATGAAGAAACTTTCTGTCTGAATAAACTGCACCTTCAGTTATCAGTTCCATTACACATCATGTAAGAAACCTCTCTTTCAAGTTACTACGGTATAGAAAAACCACCAACTAAAATAATGTGCATCTCATTAACCATTAAAGAAAACAATTAGAAACTAGCCATTTTGGGGGAACAGAAATCAAGACTTCCCACTGATAATTTGGCCTCCAGCACACAAAACTCGCATGGTAGGAAGACCCCTTCCAGGCCTCCTGTCTCTGTACCTGTCTTTGTCTCTCTCTACCTCTGTCTCGGTCTCTGTCCCCTCTTTTTTTTTTAAATTTTTGCTTTTTAGAATTTTGCGTGGCACACAATGCATCACGCGGTTTTTCAATTTTTGTTTTTTTACTAAAATTTTTTAAAAATATTAATTTTTTAAGTTGTATTGAGAAGTTTTATCTTTGTTTTTTTTTCTTCTCTTTTTCTGTTTCTTTTTTTTTCTTTGCTGTTGTTGCTGTTGTTTCTCTCTTTCTGTTTTCTTTTCTGCACGCTCCTCAATGCTCAGATTGAACTTCCAAGTTTGGGAAGAAACTGACCATCAACCAGATGACTAGAAATCACTGCAGGGCCACAAGAAATATGGGAAAGCAGGAAAATACCTCTCCTCCAAAGGAAAAGGATAACTCGTCTTCATCCACACACAGTTCAAGGGAATTCATGGAAATGTCTGATAAAGAATTCAGAACATTCATAATGGAAAAACTAACAGAGATGGAAGAGAAGAGAGACAATGAACTGCTGAAGAGGAAGGAGAAAGAAGTTGTAGAGTTCCAGGAGGTGAGGAAATTCATGCAAGATCTAAAAGAGGAATTTCACACTTTACAAAAGAATCAGATGGAACTGTTAGAGATGAAAGCTATAATACAGGAAGTCAAAATCTCCCTTGAAAGTATTAAAAAGCAGACTAGATCATACAGAAAATAGAATCTCAGATGTAGAA
>NW_006160147.1:5979145-5982319 GCF_000334495.1 Tupaia belangeri chinensis
TATGAAAGTAGAAATGGAATATTATTGATGATAACATGCATGATTAAGCCACTATGCAGCCTATTCTAGATGGGAAACTACATTTGGTATGTTGTGATGATGCTCAGGGAATGAATGTTAAGTAATTTTAAAAAAAGTTGCAGGAGGAAAAAAAAACAGTAAGACTGTTCATATTGAAATTTTTAAAAAATGCATATTTGATGACTGCAGTAAGCTATATAGCCCCAGCTGGGTACTACTTTATAATATGTTCATTCTACTCACTGAGGTTTATGCATAAAGTCATACTTGGGTTCATGCATAGGTATATATGAGCTGTGCTAGTTACTGGATATATTTAGACTAATTAAGTTCATTAGCAAATCAATTAAATGGGGAGGAGGCATAGAAAGCAACCATGGATACTAGAGACAATGTGGGAGGAGGGTGGGACATGGCAGAGGGTGAGGGATAGGGAATCAAGGATGGCAAAACAAAAAACAAAGTTTACAAGACATAAGAATTGGAAAATTATTTGCTGATAACATGTATGTTGATGTGCTTGATAGAGCCAATACACAGTGTATTTTGGATGGAAAATTCATTTATATGTTGTAATGATGTATAGTGAATTAATGTAAAAAATAAATAAATTTAAAGAGAAAAAAATTTTTTAAATTTTAAAAAAGAAAACAATAACCTTTTCTTTTCTCATTTAGTTATCACTTAATCGGTAAAGCAGTTCTATCCTGTGACCTTGTAAAAGGCGAACTGGCATGGTCGGGCAAACCCCCACGATGTGAAAGTACGTACACTGTCTTTTTAAAATCCAGACCAACAGTTCTCAAACTTTTTGGCTTCAGGATCTCTTTATGCTTTTAAGAGTAACAAGGACTCCAAAGAGCTTTTCTTTATGTGGGTTATAGCTACTGCTAGTTATCATACTGGAATTCAAACTGAAAGGTTTTAAAAATAAGAATTCACTAATTTAGTTGAAGAACAATGAACTCAGTACATGATAACATATGTAACATGTTTTATGAAAGATAAACATTTTCCGAAACAAACCCAAAACGTGAAAATAGTGCCATTGCTTTCCATTTTTGCAGAGTTCTTGACTATCTGACTTAAAGGGAGACATTTAGATTCAGTTTGGTATATTCACATGTAATTGGTAGCCTCTGAGAAAACAAATCACTGTATACTTGTAAAAATGAGAGTGGAAAAACATAGTATCTTGGTTTTGTTGTAAACTGCCAACTTAGATCATGGATATATTTATAAATTATAAAGCATTTTCCAACTAGCCCTCTGTTTTATCTGTAGTCACAAGTGTGCTTTCTCATTAAATGCCCATTAAATCTCTTATAATGAGTAGAACAATAGATATTCTACACCTTAAGAAAATTAGTTTGGCCAGCAGGTGGCGTGATGGTTAAGGGTGTTAGACTCCCACATGGCTGACAGCAGTTCAAGTTCCGGAACTGGTGGCTTGCTTTCTCGAGAAGGACGAGACTAATCTGCACTCACAGGAATCAGGATCGTGGTTACACTTGAGGGTTTCGTGCACACAGGGAGGCATAAGGAGATTGCGGGTGCTGGCAATGTTCTTTTTACTTATCAGAATGCTGGTTGGACAAGTGTTCCCACCCTGAAAATTAATGCAGCTGTGTCCTGGATGTGTATACTTTTCTGTATCTATACTTCGGTGCAAAGTTTACTGGGCTGGCAGGTGGTGTGATGGTTAAGGTGCTGGACTCCCACATGGCCAACCACGGTTCAAGTCCCGGACCTGGTGGCTTGCTTTCTCACTTTCCCTTTCTCTCTCTCTCTCTTTCTCTCTGTTCCTCCCTGGTCAAATTTAAATAAATAAATAAATAAGTAAATTTAAATAAAATAACTCTTTGAAAAAAAGAAAAGAAAATGACTTTGGGTTGAGCGGGCTTGGCCAGCAGATGGCGGTCGGGGCTGGGGCGCAGTGAAGGGTAGTCGCCAGCTGCCAGGCCGTGCTGGGCGGAGCCAGGGGCGGGTTGGCCTTGGCACTGCAGAGTACACACGCGTCGCCTTCTCCGCCTTCTGAGGCGACAGTAGTCACCTGCACAAGCCAGAAACCAGGTGCTCTGCGGATCACAGCAAGAGAACAGAGGGTTCGCCCAGCGCTGCCGGAGATCCTAGCCTGCCCACTTTCCCCCAAAGCATAGTCAAATGAATTGACTAATGAGTCGAGGATAGCCTATCCAATCATCAAAGGCGTTCCTAATCCGATACCACAGGCAGCTAAAACAAGACATCAAAATAAGCAAGGAGCAACAGGAGATTGTAACTTGAAACCAACAAAACACAACAGCTAAATCTTCTGAGTATCAAATACCTCTTAGGACAGGGTGGCAGGTAGTAAGTGGAGGAGAATGTGTCTGTCTCTTCTTGCACAGACTGTTCTTTCCCACTGGTCTCTAGCTCAGCCTCTGTGGATGAAAACTTTCTGCAAGGCTGCACCAGCACAGGCGGCCTCTGCTTTTACTGTCTGTCCCTGTCATCTATTCTCTGGGTCTATATTCTTTCACGGTAGGACCTGGATGGCTATTCGACTCTTCCCACATGATTAATGCAAACAGAGCCAAGATGGTGTGTATATATAAATGATCTGAGTATCAGTCTTGGACAGTGCAGCTAGAGGGGAATATTGGAGACCCACCCACAGTAGTTTGCAGGAGACATTTTGCCATGCTTCTGTCCACTTTGGGGCTGTGGGAGCCTTAGGCTGTGGAAGCTTCTGCTATTGTAGTCTCGCCTTTGTTTGTTTGTTTGTTTGTTTGTTTGTTTTGAAGGTTCTGATTTATAACTGCTAGATGAGAAGAAACATCTCAACAAAGTGTCAAATGACATTAGCACCCCTCATGGTTAAATGATGACTATTTCATCTCTCATTCATCTAAAACTTAGTCATTTGAAATCTTGTTTGTTTAGCTTCATAGTCTTTGGCAAAATTACATGTTAGAGAGGATTGAAGTTAATTCCAAAGGAGCTACCTTGAAGTAATTGTAGAGAAATGCATCTTGGACGTGGTGGCGCCCGCCCTATGGCAAAAAGCCATGGAGGCTGGAGGATTGCGGCATCAAGTCCATCTCTCTCTCTCTCTCTCTCTCTCTCTCTCTCTCTCTCTTTTGGGACCAGCAGGTGGTGTGGTGGTTAAGG
>NW_006160147.1:5982805-6032243 GCF_000334495.1 Tupaia belangeri chinensis
GCTGAATGGATTGAAAAACTGTGGCACATATACTCTATGGAATACTATTCAGCCATTAAGAACAACAAAACCCTGGCTTTTGACAGAAAGTGGAAGAATATGGAAGATTTACTGCTGAGTGAAGCAAGCCAGGCTATGAAGGAGAGACACTGTATGTCCCCACTTTATACTGAATGTCTGCACTCTATAACTGAAACTGATGGGCTAACAGATGTACAAACACAAGAGGTGGATGTGAATGCCAGATGTGGTGTGTGTGGAGGAGTGGGGACTGGGGAAGAACATTTGAAGGAGGGATACGAAGCCAGCATTGTTGAGACAGGGAGGTAGTATTTTTATATTTTGATCAACTTGACTGCGGAAAAATGTTCATATATTGAAATGATCACCTTATAAGCTAAATAATGTGATTGAATGTATTAAAAAATGTAAATAAAAATAAATAATTAAAAAAAGAAATGCATCTTAACTAGAGTGATAGAAAACCGTACAATGAAATGGTCATTTCACGTCTTTACAAGAATTCTGAGTTTGTAAAACTGCCTTCATTTCTTTGGTATCAAATACCTGTATTAATAAAATAAGACATCGAGGCTTTCAAAAAACTGAATTTTGTTCTGAAATTTCATGTCTACATTAATGGTTTGAATTTAAGATAATAATATATTGGGACCAGCAGATGGTGTAATGGTTAGGTCACTGGTCTCCCACATAGTCTACTGCAGTTCAGATCCCAATCCCAACGGTTTCAAACTCACGCTGGGTGCATATTTGTGTGTGCACAAAATCCTGAGAGGAGAATGGAAGAAAAGGGATTAAGGCATGGCCATTCCTCGGGGAGTGATTTCTTGTTTTCTCTCTCTCTGTTTCTGTCTCTCTGGTGAACACACACACACACACACCCTATAGCAAAAAAAATCTCTCTTAAAAAAACATAATGATATTATTTTCTCATACAAATGTTCTTCTAAATGGATGTTGGATTCACAACTGGCTTAGTAGAAATCCTGTATCAATGAATTATTGAATGCAGTTTACAGAACTTTATAAGTGCTGTCTTAACCTTTTCTCTTTCCTTACCTTTTAAAGAGATTGTGTGTGCACGACCTCCAGAAATAAAAAATGGAAAACACAACGCTAGTGATAAAGAAGAATTTCAGCATCTGGAAACAGTCACTTACAGTTGTGATCCTGCACCTGGACCTGACCCATACACACTTATCGGAGCAAGGACGATTTACTGTTCTGGCCTTAGAACATGGAGTAATAATGCTCCTGAGTGTAAAGGTAATTCTATTGATTATTTCCTTCCTCCTTTGTAAATTCTGTGGAAATATTTTGCAGATAGTTTACCTACAAGTAAATAAAATAGGCACATATGCTTCCTCCTCCTAAAAAAATTGATTTCCAGTTTAATACAGGCCAATCAAGTTGCAAAATAGTCCTACTTGTAGAATTCCATACCCCTCACCTATATATGATCTTGGCATTCCGTTTTATACACTGTGAACTACGGTGTATATGCATGACAGGATTTTTTGCTTGAAAGAACCAAAGAAACCCAACACACACTGGCTTAAAAATAAAAAGTACATTTTGTATTACAAGAAATCTGGCTATAAGTGATGGTAGAGTGTAATATACTCACCCTCTTGTTGATAAGAATGACAAACTCTGGACAAAAATATATTAAAAACAAACAAAACAAATGTTTTAAAGCACTAGAGCGTGAACAAAAGCATAGAGACTCTGGAGAGGAATGTGCTCTTTGAATGAAAGGAATCACAGAATAATGGCAAAAATATGTACTCTTTTCAGTATGGTACATCTGGAACACTTTCTGGTTTTTTTTAAAAGAATTATTTTATTTTAATTAATGAATTAAATTTGACCAGAGAGAGACAGAGTGAGAGTGAGAGAGAAAGGGAGAAAGAGGAAGAGCAAGAAAGCAAGCCACCAGGTCTGGGACTCAAACCACAGTCAGCCATGTGGGACTCCAGCGCCCTTAACCACCATGCCACCTGCTGGCCCCACACCCAGAGCAGTTTCTAAGACAGGCCATATTCTAAGCACTAAGACAAATTTCAAAAAATTGAGAGGGCCGGCAGGTGGTGTGGTGGTTAAAGGCGCCGGACTCCCACATAACCAACTGTGGTCTGAGTCCCGGACCTGGTGACTTGCTTTCTCATTTTTTTTTTTCTCTCTCTCTTCCTCTCTCTCCAGTCCAATTGAAATAAATTAATTAATTAATAAAGTTAAATAAAATAGTTCTTTTTAAAAAACTGAAATAATTTGGGAGCCAGCAGTTAGCGTAATGGCTATGTCGCTGGACTCCCACGTAGTCAACCATGGTTTGCGTCCCGGACCCGGTGGCTTAGAACTCACACCGGGCACGTGTGCATGCGTGCCCAAGATCCCAAGAGGAGAATGGAGGAGGAGGGATTGTGGCGTGATCATCCCCCCTGGGGGGTGATTTCTCGCTTTCTGTCTCTATGTCTCTGTCTGTCTGGTGAGCGCACGCGCCCTATAGTGAATAGCTCTCCAAAAAAAAAAAAAAACTGAAATAATTCAAAGTACATTATTTAATCAGCAACATATATATAGGAAATCCTCAAATAATTGTAATTTATGTAAGACACTGCTAAGTAACCCATGGGTTATAAAAAAGAAGTCAGGAGGGAAATTAGAGAGTGCTTTGAATTGAATAAAAATGAAAATGTGATATATCAAAATTTATGGAATAGAGCTAAAAGCACTCCTTAGAGGGAAATTTATAGAATGAAATACCTATGTTAGAAAAAAATGAAAGTATCAGATCAATTATGTAAATTTCTGCCTTAAGAAACCGAAAAAAGAAGATCAAATTTAATCTAAAACAAACAGATGGAAGAAAATGATGAAGACAGAGCCAAAATTACTGAGATTAAAATGAGGAAAAAAACTAGAGAAATACCCATGAAACCAATTGCTTGTTTTTGAATAAACTGATTAAAAGGGATAATTTTTAGTCAATCAGCCAGGTGTGGTGATGTGCACTGGTAATCCCAGCTATTTGAGAAGCTGATGCAGAGGATAATGAGTTTGAGGCCAGCAGAGAACATAGTGAAACCCTGTTTCTTAAAACAGAAAAGAAAAAAAGAAAAAAGAAGAAGAAATTCATGAACATACAGCTAGACTGACAAAGAAAAAAAAAGAGACAAGTTACCAATGTCAGGAATGAAAGAGGCAGAGAGGGCAGCAGGTGGCGTGGTGGTTAAGGTACAGGACTCCCACATGGGTTGAAGTCTCAGATGTGGTGGCTTGAAACTCAGACCAGGCACATGTGCATGCCTGCCCAAAAACCCAGGAGGAGAATGGAAGAGAAGGGATTGTGGTGTGGTCATCCCCCTGGGAATGATTTTTCACTTCTCCTCTCACCATCTCTTCTGACACATGCGCACACCCTATGGCTGGCTAGCTAAATGAATGAATGAATGAATGAATGAATGAATGAATAAACAGAAGAGGGGCCAACAGACAGTATGGAGATTAAGGCAGCTGAATTCCACATGGCTAATAATGTGGTTCAAGTCCTGGACCTGGCAACTTGAAAGCCATGTGTGTGTCCAAAATCCTCAGAGGAGGATGGAGGAGAAGGGAGTGTGGAGTAGCCATCTCTCCCTCTGGGAAGTGCACACACCTATAGCAAAAAATGTTTTTAAAAAAGGAAGAAAGGGGAACCAGCAGTTAGTGTAATGGCTATGTCACTGGACTCCCACGTAGTCGACCACGGTTGGCGTCCCGGACCCGGTGGCTTAAAACTCACGCTGGCGTGTGTGCGTGCGTGCCCAAGATGCTGAGAGGAGAATGGAGGAGAAGGGATTGCAGCATGACCATCCCCCCTTGGGGTGATTTCTCACTTTCTGTCTCTATGTCTCTCTCTCTCTGTCTGGCGAGCGCACGAGCCCTATAAAAGGAAGAAAGAAGGAGAGGATGTCACCAGTAAAAGAATGGTAACAGAATATTTTGAAGAACTGTCTATAAATTTGATAATATAAGCTGACAAATTCCATGAAAGACACAATACCAAAACTCATTTGAATATATAGATAACCTGACTAGGTCTGTAACTATTAAAGTAATACAATTCATAATTAGCAACCTTGCCACCGGGGAAAGGACTTTTGGCCTAAATTACTTCATTCTACCAAACATTTAAGGAAAAATAATAGCGATTCTATAGGAGCTTTTCAGGAAAATGCAAGAGGAGGAGGCATTTCTCAACCCACTTTTTTGAGGACAGAATTGCCCTGATACCAAAACTAGGCAAAAATATTATAAGAAAATCACAAACAATATCCTTGATAAATATAGACCCCAAAATTTCTAGCAAAATATTAGGAAATTAAATCCTATGAGATATATATTTTTAAAAGTACATTATGACCTGGGGCCAGCAGGTGGCATGGTAGTTAGGGGCACTGGACTCCCACATGGCCGACTGCAATTCGAGTCCTGGACCTGGCAACTTGCTTTCTCTCTTTCTCTGTCACTCTGGTCAAATATAATTAATTAATTAATTAATTAATTTTAAAAAGTACATTATGACCAAGTAGTATGTATTTCATGAATTCAAGATTTATTCGGATGTAAAGATTACTCAGTATAATTTACCATAACGAGAGTATAAAGAAGAAAAATAAATCATGATCGTCTCACTACATGCAAAAAATAAAAGCCTTTGACAGAATTCATCATTTTTTCATGATAAAGTTTTTTTTGGCAAACTAGGAATAGAAAGGAACTATTGGTTGTCAGAAAAGTCATGACACATTTTTGCATAGAAAAACAAAAAGTACATCATGACTTTTCCAACAACTCAAAATTTCAAGCCAATAAAAGCATCTACAAAAATCCCATGGCTGAGACCAGCAGTTAGCATAATGGCTATGTCGCTGAACTCCCATGTAGTCGACCGTGGTTTGGGTCCTGGACCCAGTGGCTTAAACTCACGTTGACCGTGTGTGCATGGGTGCCGAGATCCCGAGAGAAGAATGGAGGAGAAAGGATTGTGGTGTGGCCATCCCCCCTGGGGGATGATTTCTCTTTCTGTCTCTCTGTCTCTGTCTTTCTGGCAAGCACACACGCCCTATAGCAAAAAAAAGAAAGAAAGAAAGAAAGAAAGAAAGAAAGAAAGAAAGAAAGAAAGAGAGAGAGAGACAGAGAGAGAGAGAGAAAGAAAGAAAGAAAGAAAGAAAGAAAGAAAGAAAGAAAGAAAGAAAGAAAGAAAGAAAGAAAGAAAGAAAGAAAGAAAACAAAGGGATGCGGCATGGTCATCCCCCACTGAGGAGTGATTTCTCAGCAGATGGCATAGTGGCTATGTCACTAGAATCCCATGTAGTTGACCACGGTTTGAGTCCCGGACCCCGTCGCTTAAATTCACGCTGGGCACATGTGCGTGTGTACCCAAGATCCTGAGAGGAGAATGGAGGAGAGGGGATTGCAGCATGGCCATCACCCCTAGGGGATGATTTCTCGCTTTCTATCTCTCTATCTCTGCCTTTCTGGTGAGCGCACATGCCCTATAGCAAAAAAAAAAAAAAAAAAAACCTTTCCAAATAGAAAAAAAAAAAAAACTGATAATACCAAGTATTGCCAAGGATATGAAGCAGTTGGTACTCACATATTGTGGATGAGAATACAAAGAGGAACAAGCCCTTGTAACACAATCATGATTTCTTATAAATTTAAACATTCATTTACCATACAAGTCAACAACCCAAGTGACCTGAAAACATGTTCACACAGAAACCTGTTTGAGAAGGTTCATAGCAGCCTTAATCATAATCATCCCAAGCTGGAAACAACCCACATGCCCTTCCACTGGTGAATGGTTGAACAACCCTTGCTACATCCAGACAATGAAATACTACTCAGCGGGAAAAAGGAATAAATTCCTGGCTCCCATAACAACACAGATGAACCTCAAATGGATTGTGCTCAGTGAAATAAGTCACACTCAGAAGGCTACGATTCCATTTATACGACATTCTGAAAAGGTAGCACTACAGGCATACAAAATAGACCCATGGTCTACTGATAATGTGTGGGTAGGGAGGCAGGGGAGGAAGAATGAACCACAAAGTGGCATGAAGATGTTCTGGACGGTAAGAGAACTTGTCTTTATCTTTATTGTGGTAGTTACATGTTTATTACTTACACATTAAAACTCATACGTTGTACACGTGAAAGGGTGAATTTCACTGCATGTAAACTATGTCCAATAAAGGCTAACTTTTAGAAAAAAAACCATCATGTGTGACTGGACACAACAAAAGAAAAGATTAGTGAACCTGAAGGCAAATCAATAGAATTCCAACATGACTTGAGAAAGATTTAAAAGAGGGAAACTTAAAAGCCCATAGGACAGCATTAGGCAGTCAAATATACATGTAATTGGGTTTTCTGAAAAAGAGGAGCGAGAACAGTGTAGACCCTTGTTTGACTAAATATTGGCCAGAATGTATCAAAATTGGATCCTAAAACAGCAATCTTACATCTAAAAATTCAGTGAATCTTGAGTAGGATGAATAAATTATTAAAAAGTATCCCCCCCCCATGGTAGTTTTCAGTAATTTGGTAAAGAGAAAAAAATAAAAGAGAAAAGCAGGCAATGAGAAGAAAAACAACAAAAGCCATATTCTCTAAGGGAGTGTGGGGACATCAGAATGACAGCTGAAGGACCAGCAGATGCCATAATAGTTACATTGCTGGATTCCCATGTGGTCGACCATGACTCGAGACCTGGACCCAGCTGCTTGAAACTCATACCGGATGTGTATGTGTGCATGTGTGCCCAAAATCCTGAGAAGAAAATGGAGGACAAGGGATTGTAGCATGGCCATCCTCTCTGATGGGTGATTTCTCACTTTTTGTGTCTGTCTCTATCTCACCAGCAAGTGCACATACTCTATAACAAAAATCTCTAAAAAAAAAGGAATGACAACTGACTTCTCTTAAACTTTTGAGACCAGAAGACAATGACATCTATGAAGGATTTCAGATTTCAGACTTTCAGATTTCACAGTATTTATAGGAGATAACTTCAGGTTGGGACCTAAGTCAAACCATAAAATCCATTTGTTTCATATAGACCTGAGACACAGCCTGAATAATTTTACACATTATTTTTGTACCACAGTGTTTTGACCATGACTTGCCACATGAGGGCATGTGGATTTTCCACTGGTAGCATCACATCAGCATTCAAAAAGTTTGGGATTTCCAATTATGCCAGATTTTTGGATTGGGAATGCCCGATCTGTATTGGTTTAAACTTTTATTTCAAGAGTGTATGTTTGTGTATTGGTTTGCAACGTAAAGTGCATTTCTTGATCTCAGGGTTGCAGTCAGTAAAGGTTTGGGGAACTGCCTTAATTCCATTGGCCTTTCAGTCCCCTGAACACAGCTTGTTGGTATTGTTTCTGCCTGAGAGCTTTCTTAGTGCCTATCTTTGCATGACTCACTTCTTTACAACTTTTACACTTGAGCTCAAGCATTACCTTCTTGGAAAAGTATCTCCTATGTTTTTTCAAAAAGTAAGGTACTGTGGGGACCAGCAATAACGTAATGGCTATGTCGCTGGACTCCCATGTAATCGACCGTGGTTCGAGTCCTGGGCCTGATGGCTTAAACACACACTGGGCGCGTGTGCGTGCTTGCCCAAGATCCCGAGAGGAGAATGGAGGAGAAGTGATTGCGGAGTGGCCATTCCCCCTGGGGGTGATTTCTCACTTTCTGTCTCTCTATCTCTCTGTCTCTGTCTTTCTGGAGAGCACATGCACCCTATAGCAAAAAAAAAAAAAAACTCTAAAAAAAAAAGAAAAACTAAGGTACTGTTATCCGTGTCTACAAGATGTAGAAAAGAATCTTCGAGCTAAATAAGTATCAAAAGCTGGTTTTGAATGTAACTGAATTTGTACCATGTAGTGAGGCCTTTCTCTAAACTTGTCAGTAATGGCGAAAAGAAAAAGATAGGAAGACCGATAAGCTATAATGATACTTTGATCTTTGGGGAAAAAGTTATTAGATTTCTGTAGTTACCTGGAATTAATGCTTTATGTTTAAATCTTAAATGTGTAAAGTCATGTGTGTGTGCACGCACGTGTATATGTATTGTGTATATATGTATATGTGTGTCTATATGTATGTACATATGCATATATATGTATATATGTGTATATGTATATAATGTGTATATATCTATGCGTGTGTGTATATATATGTATGTATGTGTGTGTGTATACACACACACACACAAACACACACACACACACACACCTGGAGCCTGTGCCTCCAGGCTGGGCCATGGGTTTATTCTGGTACCAAAAAATATGTTTTTTTCATTAAATACATAAATTTTTTCATACACACACACACAATGCAGTCCATTCTTTGTTTTCTTCTTATTGGAATTTACTTCTCTGTGCTACTTTTTCTGATCATTTGTAAAAGCAGATCATCATTGATTTTGGGATTTCTCCTCTTTTCAGTGATCCAATGTCCACTTCCAGTACTTCCAAATGGAAAGCAGGTATCAGGATTTGCAGAGAAATTTCCCTACCAAGCAGTGGTTATGTTGGAATGCAATGCAGGGTTTTACCTTAACGGCAGTGAGATACTCACGTGTGGCAGTAACAGCACCTGGGAACCCTCGTTGCCATCCTGTATTGGAGGTACAAAGATTGTTTTCTTTTCTTTTGCTTTTTTATTTTTTTTTTCACACTTTATTATTTTGACATTAAATATCAGTAATATACCAGAATAATGGAAAAGAAGCAATTTTAGTATTTAACTCTATCTTGCACTCATTTCTACGCCAGATGTACAACATAAAATTCAAATAGAATTCTGCTCTTGTGGTTTTATGTTTTCCCAGGGTTCTTAAACATGTTATGTACATCACATGTGTATGTAAATTTCTCTGGTTCAATATTCTTAGGTATGAAAAGTGGACTGCATTGCATTTTCAGAGTAAATTGAAACACGAGCATTTTTATCTAAAGTCTAGCATGAAAAGCATAATGTTACAAGGGTACTTCACAAAGTTTGTGGAAAAATGGAATTAAACTAACAGTTTTGGTTCCCAACAGGACTTTCTAAAACTTACTTTCTTTTTAATCCATGTTAGTGCACGTGCGTACATGAGGAGGGAGCACCCCCAACAAGGTCTCATGGTTTCTTTCCTGGAGTCTTCCAAGTAGTCAGGATCCTGGGCAGGTGCACATGTGCTTAACATGTTCCAGGCTGATCAGGGCCAGGGATCTGAACTGGTTGGCACATGGCTGCAGCACCATAGGCCAGGATGCTACCAACTGTGCCTCCAGGCTGGGCCATGGGTTTATTCTGGTACCAAAAAATATATAGTTTTTTCATTAAATACACAAATTTTCTCATAGTTTTTTCATTAAATACAAAAATTTCATGAACTTTTTGAAGACCTCCCCCATGTAAGTGAACACCCAGTGGTTGATCCAGTCTACATTATTTTGTTTACCAGTGTTGCCTCTTCCCAGTACAAAACCTCCAACTTTGAGTCATTCAGGTTTAGTAATTCCCCATCTATATTTTTCAAAAATCTTGTAAATTTCTGGTGAAAATTCCAGCAATAATAACTCCTGAGTGTTTGATTCAATCTACATTATTATTTTGTTTTCTAGTGTTGACTCTTCCCAATACAGAACCTCCACTCTCCAGTGTCCCAGGTTTAGTAACTTCCTGTTCATATTTTTCAAAAATCTTTAAAATTCCTGATTTTTTTAAAAAATCCTTTAAATTCCTGGAATCATTTAAATAATTCTTTAAATTCCTGGTGATGTTCATCACTGGAATCATCTGCTTATTCATCACTTTTAATAATGAAAAGAAGAAGAATATTTTTACAGCTTTTTTAGTTATGCACACACACATATATATACAAATACATACATATCTATCTTTACTTCTATGTAAAATGATGTAGGACCTTCCATACTGGATGATAGATAGAAAGGTTTAAATGGTTTGCAGTTAAAGCAATTAGTAAAGTGTTAATAAACAATTATACATGTTTTCTGTGTCATTAATTTTGCTATATCATTCTTTTAAAAACTGACCTATTGACAATTTCACTGTGAATCTTCCTAGTACAGAGTTATGCTTCATTTCCTGGAATACAACCAGTTTGGTTCTTTTTATGTAGCACATTCAAACTGGGAAATTGTTGCTGTTTCTGGGAGGCCTGTATTTCTGCCTTCGCTCTATCCCTCTTCCCCACTTCTGTCAATTATTCATTTCTTCTCTTTACTGGGTAGTTTTATCTAGAAACAGAAAATAAATTTCATAGCCCCAGGAAAGCAGGGAAAGTCATTATTTACTGACAGGAAACGGAGTATTTCTCTGCTGATCAACTGCTGTGCTTAAGACTGAATAGATTATTTGACTATAATGGAAGGAATGATCTTCCTGATTTCAGTGCTACAAACTCTAGTTTCATGTTGGCTACAGCAGAAGCAGGAGCTGATAGGAACAATGGGAAGAATATTAGCCAGAGCAGACTATGCTCAAGTTCCTAGCTGGCTCTGCCGAACTCAGCTGGCATCATTTCTGTGAGTTTTGGTTTCTCTTTGGTTTAATGAAGGTGCTAAACTTAAACAGATCTCAATTACTCTGTTCTAATTTGTCTGTATATTTCCTATCTCCCTAATATTCTAAAGGATTTAAGGGAAATATCCAATGTTAACATAGTAACTTAAATGTAATACCTTTTATAATTCCTATAAGAACCTGATACTGATAACTCCTTGAGTGCTACAAGGTTAGGGGAATGGAGAGAGATGGCATTTTGGTGGACTGAAAAATAAAGAAAACTAAGATTGCATGTGAAACTTACCCTTATTGACCCATCCTTGTTTCCTCACATGCTGCTAATGGGTATATGCACTATGGTATACCAAGTTCATTGATACATTCTTTTGAAAGAGTTGACTATAAACATTTCATAAAGGATCTGTAAAACACTGGTATAGCTTAGTATCTGAAAGATGAGATAACTGATCATGTAAAGTCTGTGAAATAAAAACTACAGGGATTTAAAAAAATTATAAATCAAAATTTCTTATAGGATTGTCAATCTTTTTTTATTATCAGATGGAGAAAGACTATATCAAAAGTATCATTAGGAACATATAATGGTATTAAGATATAGCTAAATGTGCTAATATGACAAAAAGTTCAATAAATACTAAGTGGAAAAGAGTAAGATATAAATTATATGGGGTTATATCCTTGTGTTTTTTTAAAGACATGTATTTTTACCTAGAACACACGACTTTATGATTCATTACTAGTTAACTGCTAAGCTATAGTAAGCATTCTTGCACATACATCCTTACATACTTGTGTATATATCTAAGTAAATTCCCAGAAGTAAAATTGCAAAGTTTGGAAAGCATACATATTTTTAATTTTGATAATCTTTTTAAAAGTCAAATATCAAAATTGAATCCATAATTTTGTATTGATAAAGTAAATTGATACAATCAAATTTATTTTTCTAGGTCCTTCTCATCCGACCAAGCCTTCAGTTTCCAATTATCCAGGTTTGGTAACTTGTTATCCTACTGATATATATATATATATACACATACATATATATATACATACATATATATATATATATATATATAACATTAAATTTTTAAATGATGGATGGAAAATGTCATCTTGTTTTAATTTGCATTTTTAAAAATTATCAGTGAGACAGCTTCTCTTAGTCTCCATTTATTCATGTTCTTTGTCCATTTTTTCTATTAGGTGTCTAAAAATATTTTTCTTGATGATTTTTGAGATCTCATTAAAAGTCCTTTTAATGTAAGATCAACTTTGCCCTTTTTTTAATTTAGTACTCAGTTTTCTTCTAAGTTTTTAATACTATTGGATGTAAATTACTTTTATAGCTTCAATTACATAAGTAGTATATCAATAAATTTTTGTAAAATTTCAAACATTACAGAAATATGCAGGGTTAAAGATTAATCACTGTTAATGGTTTATAGTTTCTTTTTATCTATTTCTGTATATTAACATCTTTTTATGTGTAGTATGCATAGTTTGATATTTTTGTCTCTGCTTAAATGTCATGTTGTACATATTTTTTGTAACTTGAACTTTTTTCACTTAGTGTCTTGGATTGAGGTTCTACTTAGATATATTTCACCCATTTTAATGATGTCTTGAATATATATCATATTTTATTTAACTATTCTCCCAGGAGTGGTCAAGAAGTTTTATATTACCAGGTAGTTAGATATATCAATCATTTCCCTAACAATAAACAATTTTGTGTCTTTTTTTTTTAAGAGAGATTTTTTGCTATAAAATGCATGCACTCAACTAGAGACAGAAAGTGACAAGTCACCCTCTACTGGGGATGGCCACACCACAATCCCTTCTCCTCCGTTCTCCTCTTAGGATTTTGGGCATGCATGTATACATGCCTGGCATGAGTTTCAAGCCACTGGGTCCAGTACTTGAACCACAGTCGGCCATGCAGGAGTCCAGTGACATAACCATTATACTACCTTTTGGTCTCAGTTTTATGTATGTGTATTCTTCTTTTTTTTGAGAATTTTTTGTTATAGGGCATGTGCGCTTGCCTGAAAGACAGAGACAGAGAGACAGAAAGTGAGAAATCACCCCCCAGGGGGGATGGCCATGCTGCAATCCCTTCTCCTCCATTCTCCTCTCAGGATCTTGGGCACGCACGCACATGCGCCCAGCGGAGTATAAGCCACTGGGTCCAGGACTCGAACCACTGTCGACTACATGGGAGTTCAGCAACATAGCCATTACACTAATTGCTGGTCCCTTGTGTCTTTCTTATAAAAGCTTTAGAAATTTCTCATACTGAAATTATATAAAGAGTTCAACTGTGTGTTCTGACTTCATTCTTTGCATTTAAATTGTTGGTACACCTGAAATTAATGATGGTATATGAAATGAGATAGCATTCCTCCCCTCCAGTCCCACCTATCATTTGTTGAATTAAGTTGTCTTCTTCCCAATTGCTAAATAGCATCATTTGTTGAATTAAGTTGTCTTCTCCCCAACTGCTTTGAAGTAACACTTTTTATTGTACATTGAATAGATAGGTGTTCTAGCCTTTCCCTTGTGAACTCCTTCTAGTTGTATTCCAGAACTAAGTCTTTTTTTTCTTCCTTTCTATAGTATCATACTATATCTAGTAGATGAGGCCGACAGTTGGCATGGTGGTTAAGGACACTGGATTCCCACATGGCCAGCCACAGTTCAAGTCCTGGACCTGGCAGCTTGGTTTCTCACTTTCCCTTTCTCTTTCTCTCTCTGTCTTTCTCTGGTAAAATTAAAAAATAATATCAACAAATGGAATTAAATAAATAAATGAATGAATATTTTTAAAATTCTAGTAAACATTTCCATTTAGAACATTTCTACGATAATTTCATGTTAATTTTTTCAAATCAATAATTTATTTATTATTTTTCAGTTTACAATTGAATAACCTTATGAGGGGACTTTAAAAAGTTTGTGAAAATGGAAATAAAGTACACATTTATTTTGAATTTTAAAAAACCCTGAAATCCATGTATTTTTTTTAAATGTCTATCTCATTGTTGAGGTTCTCATACATATAATGCATTGCTTTACTCATCTCTGTAATTGTCTGTATTCTCTTGTATCTCATTGGGTTTTTTTATGACCTGTGTCCGAAATTACATGGACATGATCTTAGTTGTGGGTTTTTCATATATGGAATTAATTATATTGAGGAAAAGTATTCTTCTATTCCAGATAAACTTCTAAAGTATTTATCAAGTCCTCCCCTTTCCATTTTAATTAGAATCTCATGGAATTGAATCTATAGGCTACATCCGAGACTCTAGTAAAGATAAATTTATATGCTATTCCACAGAATATTGTCAGAGGGAATGTTAGTGGACAGAAGAAAAAAGCTGATGACATTGACTATAAATTTATAAGATTGTATGATACTATTTTAAATGAGGAACATTAATACAGTTTATAATAAAAATAAAATTTTGAAGGAGTTTCAAATAATAGTGAAAAAAGTTGACCTATGAATTTAAAGGATTTTCAGCATTATCAATTGTTTTATTTATCCTTATTTTCTCTTTTACTTAATCCATTTTTCTTCTTTCTTTCAGGATATCCCACTACCCGTGAAGGACTACTTAACTTTGATGAATTAGGTTATTATTTTGACTATTAACAACCTTCCAATATGAGACTTAAAAAGTCCTAAATAGAAGTATCATATTCCAGTTATGGCAATTAGAGAAGAAACAACATGATATAAAAATGATGAACAGTTTTTGATAGCTAGAAAATAAAGATTTCTTGACAATTAAAAGAAAACAAAAACTACTACTTTTCACTTATTAGATAAGTTTAGTAACAGCTCATCTTTTTTGTAAAATGCACCTTACGTAATGATAACTGTTTATGGTATGAGAGAGCACAGTTAATGAGGAATGTGTTTCTCACTTTTCCTTCTTTCTCTGTCTCTCTCTGGCGAGTGCATGCTATAGCAAAATACTTTTAAAAATACATATATATAACTTATTCTACAGTTCCATGTTTGGGGAAAAACATAAATTCAATTTCCGCAAAAATGATAACAAATCCCACAAAAATCACAACAAATGATAGAATGAATAATGAACTAAATCAACTACAATGGGAAAATATTGTCTTTAAATTATTTTCCTCTAATCTAATGAGTTCTAATTAATCTACCAACCTTTACTAAATAGCCTAATGTAACATACAGAACAAAACAGTGAAAAGTGAGGTTCCTATTAAGATTGTTATAAATTGGACCCTAAATCTAGAAACTAATTCGAAGGGTCCTGTCATTAAAACAACCCAAATGCACTAGCTAGCACTCATGCTAAAACTACACAGACAAATCTGCTTTGCTATAGTGTTGAGATGATCTGTTGAAATAAAAATGCAGCTGCTATCTGGAGACTCTTACATGTTTAACATCTCCAAACTTCTTTTAATTTTTCACAGATGAATGGACCACTGCTCTGACTGGTATTACTGGATGTAAGTATCCCACATTTTGACCCCGGCTAAATCAAAATATTACTGTAAAGTGCATTGTTTTTAAATAGTTTTTCAGTTTGTATTTTTTTTATAGGTCGAGATGAAGTCAACCAATATAGAAAAATCTGACCTTTTATATGATATATTACCTTATGTTGGCGATTTTATATTCTTTAACTTCTATTCATCTACTTAGTAACGAACCCTAAATCATATGTGTTTTCTCAAGGTGATTAGTAATAAGAGTTTGCTTCCCAAATTGCTTTTGATAATTTTCTAAATTAAGCAAAGACTCTTCTCTTACCATGGACTGTGTACATAGACTCTAGAAAATTACATTTAGATAGGAGATTCTAATGGAATATAAATGTATAAGCACTTAAATAAAATAACATCTTCTGGAACTAGCAGATGATGTAATGGTTATGTCACTGGACTCGCACACAGTCGACCATGCTTTGAGTTCTGAACCTGGCAGTTTAAAACTCATGCTGGGCACATGTGTGTGCGTGCCAAAAATCCTGAGAGGAGAATGAAGAAGGGATTGCAGCATGGCCATCCTCCCTGAGGAATGATTTCTTACTTGCTGTCTCTATCTCTCTGGCAAGTGCACACATCCTACAGTAAAAACCTCTCAGGGAGGAAAAAAATATTTTTTTAAATAAAATTTTCTGTGTGGCTGGAAGGTGGCATGGTGGTTAAGGGTGCTGGACTCCCACAGAGCTGACTTGCTTTCTCACTTTCCCTCTCTCTCTCTCTTTCTCACTTTATCCCTTTCTGGTCAAGTTAAGTCAATCAAGCAAACAAAGTTAAATAAAATAATTCTTTAAAAAAAAAATTAAAATAACATTTTCTGACCATTGAGATGTAAACAGCATTTCTTCTGCTAGATTTTGGATTTTGGTAATTAGTCTTCAGAGTCACATGCCATTTTTTCCTGGTTTCTTGTAGTTGTTGGAATTGCCGTTCTCTGCGTCTGCTTGTACAGATGTTTTCAGAGGAGGAAGAAGAAAGGGTAAATTAAAGCACATTTCTTCTCATTTATTGGTCCTTGTCTTCGGCATGCTCTTGTGCAGCTTAAGTTTGCACTCTGTGCTGTGTGCTTCCCTTCTCAATGTGTGCCCGCAGCAATGTGCCCCACAAATTGCATTTCTTTGCTAAGAATATTTTCATCTGGGATCAGCAGATGACATAGTGGTTATGTCGCTGGATTCCCACATGGCCGACCACAGTTTGAGTCCTGGACCCAGTGCCTTGAAACTCATGCCAGATGTGTGTGCCAAATCCCTAGAAGGGAATGGAGAAGGGATTGCAGCATGGCCATTCCCCCTGGGGAGTGATTTCTCCCTTACCGTCTGTCTCTCTCTCTCTCTCTCTGGTGAGTATACATGCCCTATAGCAAAAATCTCTCTTAAAAAAAGATATATTTTCAGCTACGTCTAACATCATCGCCACATGTGGGTTACTTGGAGTTGCTTCAGCTATTATGACTGTGAGAACAATTTCCGTGGGATTTGAGGTTTACTAGTGAATCATCAAACACTCTGAAGCCCTCCCTATCCCAGGTATGGCCCTATTTCCTAAATTGGACTAGTGGCCAAAATTATATTGGAAGTATTTCACTGTGGAGACTTTGACAGTTACAGTCACTGGAATTTTTTTTTTTAAAGTTTACTTCTTGACACAGAGACAGAGAGAGACAACATCCCACACAACATTCACACCACAATCCACTCCCACAGTCAGCCAACCAGAATTGTAGGCATGTGCACGTATGTCTGGTATGTACTGGGAGATATTGGGATGCAAACCCAGGCAGGACCTTCCCATATGGTTTCAGTGTTGCAGGACTGGCTGTAAGGAATTTGCAGAAGAGGGGCACGTAAGATGAGGAGGGCTACAGGATATCAGGGATGGAGTGTGAGAGTGTATGAGTGAACCAAAGGAACACCATTTTTGTGTCCCTCCATTCTTCCGCTGTACCCTAAAGTCATTCAGCACTAGCCTTGAGTAAGTGTTGCACTATAGTCACACTGTCATGGCTAGCCATGGGATTTTTATGATGAAAGTTTCCATTCATTTACATCATTTAGAAAGCTGTAAGAGCTACATAGGTACCTCCTTCAAATTCCCAATTTGATCTCTTTTCATTTAGAGTTACTTATACATGTTAAACTGGGAATTTAAGAGCCTCCATTTTCCTCTTACGTTCTTTCTTTATGCATTGGAGTAAAACTGAGGGGGTTAAACTTAAAAGTTGTTGAGAGTTAAAATTTACAAGGCGCCTCAATTAAGTTTTACATGTCTTTTTAATCTACAAAAAATATAAAAAGTTAGGGGGAACCAGCAGTTAGCGTAATGGCTATGTCGCTGGACTCCCACGTAGTCGACCGCGGTTCGTGTCCTGGACCCGGTGGCTTAAAACTCACGCCGGGCGCGTGTGCGTGCGTGCCCAAGATCCCGAGAGGAGAATGGAGGAGAAGGGATTGCGGCGTGACCATCCCCCCTGGGGGGTGATTTCTCGCTTTCTGTCTCTTTGTCTCTCTCTGTCTGTCTGGCGAGCGCACGCGCCCTACAGTGAAAATCTCTCAAAAAAAAAAAATAAAAAAATAAAAAGTTGTGTGAATAGGGGAAAAAATACAAATACATTTCTTCTAAAAAAAATAGGAGTTTTAAACATCAAACTTAAATTTTAATGAGTTTATAATTTAACAAAATACTTAGAACACATTCTAGAACACAGACCAAGTATTGGTAATTTGGACTATTTTTCCCCTGTAGTTTTAGAAATAGCTTTAGAGTCCAGCTTTTTGGCATAATGGTTAGTTACATCGCTGGACTCCCATGTAGTCAACTGCGGTTCAAGTTGGACCGGTGGCTAAAATCTCACGCCAGGCTGGTGTGCATGCGTGTCCAAGATCCTGAGAAAAAAATGGAGGAGAAGGGAGTGTGGCGTGGCCATCCCCCCCGCCCCGAGGGGGTGATTTCTAACTTGTTGTCTCTCTCTATGGTAAGCACATGTGCCCTATAGCAAAAATCTCTCTCAAAATAAAAGAAATAACTTTACAATCAAATCTAGTAATTTAAAAACTTCTGGTGCTCATGGTATTATATTTTCTTCTTACATTAATAATCAAGTTTGTTTTTATATTTTCCCCTAGATACTAAAAGTATATTCACTCATAAAGATTTTTTTTCAAATGACTTGGTTATCACATTTAAATGATATCAATTCCTTCATTTGAGTCTTGTTTTTATGGGAAACATGATATTTGACTCCTCTATCAGTTATATATTTTTAAAATTACATATATACCACAATGTGAATAGAAAATATTACCAGTGGAATATTTTTACAGGTCTAAAAGGTTTGTGTAGAAAGAACTTCTAGGAGGGGCAGGCAAATGGTGTGGTGGTTAAGGGCACTAGACTCCCACATGGCCAACCATGTTGCAAGTCCCAGACCTGGTGGCTTGCTTTCTCTTTCTCATTTTGTCCCTTTGTGGTCAAATTAAAATAAATAAACAAATAAAGTTAAACAATTTTGCTTCTAGGAAAAGCAGAATAAAATAACTTTTTCATTTTCCTTTTAAAATATCACTGCCCCACAATTGTTAAATGTGAGGCCAGCAAGTACCATGATGGTTTAAGCACTGGACTCCCACATGGTTGACAGCAACTTGAGCCCTGGCCCTGAAGGCTCAAAAATCACACCAGGCATGTGAGGTGCATGCCCAAAATGCCAAGAGGAGAATGGAGGAGAATGGATTGTGGCAGCCATTCCCTCTGAGGGGTGATTTCTGTCCCCTCCCATCAGTCTCTGTCTCTCTCTGGTGGGCATACATTCCCTACAGCAAAAACCTTTAAAAAAACTATTTAATTTTACTTAGTACCATTTTTTAAATTTAATTTATTATAGGGCATGTGCACCCACACGAGAAAGTGGGAAAAGCAAGAAAGTGAGAAAGCAAGTTGCCAGATCCAAACCATGGTCGGCTACGTGGAAGTCCAGTACCGTAACTACCATGCTATCTTCTCACCCCCAAACCATTCTTAAAGTGTTCCCTAATAATCAAGCTACCAGTTGGTGGTTCTTTTAAAATTATATTTTGTCAATATTTTTTATTGTAAATCATCTATTATCTTTTAGTTTTTAGGTATTCAGACAGAGACAGTCAGGTACCCCAAAAGGGTTTTTGGCCAGAATCCACCCCCCATCTCAGCAGGCCAGGATCTACAGGCATGTGTGCAGATATTCAAGGTGCTTAGGCAAGTCCCAGGACACAACCCCCCATGTGGGTTCCGTGGTGTTACTGCTGTGCTGAATAATTATCTGATCATTATACTCCCAATTAATAGTAAGAGTGATCTGAAGTTTTGAAATTAATTTGTTTTGTGACTTTTTTAAAGTCCTGATTTTATAGCATAGAGCCCAGCAGAAAACTGCCATATTAAAATATGAAAATGGTGTGGGAAAATGTTGTATCTTGAACCAGTGCAATATAATTAACCCTATGTACAGTAGCACAACCTGAGAAAAAATAGGTTAAGAAAAGGTGTGGGAGGAGTCGTTCATAACCACCTTTCAACTAAAGTATAAACTGTATGGGGTCTTTCAGGATATGCATTGCCCTTTGACAGAAATATACTCAATTAAAAATTTGGTCTAACATGTTAGGTTCTCTGTATGGATTGCTGACTTCGAGGTATTGAAATCCTACCTTCAAGAACTCTTCAAGTTCTGTTTTATTAGTAGCTGAAGTACCTCTAGTGCCAGGGTAGTATTCCTTTCTTCTTTAGAGCTTTTGGCAGTTCTTTTTAAATATACACATTAATCACCTGGCGGGCTGTTAAAATGCAGATTAATTGATTAGGTCTAGGGTGGACCCTGGGGTTCCACGTTTCTAATGAGCTCCCATGTGATGACACTGGGCCTGAACTACACCTTGAATAACCAGGTTGTAGACTGTTATTGACATGCCCATACTGCTAAAATTTGAAGAAATAACTGTTAAGCTTCTTGGAAAATTTTTCTAATATTTAAGATAAGTGGAGATTTTAGGAGTCTTCGTAGATGTGTATATTTTTTAATGGGTGTAAGGTAATACTTAGCTTTATTTTTTTTTAAAAAAATAGAATTTCTGGGACCAGTAGATGGTATAATGGTTACATCTTTGGACTTACACGTAGTCAACTGCGGTTGGAGACCCGGCAGCTTAAAACTCACACTGGGCGGATGTGCGTGTGTATGCCCAAAATCCCAAGTGAAGAATGGAGGAGAAGGGATTACGACATGCCCATCCCTCCTGCGGGATCATTTCTTGCTTTCTGTCTCTCTCTCTGGCAAGTGCATGCACACATGCACTCTATAGCGAAAATCTCTCTCTAAAAATAAGATTTTTATTTTTTTCTTTGCACTATTTAATGTCCATTATTTTTCCCTTCAAATTGGCTGCTGTTGTCCTAGAATGTTCTTAGACAAGACAATGAAATGTGTGAGGTTGCCACTCCATTTCTAGGGGTAATTCTGGAAGCAGAGTGGCAGGCACAAATAACCCCAAATTGCCATTCTAGTTTGATGCAAGATGAATTTCACATGAACGGGTATCTGATGATTTGGGAACACAATCACCCTTCTATAACCTTAATCTCAAAGTTCAAAAATAGCATAAATAGTTGTTATTTTTATTTATTCCTGTGAGAGATGAGAAGGGGTACTCCAACAGGGTCTTCCCACCACAATCCCTCCCCAGTCCAAGCTGACCCAGATCACAGGCACAGAATCACAAGCCTAGCACACTTAGGGCGGTCTCAGGAGACGAACCCAGGACCTTTCCAGCTGCACCACAACTGTGCTACTGCCTGGCCCCAATAGTTCTTTTTAAGATCACCGAACAGCATTTAAATGACTTGATTTAAAATGTCCAAAAGGGGGACCAGCAGATGGCGTAATGGTTACATCAGGGACTCCCCATGTGGTCGACTCCTGTTGGAGTCCTGGAACCTGCAGCTTGAAACTCACACCGGGCACATGCGCATGCGTGCTCAGAATCCCAAGAGGAGAATGGAGGAGAGGGGATTGAAGTGTAACCATCTCGCCTGGTGGAGACTTCTCACTTTCTGTCTCTCTCTGCTCTCCAGCAAGCACACACTCCCTATAGCAAAAATCTCTCTCTAAAAAAAAAAAAAAAATGCCAAAAGGGAGACATGTTCTACAGTTTTCTGTTTCTTAGCTCTCAGATAAAAATATAAGAGGATTGGGACCAGCAGATGGTATAATGGTTACATCGCTGGACTCCCATGGAGTCGACTGTGGTTCAAGTCCTAGACCTGGTGGCTTAAAACTCACATCTGGTGTGTGTGTGTGCATGCCCAAGATCCCAAGAGGAGAATGGAGGAGAAGGGATTGTGGTGTGGCCATCCCCCCTGGGCGGTGATTTCTCTCTTTCTGTCTCTCTGGTGAGTGCACATTCCCTATTGTTAAAACAAAACAAAACAAAACAAAACTCTCTCTAAAAAAAAAAGAATACAAGAGGATTTCAATTGTACAGGGGCCAGCAAGTGGCATGATGGTTAAGGGTGCTGGACTCCCATATGGCTGACCACAGTTCAAGTCCCAGATCTAGTGACTTGCTTTCTCACATTTCCCTCTCTTTTTCACTCTGTTCCTCTCTGGTCAAATTAAAATAATGAAATAAAGTTAACTAAAATAATTCTTAAAAAAAAAGAAGAATACAAGATCTCAGTTGTTTTGAAACAGGTTCTATCTCGGTGTCCTTTCCTGTTTCCCTTTTAAACTAAAACCTCTGCCCTCTGTTGTCTTGGAAGCCACTGCCCTGCCCTGTCTTTGCTTCTGCGTGAGTCCCATGTGGCATGTCATGACTCTGAACAACAGATGCCTGCTGTTTATGTAAATGTTGTCACTGGTAGTGACTTGTTTCATAAATGCGTAATTTCCTATTCTCTGGTTAAATCATCCCCGCGTAGGCGAGAGCTGGATAATTAGAACTATTTGCATAATTTATATTTTTTATTACCTGGGACAAAATAGATTTTCTTTTAACCATTAAGGATATTTGTTATTTGGTATGATTTACAACCTACGTTTAATGTTACATTAATATGGACTGATCCAATTACTTTGTAATTTTTAAGTTGTCTGTGCTTAAATGAATATTACATGAATTTTGTTTCGTAGCATTCATTTAAGTACAAACAGCTTATAAACAATGGTTAGTTCAGGTAGTTAGGGAGTAGGACACCAGGCAAAAATCTTACGGATCAAATCAACTTGAACATTTCAATCAACAAACCCTGCAGTGGTTTCTGAATAACAACAAAAATAACACCTAACAGAAGATTTTTTTTTTTAATTAGCCTATTTATAAAAATAGTAATAGATCCAGCCTAGAAATATGGGAGAGTCACGAAATATTTAGTTTTACGAGGATCTCCTTCTTGTTGAAAACAAATGTGCCCCAAGAAGAAACTACTCAATCTCTCTGAAAATGCATAACTTGTCATAAAACAAGACAGTAGTATGTGAACTTCATATAAACTCCATGTATTTCCTCAAAATTGAAGGTGCCAGAGACCAGAAGCATTTCTCCTCACAATGTTATTCTTTAAAATAATTAAGTTTTGGGACCAGCAGATGGCATAATGGTTACATCGCTGGACTCCCACATAGTCAACCACAAGTTGGAGCCCCAGATCCAGGGTGGCTTAAAACTCATGCCAGGCACATGTGCATGCATGCCCTAAATCCCAAGAAGAGAATGGAGGAGAAGGGATTGCAGCACAGCCATTCCCCATGGGAGGGTCACTTCTCGCTTTCTCTCTTTCTAGCAAGCACATGTGCCCCATAGTAAAAAATCGCTTAAAAAAAAAAAAGTATTTCTCTCTGTGAAGAGATGAGAGAAAGGTTTGCCTTTGACATTAGTAATAATAACAATAAAAGTTATCTGCTTTCTGTTGTTTCTTTTCAGAGATGCCCTTTCTTTTGAAAAATATTCAATGGATATTTAGATATCAATAACCTAAGCTAAGACATGCTGGCAGTAAACATCAAAAGGAAACAGATTCCTGTTCCCTTTGCTAAAGAATTTTCTTACAGCATTCTTTTTCAAAATGTAAAGTAATATATACTGACAAGCTTTTGCTCTAACGTTGGTTTAATATTCTCTTCCCTTTTAACAAAGAAGTGTGTGTTTTCTTTCTTCCTGTCATGAGAGAGAGAAACAAAGCTAGGTACCCTTGACAGGGTCTCGCCACCCATGATGAACCCTTAGCTACCAGCCAGTGAGGGTCGCAGGGACACCACACCCAGTGTGTTCAGTTTTACCTGGGACCCATATCCAGAAAGCCCATGTGGCTCCAGCATCATTAGTGGCATCTCACTGCCTGTGTCATGGCGGCTGTGCCTCTCTGCAGCCTTTATCAGACTATCTAGCTTCTTCTACCTTTTAAAACAGTTAATCCAAAAGTAATGGATTTTTGAGCCAACTAGAAAATAATAAAACAGAATCAGTTCATTTAATGGACAAGAAGGCAACATGACCTTTAACAGAAACCAAAATATATTTCATTTAATTTTGTTAATGGATTCCATTCTAACTTATAAATAATTCTCTTAAGGCATTGATCTGGATCAGAATATTTTTAGCATATCAAAGAAAAACAAACAAAAAAATCCCCAAGAGTTTGAAAAATTATGAACTGCATTGCCTTAAACCTTTTGACCCCACCTACTTTGACTTGAAATGAATTAGAAGTGTTTCTCCATTTGTGTTAGACTATGTCTACACAGTGAAAAAGAAATAACAATATATATCCCACTTCTTATGCCATGAAGCCCTGGCTACTCTAGGATATAATGAAGAGTTTGGGAATAGAATCTATGAAGACCAGTAGGAAGTAGTGTCTTTGATCACAGGGCCAATGGGAAAGACAAAACACACTAACTAGAATTGGCAGTCTAGGCCTACCCCACCCTCTGTACCATTCCTAGGACACCTTGCAGACTAAAGTCAGCTAGGAAAGTAGCTTTCAGACACTCCCTGAACTTCAGGGTATCTGTACACATTTGAAGATCATCTAATGATTGCCAAATAACTAATTTTCATTCAGCTTCAAAATTTTATCTACAAAACAGCTTCACTGGTATAACAAATATTTATTTAAATTTATGTGCTTTTTAACATTCTCATATATTGGATTTGTATTCTGAATACATATATATATTTTTTTTTTTTGGAGAGGTTTTTGCTATAGGGCGCATGCACTCGCCAGACAGACAGAGACAGAGAGACAGAAAGCGAGAAAACACCCCCCAGGGGGGATGGTCACGCCGCAATCCCTTATCCTCCGTTCTCCTCTTGTGATCTTGGGCATGCATGCACATGCGCCTGGCGTGAGTTTTAAGCCACCGGGTCCGGGACGAGAACCACAGTCAACTACACGGGAGTCCAGTGACATAGCCATTACATTAACTGCTGGTCCCAGTATTCTGAATATATTTTTATGTGCATAGTTATTCTTCCATGAGAAAGAGAAAGATAGTCCATGGGGTGGGGGGGAGGCTCAATAGGGTCAGCAGGATCATGAGCACACACATGTACACGTCTGGCACATATAGGGACCTCAGGACACAAACCTGGGACCTTTTCATGTGTAGAGAGTTGCATCACCACTATGACACTAGGGCTGGCCTACAATTTGTCTCAAGGAAAATATTCTACCACTACAGAAGAAAAAAGATGGACTTACAAAAATATAGCAGTTTTAGAGAATTTGGTGACAAGTCAAACTATTAAGTCACTCACCACGATAGTCTTCAGGGAACTATAGTATTACAAATAGTCACAGGATGGTAGAGGAGCACAATGGTGGCCTCCCCACGAAGAGGAATCATCAGCATCCAGTTACCATGGCTAGCTGTCAGACACCCTTGAAGAGCTGGTATCCCTGCAAGGTTTGCTGTGACACACCTACTGCTACATAACTAACTGGTCCACATTTGGTTTTAGTCTCTCTATGTAGCTCATTTACTGAGGCCGTGCCTAGAGCTGTGTTATCCAGTCAGGAGCCATGAGTGCCTGCTGGGGTCTTCAGACATGGCCAGTCCAGTATCAGATGCGCCGTTAAGTGTAAAATACACACTGAACTTCAAATACTTAGTACTAAAGAAAACCTACAGTACATATCGAAATGATACTATTTTGGCTCTACTGGATTAAATAATTCTAACTAATTGTGCCTGTTTTATTTTTTTTTAATGTGGCTTCTAGAAAATTTTAAGTGGCATGTAAGTGACACTAGACTTCTTTGGATCACACTGAACTAGAATAGGTTTTACAAAGCTATTAATTGCTACAATAGAAGTACGATTCAAATATTATGTAGGAGAATGTCTTACCAGAATGCACGATTTCCTTGACAGTGAGGGGCAAAGGAGGATTATACTTGGACACTGTTAGAATCACTACCTGTCTTCATGTTCCATGTCAGAGTCACAGATTTAAAATTGTTGAATCAGGAAAATGTGTTTTTCTCTGGTCTTTCCCATTGGTCCTAAATCAAAATGTGGGCATATTTACCAGGCACTTTTTATGCTACCACTCCTTTTCTTGATTTGGAGGGGATTTAAATTTAGCACAGAGATAGAAAATGGGATTTCATAAGGAGAGTTAGTTGACTATTTGAAATTATTTTAGTAGAATTATTTATTTCCTATTTTAGGGATTCCTGATACTATAAATATGTTGGGTTTTTAATTGTCTACTTTCTAAATAGGCTTCTAGAATTTAATTTGTTTAATATTTACCTTTGATGCTATCTTTATACCTTGCCTTGTAGGAAAACAGAGGTTAAAGCTGAATACCCCACTTACCAGCTTAAATCAACCAGCGCAGCCGAGCAGACAAACTGAATGGGTCCTGTGCACTGGCTTACCAGTTTACCCTTGGATTCTGTTGAAATCTCCAGATCTATAATAAACATTTCCAGATTCACTCTCATGAATCCAACTGTTAAGTCATAATAATATTTTTTATGTGGCTTGAATGTCATCACCAGCCTTTCATGCTGCTTTGAGACGTGTGTGCCTTTGGGCACGAGTTACTGTTTGTGCTCCCTGAAACGGCGCTCATCACAAGGCGAACAGGTACAGTATAACCTGGTGCCATTCAGGGGGAAGCATGGTTTATCCTGTAAGATCTGAAAAATTAGAGAAATATAGTTCAAAATGAAATTACATTTCATTCATAAAGAGATTTTGAATTTTTTTTTCTTAAAGATTATGGCAACTCTTAAGATTCATTCTTTCAACAACTCTAAAACATACTTTAAAATACTGTTCATTGTAAAAAAAAAAAAAAAAAACTTTTACAAATATTGTATACTACTTTGGGTCTTACCTATTGAAAATAAGAACTTTAGGGACTAGCGAGTGGCCTGGTGGTTAAGGCACTGAACTCCTACATGACCAACTCCACAGTTCGAGTTCCGGACCCAGCAACCTGAAAAACATACTGTGTGTGTGTGTGTGTGTGTGTGTGTGTGTGTGTGCATGCATATGCCCCAAATCCCAAGAGAAGAGAGAAGGGATCGCAGTGTGGCCATTCCCCCAGGGAGGTGACTTTTCACTTTCCCTCTGTCTGTCTCTGGTGAGTGCAAGAACCCTATGGCAAATAAATAAATAAATAAAAACAAGACTACTGAAAACTAGAAAATGGAGAAGTTCGACTTTAAAAATAATATTGAACAATCTTCTGAAAGTTAATAGGGTAAAATTCTTTTTTTTTTTTTTGGTAACTTCTTTGGTGATTTTAAGAAGATAGGAAGTTTATATATGGCATTTTTTTCCTCAGCATTTTTAACTCAAGAAACAAGTCTATGATTTGCATTACCAGTAAGATGGTAAAATCAGATGCACATACTGGGGGAAAAAGAAAAGAGAGAGGACTCTGACAGCTCTAACAAGAGTGCTGGTCCCCGTACAAAGTGAACACTGTGGCCGTGTCGTTTTCTTAGAGAGAATCCTACATGTGGAGTAACCCACTCCTAATTCTGGAAATAGGTTTTTCTTTTTTCCTAAATACAGAGGTCCTGCTTTAAACATGCTGTCTAAAAGCAGGTCGTTTGATAGAGAACAAATTCATCAGAAGATCTCAAATTGTATCAGAATTTACCTCGTCCTGTGAGCAGAAGCCTCTTATTTTTGAATGCATCTTATCTCCTAAAAGGCAGAGTGAAAATTAAATCATGTAATTCAGAGAGGGAAACTTGTCTATTTGCTCTTGATCATGCTAGGGACAAAAAAAAAAAATACCTCAAGTTCAGGTAAAACAGATATCAGATCTCTGCCGAGTGGTAGACCCCACCAGTCTCTTTCAAAGAAGCCAGTGGGCAAAAAGAAAGGATTGCCAACTGGAATTCAAATTATATCTTTACAAACCATATTTCAATTTTTTTGAGAGGTTTTTGCCATAGTGTGTGTGTGCGCTTGCCAGACAGACAGAGACAGAGAGACAGAAAGCGAGAAATCACCCCCCAAGGGGATGGTCACGCCGCAATCCCTTCTCCTCCATTCTCCTCTCGGGATCTTGGGCACACATGCACACACACCCGGCATGAGTTTAAGCCGCCAGGTCCAAGACTTGAACTGTCGGTTACAGGGGAGTCCAGCAATATAGCCATTACACTAACTTCTGGCTCCTTCATATTTTAAATTTTTATATTTAATGGCCTAAGTTGGGCCAAAGAAATATTGCCTTGAGGAGCAGATCAGAATAAAATACTGACTTGCTATAGAAAGCATGCGAGGTGAATTCAGTGCACTGTAACATCCTTCTCTCCGTCAATCTCCAGTGAGATACATGAGGAAGATACAGTTTGAGCGGAATAAGCAGGAATTCTGAATTAGCTACAGAGTTGAAGTTTATAACCATTTCCATATACTTTTCATGAATGTACAATTGATTAAAAGGGATGGCTGTGCCTTTTTTTTTTAACTTAATAGAAATATTTTCAAATACTTTTATACTTGACTTTTATAGTAGTTTCTGCTTTAAATTTTTTGTATGTTTTGATTATTCAATTTTACACTTTATTTAGGAACATATATAATGAAAGAAATAAAATTCCATGTGATCACTAACACAAAATTCAGGATCTTAGTGTTGTTGGTAGCATTGAATGATATTGGGGTGGAGCACCCAAGTACTGCAGCTCTACCCCTGCTGTCAATCTTGGTGTCTGCAAAGCTGTTCAATATATTATTCATTTTTTTCACTTAATATTTATATGTGAGGCTTATAGGTGTGTGTAAATACATATTTTATAAAACAGCTTGTCAATTACTTAAATATATTAACATGGGAAAGCCAGTTTTCTCTCTATGCTTAAATGGCAAAGAAAGAAAAATATTTGAATGAAAAATTTTAAACAGCAAAAATGTATTTGCAGTAAAAAGAAAAATTCTGTGTATAAAATGGCTTCATTCTGTTTTGAACATCTGGTTTTCAAGTCTGGTCAAAAATAAAATGGTACACACCAAGAAACATCACTTGTGAAGATGTGGTTATTTCTGGTGCGTTTTCTCTCAACTCAGTCTGTTTCTAATGGGCCCTTTCTCGAGTCATTCCACTCCCACGGTCATTGCTCCTGACCCTCACATCAAAACTCTTAAGCATCTCCAGGCTTCTCTGCTCCCAACCCATCAAGAATCTCTTCTGCTCAGAGGTTTTTGGTGACACTACATGACCTGCAGGATAGTGAAGTCCAAATGTCTTAGCATGATACTTGAAGACCACCTATCATTAGATCCCAATGTTTCTTTCCAAGTTTTCCTTCCTATAACCTACTCTCGGTCAAGCCAGGTCATTTCCCGGTGCTTTCTGCTATATGTCTGGTTCACTATGTGAAATGCCTGGTGTCCTGTCCAGCTTCTGAGGCCCAGTTCAAGTATTATCTATTCCACGAAGCTCTGCCTGACTTCCGCCCAGCTCTCATTGCCTGTATCACCTAACTGCGTTTAGCCACATTTAAGTAGCCATATACACACACGCATCTCATAGAAGATAAGCTTCCACATCGCTTTCTATAGAGAGCTAAATAAGGACCCAAGATACTTAAAAATTGACTTTAAGTAACTCATGGCATTTGGTTTTGTTTATGCAAACAGCATTCTTGATCTCACTGCAAATTTGAATTAAATCAGACCGTAAGACCCATCAGATCAGGCTTCATTGTTCTTATCCCTGGCTGCCTGTTGGAATCACCTGGGAAGATTTATTGACACCTGGGCCCCACTCCCAGAGAGTTCTCCGGTGATAGCTCTGGGATGCGGCCTGAGCATAGGGATTTTTTTTTTTTTAAAGTATCTCAAGTGATTGTAATGTGTAGCTAAGTTTGAAAAGACCTACATTAGTGGTTCTGAAACCCCATAGTCAATTTCTCGATGTAAACTTATAAGCATGAAAGTAAAGACTTATACAATACTTACAAAAGAAACTCGTGGTTTTATTCCACCTATTAAAAGAAATAAGAAAAATGTGAAGGCTTAAATTAAAGTCTTGGTGCCTGTCTTATTTAACAAGGCTGTCTATGGCTAAATAATACAGAACGAATCTTTGTTTAATATCAACACTAGATAAAAATTGTACTATGAATAAAGACAGCATTTTAGAAAGATTCGACCTTCAGACTGCAGTGTAGTTTTTTAAATGGATAAAATACAGAACGTTTAAGGTAACAATAAGTCTTCTGCAAGAATTACTGAAGAGCCCTGGAATTGGAAGGAATTAGAATTTGCAACATGAGACTTAAGGGCTTCAGGGGAAAAAGCAACCCTACGGTATTCTAAACTCAGCTATTCTAAACTCTAAACCTGACAGCTAACATTTTTTAAATATTTTTTTAAGAATTATCCTTCTATTTAACTTTATTTTAATTTGACCAGAGAGATAGAGAAAGATAGAAAGGGAAAGTGAGAAAGCAAGTGACATTTTAACCAATGAGCTTTTTAGCTACTTTTACAATTTGTATATTGTTACTCAAGAATGGGATTTAACAGTTTACTGACTTCCAGAAACAATACAAAATTGAGTAACTGTACATCTGAGTGACTATATATCATTTTTCCTAAACTACATCAGAATTCCTAGGCTCATTCCAGAAAAGGGTACACTAGTATCGACGGGAAGCCTTGGTAATTTACAGCACTGCTGCCCCCCAGTGGATAATTACGGCATTCAGCAATCTCTTCCTTAAATCCCTTACCCATTCACACTTCGTCATTATTCAGAGGACTCAGTCTTTGTGATTACCAGAAGCCATTTTTAATTTCATTTTGGATCTGGTATTTCACACATCTGTGAAATTACCATTTTCAAAATAATTGAACTCTGTCCCTTAACACTTAAATATGGAGGATGTATGATAATGGGTATCTGTGATCAATATCACATGCTTTTCCCTTACCTTCTGCTTACATATCGCAGAAGGTGAACAGGCTGCCACAAGTCTAGGTAACGTTGAGGGGGCTACCCATCCTGATTCCTGACTTGACAGGAAGCAAGCCTGTACAGACTGTGAAATCAATGTTAGGAGAAGCCACAGAGGTTTACAAAGTAACCTCCCTTATGTAGCTTCATTTAAAACATTGAACCATTCTGCTGTAGTGGCGAACCTCCTGCAAAATACTGGAAACAAATGAGACTGCACATCCTAATTAAGGCTTGTGGCTTTATTCAGAATCAGGGGACTTAGAGAAGCACTTACAGAGACCATTTGGAAAAATTATAAGTCAACTGATTATCCACCTCCACTTGCAAAGGCCTTTAGGACAAATATTCCTTAGATCTGTATTTGAGGTGGGCCCCAATTATTGAAGAATTCCTTAGGTGGGCTCCCACAGTACCAGGCTGAGCAAGTGTCAGTGCGCAGGTGGATCACATGATCTTGTCAGAAAGCAAATTCTGAATCAGTAGGTCTCAGGTGGGGCCTGACGGTCTATTTTTAATGTCTTCCCATATGGGAACTCTGTGGAGGCTGTAGAGTGGCCTCCAAAGATGACCTAGTCCTAATAGCTGAAACCTGAAAATGTTACTTTATATAAAGAGGGGGGGGGAAGGCCTTTGCATATGAGATTAAGGATCTTGGAATGGGAAAATTATCCTGAATCATCTGGGCAGGGCCATAAATGCAATCACAAGGGCCCTTAAACGGGGAGGCAAGGGACCAGCAGATGGGTAATGGTTATATCGCTGGACTCCTAGGTACTCAACTGCGGTTCGAGTCCTGAGCCTGGCATCTTAAAACTCATGCCAGGTGCATGTGCATGCGTGTGTGCCCAAAGTCCTGAGAGGAGAGGAGATTGTGGTGTGACCATCCCCCGAGGGGTGATTTCTTGCTTTTTGTCTCTCTCTCTCTCTCTCTGAGGAGAATGTGCGCCCTATAGCAAAAATCTCTCTCAAAAAAGTGGAGGGGGGCGGGTTGACTACTAAAGATGTGACCACTGAACAAAATGCTTCACTGCTGGGTTTGAAAACAGGAGAAAAACAAACAAACAAAACTCTACGTGCTGAAAAAGACACGAAAACCTATCCTTGCATGGTACTTTCAAAGTTAGCATGGCCTTGTCAATACCTTGATTTCCATTCAGTAAAACTGGTTTTGGACTTCTAGCCTCAAGAACTATAAGAATCCAAGTGTGGGGAATCAGCAGGTGGCATGGTGGTTAAGGCACTGGACACTGCCACATGGTCAACCATGGTTTGAGTCCTGGACCTGGTGGCTTGCTTTCTCACTTTCCCTTTCTGTCTCTGGTCAAATTAAAATAAATGAAGGAATAAATAAAATTTTTAAATTCTTAAAAAAAAAATGAATACAAGTGTGGGGACCAGCAGATGATACAATAATTGCATTGCTGGACTCCCACATGGTCAACCACTGTTCATGCCCCAGACCCTGCAACTTAAAAAACACGCCAGGTGCCTGTGCATGTGTGTCCAAAGTCCCAAGAGGAGAAGGGACTGCAGCATGGCCATCCCTCCTGGAAGGTGATTTCTCGCTTTCTGTCTCTCCAGCAAGTGCACGCAAAAATCTCTCATAAAAAAAAATAATAATAATAATACAAGTGTGTGGTTTAAGACACACAGTTTGTGATCATTTGTTACAGAAGCACCTACAAGAACCTAATACTGATGCTGGGGTTCTCAGACCACACTTTGCTATTAAAGCAAGACCACCAACAAGTAGTTCTCAATCCTAGCTGCACATGAAAAATCCTGGGGAAACTGAAACAAAAGTGACATCTAGACTCCATTCCTAGACCAGCGGCACCAGAGCCTGTAGGCCTGAGGGCCAAGGATCATTAACTCAAAGGGTCCTTTGGATCAAACTCTCATTAGGTAGTATAGTGGGATAACTAGTCTATCAAATATTTCAATTAGCCAAAAGGATTCTGAATGTTCCCTACATAAAGGAATGACATTTTGAGGTGGTGATATGCCAGTTAGCTTTATTTGATCAGTACAAATCATGTTGCTAGGCCAGCAGGTGGCTTGGTGGTTAAGGTGCTGGATCCCACATGGCCAACTCTGTGGTTCAAGTCCCAGACCTGGCTGCTTAAAAATCACTCGGTGTGTGTGCATGCATGCTCCAAATCTCAAGAGAATGGAAAGGGGATTGTGACATGGACATCCCCCCTCCCCCCTGGGGGGATGTGGTGTGTGATGTCTCACTCTCTCTCTCTCTGTCCTCTTTCTCTGGCACACACCCTATGGCAAAAAACTAAAAGGAATATAATCACATTGCCTCACACACACATACAATTAATATATGGCAATTAATAAAATTTCTGTAGGTGAACAGACTAGGAAGCCAGGCTGGAGTACTGTCACACTAGAATAAACCCACAAGCTAACATCATGTTCAAGGAAAATCCTTAAGCTCCCCAGAAGTATGGATACACTAGTCTGCTAGATCTTTTCCGAAATTACTTATCACATTCTGAAAATGAAGGCCTTGGGCCAACACATTACACCAAAATTACCAGGGTCAATCATTTGTTTCACCTCAACTGGTCAAGAGTTGACTTGCCTCATTCATATTAAGGACCTACCAGCATTTAGTCCCACAGATGGTAACTATTTGCCTCTTCACTTTGCTTGAGACTTGAGTGTACCTCAGTTCTCACCTCTCCACACACTCTTAAACGGATGGCCCAAAACCTGGTACAACTTAGATAAGCAGGACTCATACCTAACAAGGCATTTTCTACCTAGGGGGATAGCATGGCCTCACAGCTGTGCTACAGGCAGTTCAGGGTGGGCCATGTTCCTCTCGGGGGAAAAAGCCTGATCCTGGGGCCACAGCCTGCCTTCCTGAAGATCCTTCAAGCTTGATCCCCTGTGGAGTCAAATCTGGCTCGCCTCTGCATAGCGTTCTAAACAGCTTCACCCTGTGTTCAAGTGTTGGTACAAACCGACAGCCAGTAGCAGAACTCCTTCATCTTTTGTCTCAGAGATCAGTCCGGCTCCCTTTCGAAAACCATGTGATAATACATCCAGCTGAGCAAGTTTCTCACGGGAACACTGAGACTGGTAGAGGGGCCATGTGGACAGCCCATTCGGAACTAGGACGGGTTTCCTCTTCAGTAAGTAAAACTCCCAGCCTAGATCTCCCATATTTCTTCTCTTCCCTAATCTTTCCTCTCAGTTCGCTTCTAGGCTCATAGAATTCTACTCTTGCCTTAATAGGCTTCATGTTTAATGTCTGCGGTAACCTTCAAACTCTTCATGAAGCAAGTAGTCTCTGCAGAGCGAATGAATTTCTCAGGACCCACTTCTCAGAATAATGAATTGAAAATAACAGATGAAAAACACAGACATGATAAATTGAATGCCGTACAATATTTATTAAGGTCAGGATGCATGAACAGACTCTTTGTAACAGAAAAAATAATAATAATTCGACAGCAACCAATTTATAGGATTTACAGCGGTATTCCATTTCGGCAAAATGCAATTGAGGACATCAGATAAATTACAGTGATTTGTTTTTAAAAATCCATTAAATTATCTCTTACCTCAGCAATAATGTATCATAAATGAAGTTAAAGAAGTTACTAGGGAAAAGTGTGATCTTCTTTTCCCACTCCGTACTCATCATCTTCCAGGAAACCACAGGCGGCTGCTGACCAGACTTGGCACGAGGCTTCGAGGCTGCTGCTTTTCCCCCTACATCATAACCGATTTCAAATGGTGCTAGACAAAAACAGACTCTGAACACCAGGAGAAATCGGTCAGCCTGTGTAAGAGATGGGTCAACGGTGCTCCTGGGTGTCTGCACACCTCCGCAGTGCAGGCAACGAGTCCGATTTCAGCTGCAATCGCAGCTGCATGTTCCAGGGCATCCTCGGGCAGCAGGTGGACAGTGTTGATGGGGTTCAGGCAGTCCTGCAGGTAACACAGCCCTCCCCTTGTCCCTGTCATAACCAATCCCCCCTACAGCATTACCCAAAGGAATATACAACAACTGTGCTCAAAGGCCCTACCAATATGTTAATGCTGGTGACGGATGCTAGCAGCCAATAGAAAGAACAGCACAACCTCTCACCCTGCTCGAGCCAGTGTTTATTTTAAACACAGCCCCCTCTCCCACTGTGACCTTTCCCAAAACCCAACACACTGCAGAGCGTATTTTGCTTTTCAAGTTCTTCCCTTGCATTTTCAAAGAGGCTCAAGGTCTGGAGCAGGAGAGGAGCCAGTCCCATGAGAAGCAGTTCCTCTGCAGTCCGCCCTTGGCTGTGCTGCAATTCTTACTCCTAAAACACTGATTTCAAATGGTGCTAGATACAAAGATGGAAAAATCTAAGCCACCATGTGAAACCAGCTTCCAGAAGAAGAGGATCTCAATGAAGAAAGAAGAGAAGTGCGCTTGGAAGACCCAGCCTCTGCCTCGAAGAGAAATGTCTTCTTGCGGCTCTGCTTGTGACGTGACCCGGTGATCCGCGGGCGAGATGCAGAGGCGAGTTACAGAGGGCAGCAGGAAGCACACAGACGTCACGCCTGATGCTGCATACGAGAGCGATGTGAAACCCATTCATTCTAGGTTAATTCTCTCTCATTTCACACCAGTCACTACAAATTATTATGTATATGATGAAACATAGCAGCCAAAGCTATTATTAACACCCATTAATATTTAACTCAGATTGCCCTGCGTGTGTACAATATTTCTCAGTATACGAAGTGCTTCCAGATGTATTATCTGACTTCGTGAGGACACAGGCTCCTGCGTGCGTCTGAGGCTCAGTCAAAACACAAAGTGATTTCACTTCAGCCAGGGCACTCTCCATCTGCCCTACTCAGGAAGAGCATGAGTTCCCCTTCCCAGCCCACAGGTAAGTGCCAGGACATCCAAACACAATCCCATTAACTGGCAATCTTATTTAGCTTCTGATGTGACTTAAAACCAAACCAAACCAAACCTGATACCATGCATTGTATTTAAAAAGATAATCCTCTAACACAAAAACTGAGCATTGTTTCCAAAATGTGCCTGCAATTGAGATTTGCAAACTATGTTCCAACTAGATTCATTGTCTCCTTATTGCATAATGTTTGGGGTTGACTATATTTTTTCCTACCAATTCTTTAGGCCTGTAGACAGAGGCTTATAGTTTGAATGACTCCTGGCAAAAGCAGTATGAGTTGCTCTAAGTAAAAAAGAAATAAAATTTGAACATCAAGTTTGTGCTACTTTTATTTTCACAACAGTCCTATGAAGCAGGTCTAATTCTAATTTTTGGAGAAGAAACTGATCCTTAATGAGGCTAAGTAACTTGTTCAGTCACGTGACCAATAAATGCAATCCAGGCCTAACCCAAAGGCTATACTCCTGGTCCTCTGCCCACTGCTGTGTGCTCCATAGCTTGACTGTCAACCTCGTTTTGTTCCTGAACTTAATTATGAACATGACTGGGAGGTGGACAGGATTCCTAGGCGATATTTCTCCTTGTAGGTGAGCTGATGGGTGATTCTTGGGTGGCGATGGGAGCAGACGCGGGTTCTGCAAGGAGTAGGTGGACTAGGGTAATGTGCTCGGCTCCCAGCGCTCTCTGGCACCTCTGCAGTCCTCTCCCAGCATGCTGTGCAGTGGGGAAGATGCTGGCGATGCCCTCACCCAGCCTGCCACCAGTACTAGGCTCTGCAGCCCACCCTGGGGCTTCCCAAGGCCTTGGTATATCTGAACACAGGGGCTCTGAGCAATGATCCCTGCAACCCACACTTGGGCCTTGTTAACCAGGTTAATGGTTTTAAGGTCAGAATGAGTGTTCAATGACAGTTACTATCAAGGGTCCAAATGCTGTAAAATGAGGGGATGGGATAAGATCTACATTCGGCAATTCTCAGCTTCTCTGCTTCTCAGTTCAGCAAATTCTTCCTTAGCCACTTCAGGTTATCGGCATCCAACTTCCTATCTGTGTGTCCTCACAGAGGTGCCCTGCAGGGACCCAGAAAATGCTTGTCCTCCGATAGGACCGGTTTGTCCCATTCCCTCTTTCTGGAATACTCTCCATCCACTCTCCCTTAGCTAACTCCGTTTAGCCCTCTGTCTGCCCAGCAAGGCGCCTAGGTCTCAGCTCAGCAAAACCTTCCCGAAGTTTAGCCCAGCATGTTTGCAGAGGGTTAAGTCACCTTCTCCAGCCTAAGCTGTTTTTCTTTAGAATACACTTATCTCTTTCGGTCATCAGCGTGATTATTTAACTAATGTCTCTCCTGCTACCCATCAAGTGCCATCCGGAGTCCAGCAGAGGGGCTGCCCATAGCAGGGGAGCAAGCGTCACCAAGGGAACTGACAGTCAGGAGACAGAGCCAGGGCTACCCTTCTTGGACTCTAAAAATTTAACTCTTAATTCTCTGGAAGAGATAAGAAACCATTAATGCATCACTTTAAACATTCTAAATTAAGAGGAGAGGAAAAATAATCTTAGTACCAAAACCTTTGGGTCCTTTGAAACCCACTGGATAAAAGGGTCTATTCGGGGGCTAGCAGATGGTGTGGTGGTTAAGGTGCTAGACTCTCATGGAGGCCAACTGCAGTTCAAGTCCCAGACCCAGTGGCTTGAAACTCACACCAGGTACATGTGCATGCATGCCCAAAATCCCGAGGGGAGAACGTGAAAGGGACTGTGGTGTGGCCATCCTCCTGGGGACTGTTGTCTCACTTTCCATCTCTCTATCTCTGTCTCTCCAGCGAGCACACACACCCTATAGCAAAATATCTCTCCAAAAAAGGAGGGGCTCCAGCAGAGAGCACAGTGATTACATCACTGGACTCCCACATGGCCGACCACAGTTTGAATCCCAAACTCGGTGGCTTGAAAATCATGCTGGGTGAGTGTGTGCACGCCTAAGATCCCAGAGGAGAACAGAGAAGATATTGTGGAGTGCCCTTTCCCTCTAGGGGGTGATTTCTCACTTTCTCTCTCATTATCCCCGTGTCTCTCTCTCTCTTTTGTTGAGCACATGTTCCCTAAGGCAAAACCTCTTCTAAAAAAAAAAGGGTCTACTCAGGTCATGGCCCTCCCAGCACAAGTAGGATTCTTTCTCGTCACTGTCAGCTGAGTAATGACTCTTCTCTGAAACCAGCTGGGGTTTTCCCTTAGTTGGAAGGAGCCGGGTGGTTTGATAAGGCCTGGAGGGGCTTGTTCTCCCTGGTGCTACAATCTGAGGGCTATCTAGATCTGTGAGACAGAAGACTGTGCATGGGCCAGCTCTGTGGCCTGGTGATTAAGGCACCACCTGATTCTGTATGGCTGACTGTGAGGTTTGACTCCTGGATCTGGCAGCCCCAGAAACACACTGGGCACATCGAGTGCACATGCCCAAAATCCCAACAGGAGGGAGACATGGAGGAAAAGGGATTGAGGCATGACCCTGCCCCATGGTGGTGTTCTCTCTCTCTCACAAGCACAGGTGCCATCTGGGGAGAAAAGAAAGTAACGAGAAGGCAGCCCATGCAAACCCCAGCCTGCCAGGGCTCTGCTGACAAGGAGGGTGAGAGGAATCTGCCCTAAGAAACTGGCTTATAGCAAAGGGCTTGGTGAGGCTGTTTGAGAAGGAAAACCACCTACCCAGAGAAGTGGGTACATCAGGCTGGAGAGGTGCCAGCACACAGGAAAGAGGGCTGGGGAGACACACTCTAGCCCTGGGCCAGTCTGTGCCCACGTGCTCCCTGGAGACTTTGCCACCTCTCTCACCAGAATACTGCTTTGCCTGAGCTGAGGCCTGAGGGAGGGGGAAAGGTTATCACACGGTGAATCAGGACACAGAGGCTTCGATTCCTGCTCAGACTCTGAGAAATAGAACCTGCCACTCGCCCCGAATGGGCTTCAACGTCTTCGTCTGCACAGAGGAGGCTGGGGTGGAGTGGGCACCACCAGTTCAAGTGCTCAGGGCTGGGGAGGAAACGAGAAGAGAGAGCAACAGCAAGAGCAAGCAGCAGAAACACAGCAGCCTGGAGAGGAGTACTGTCTGCATCACACAGAGCAGACACAGGCGGAAGATAAAAAAAAAATATTAACAACAACAACACAAACCTCAGGGCCAGCAGGTGGCATGGTAATTAAGGAGCTATACTCCCACATGGCCAACTGCAGTTCAAATCCTGGGCCCTGGGGCTTAAAAATCATGCCAGGCACATGTGCATGCAATGCCCAAAATCCTGAGAGGAGAATGGAGAAGGGATTGCCACGTGACCATTCCCCCTGGGGGGGAGGCGAATTCTCACTCTCCTCCTCCTCTCTGGTGAATGCAAGCACCTTAAGAAAGAAAAAAAAAATCTTGAAAAAAATTAATAATAATGTGGGGCTGGCCGATGGCATGGTGGCTAAGGGCACTAGACTCACGTGGCCAACCTGGTGGCTTGCTTTCTCGCTTCCCATCTCCCTCTCTCCCCCCTCCAGGCAAATTAAAATAAATAGAATAAATGAAGTTAACTAAAATAATTCTTTAAAAATAAAAAAATACAATAAAAGAAAATAATGGAAAGACCCGATCCTGTGCAGACCAAACAGAACACCTCTAAGGGTTAAACAGAGTTCATGGGCCACTGGTTAAAAACTTCCATCTAGAGATGGCAGAGATGGCTTCTACTCACTGTACTGATGACGCTTTCCATGTTAGCTCAGGCCCAGCATGGTGCTCAAAAACAGCATGGCCGGAGAACAGGAGGGAGGGAGAACCCTGGACTCTGAAACTCACAAGCGAAGTCACTGAACAAACAGATATTCCCCCCTCCACCCCCCACAATCCGATCTGCTTGCCGGTTCTGTGCTACCACAGTGTGTGCAAATCCAGAACGTGGGGAGGTTCCTGCCAAGGCAGAAGCTGCTTCTCCTGACCCAGCGCTAGATGCTGAGTCACAGCTACTTACGTGACTGACGCAAGTCCCAGCCAGACCGGGGAGGGGTGCGGGCCCAGCTCAGCGCGTCCATCTTCTTTGCCGCTGGGAATGCTGGCCTCATGGTTGCTGGCAGTGAGGAAGAGCTCATCCTGGTGACCGAGGGGTCTGGGGATGCCATCCTGTCCTCAAAACAGTCCTAGGCCATTGCTCTATGTGTGTCCTGAAGGCCAGCCCAGCTTGCTGTCACTCAGCCCTGGCCCAGCCTGGCATCCTGGGCATATTGTCTTTAGGTGTCGGAGTCGGGGGCCAGCTGCTGACTCCTATGGTTGATCAATCAGTGAAAAAGGGGATAAAATGAAGGGTGGGAAGGGTCAAGGGTAGAGGAGAACAGGAAGCTGGCTGGCCCAGAGCTCCCCAAACCTCCATCAGGCTCCTTTCTGCAAGGTGACCCCCAAATGGAGGGCTCAGCATTCAGGGACCCTGAACGTGCAAGGACCCTGACTCTCACAGTGGGAATGACGCCCCTCTCCTGCACCTGCTGGGACACTCAAATGCCCACACAGGTGACAGGGCCAGAAGTACAGCCTTTGGGCCTTTGCAGGCCCAGTGTCAGCGCTCCTCCCTTCCTGGGTCAGGAGAGCGAGGCGTGTGTTCCTAGGCAGCTGCACTGGGAAAAGTCAGGGTCTCTGTCCCTTCTTTGACACTACCGACGAGATCTGCGTCTTGAACTCCCAGACTGAGCACAGGGCACGGACGTCTGGGTCAGGACTGCTGGCTGGCTGGATGCACTGGGGCATCTCTGCACCTGGCATGTGATGGGTGTGGGGGACAAAGAGGAGGGGTGGGGTGAGGACAGGAGCATGATATCTCCACGCCTACCTCTGCCCCAGGAGGGCTGAGCTCTGGCCCAGGAGGATAGGCGCAGCCTGCACTGCTTCCAAGGGAAGGTGAGTGACGATGGCCTGTCACACAAACACCAGCCCACAGCTCATGGGTCCGGAGGAATACCACCAACGCGGTTCTCGCCTCGCTCCCAAATCACCTACGTGACTCCGAGAAGGTGGACTCAGATGGTGAAATCTGACTCTGGTGGCTGGAGAAGAGACGCTCCCAGGCAGAGCTGGGTCACCCCCTCCTGCAGCCACCGCGAAGTAACTAAGAGACAAAGTGTCCTACCGGGCGCCGCCTCCCAGAACCGAGTGACTGCTCACTGGGAAAAGCACGTTCCTCCCAGGGGATCCTCCCAGGAGCTCCTCCTGAGGCACGAGGCATGCCCCAGCTTCTCGGCATGCCTGGATCCTCTCTGGAGGGACAGCAGAGCATCTCAAAGGAGAGCGCGTCTCCACAATCAGATGCCCTCCTGGAGCACAGTCCGAGGCAGGCAGCACGAACCTCCCTCTGCCTGGCAGTTCTGCCCAGCACCTGGGCACACACCTGAGAGCGCACACGACCTGCAGCACACCCTATGATGCCGGCTCCACTTCCCCAGTGGGAGGGATGCCGGGCCAGGCAGAGGGCAGGTCCAAGTTCAGAGCCAGCGGTGAGCCGGATTCCCTCCTGTTTCCCCTTGAGCTGGCCCAGCTGGTAGCAGCACCTACACTTCTATTCCTGCCTCTAGTTATGTTTCCTGGACCTCTGTCTGCCAGTCTGAAGAACAGTGAGTAGGGGAGGAGGAGGGGGGGGAGGAAGGAGCCAAGGGGAGGAGGGAGGAGGTTAGGAGGGGGAGGGGGGAGGGAGGTGGAGGAGGAAGTTTCACAGTCTAGTGCATTCCCATCAGATCAGAGAGGAACACGTAAGGCTTCCCTTTTTTAAACGCTTCTCTGCCCTCCCCTTCATTTCGGTTCCTTCCCCTCTGGATTGGGGATGACAAGTCCAGTGGGCTGGGCAGGGGCTGGCACCCAGGTACCCAGCCAACTGGGCTCTCGCCCGGCTCCATCTCAGGCCTGGCACGCTCCCTGGGGCCGTTACCCGGCATGCCCTTCTCCTTGTCAGGGAGGCCTCGCCCTCTTGTTTTCAAAGTTTTATAACAGTATTGTTTGTTGTCCAGCAGATTAAATTCTTTGGAGGCTGGGGAAGGGGGGAAGGGTGAGGGAGAAAAGAGAAGGGAAAAGAGAAAAATACAAATAACTTCTATGAAGGCCAAAAGATTAAATGGGCTCCTTTCTGAACACAAAGTTCACCTGCCTTGGAAAGAAGCCAGTGGCCAGGAGCCCATGTTCTTTCCTCTGAGTCTCTGCCCGTCCTCTCTGGCCTTCTTACCCAGAAGGGTGAGAAGTCTCAGACCTCCGAGGCCACCTCTCAGGGTTCAAGCTGAAAAGAAAAGACAGCTAATATGGCTGGGGAGATGCATGTCCGAGCCACCCTCACTCCACACGGAATGTGTGATTCGGGCCGAGCCGGTCCCAGCAAGGAGACCCTTGATTTCCATCTTGGACTGCAGCAGAAAAGGGAGACCTACAGGCAGCTGCCGTTCCATCTCAGAGAGAGCTCGTCCTGCCGCAAGCCTGTGGCTGCTTACATCTGAGACCAGACCCACACAGTGACTGGAGCCAGCAGCACTGGAAGAGCTACATCCCAGAGAAATACCGACATGGCCCTGTGGGCAGATGTTCCTGGTACCTACAGAGTAAGGGGGAGTGGGAAACAGGAAAGAAAGGAGACAAAATGTCCCTATACAATAAGCATGATCTTGGAGCCAGAAGGCAGTGAGGTGGTTAAGGTACTGGACTTCCACATGGTCGACCACATTTCGAATCCTGAACTTGGCGGCTTCCTTTCTCACTTTGTCTCTCTGTTTCTCTTTGGTGAATGCAGGTGCCCTATAGCAAATTTTAAAAAATAATAATAAATATAAATAAATAATTTAAAAAATAAAGAAATGAGTGGGATCTTACAGACAGGACTCACTTAATGCTGTGCAACCTATCAAGCCCATAGCTGACATTGCTATTCCTGCCTCTGGTTCCATTATCGGGACCTCCGCGCCTGCAGGTGGGAACAGCACGGAAGATATATCATTTTCCATATTTAGTACCATGCTCACTTAGCCATTAACTAGTTTGTTTCAGACTGTGAGAAACTGGGTTACGTCTAAGTAGGATGCCCGTCTGAGCACATACCATGCCTTCAGCAGAAGAGGCAACGCCTGGGGCTCCCACAGCGAGGGGCCTGGCTTCAGATATTCCACTTCCACCTCCTACTTTCTTCCCACAAAGCATGTCTGTCCCTGCCTCCTCCACACCACTCCCTCCGCACACACATGCATGTGTGTGCGCATACACACACACAGGCACATATGCTCGCTCACATCTCCAGTACCTACCAGGTTCCCTGGGCTGGGAGGACTCTGCAGGGGTGGGTGGTGTACACAGGCTAGAGCATCTCAGGACTTTCCTGGGAGGGACGCGGGACCACACTGCCTTTCTCCTTTTTTATATGCAAATATTATCAGTTCTATAGGGCCAGGGCCAGAAGCTCCCTCTGCAAAGGAAAACGAGGTCAGAGTTCCACATCCGATGCCTGCACTGGCGCCCACGCCATTCTCGCCCATCTCAGGCCTGCCTGGAAGGTAGAGGGGAAGACAGAGAGTGGTACTTGCTCCAGTTCCTGGCACCAAACCTCATGCTGCTCCAGAGATGGTGGCAAAGTCCCACAGACTCAGGACTCGGAGGACCCTGTCAAGGATATCTAGTCTCCCTCCCTCTGACAAAGAAGGAACCGTCAGCAAAGGGGACACACAGTCCTCCCTCTGACAAAGAAGGAACCCGCAGCAAAGGGGACACACAGTTCAACCTGAAATCTAGCCTCAATCATCCCTCCTGCTGCAGGTTCAGCCCATCCTCTTTGCCGTCCTCCGGGTGAACAGAAAGAACTGAGTTCCACATGATGGATCTTCAGATGTGAGGCTGTTGGGGCTTCAACCACCAGAGCAACTCTCCTGGGGACATCCCATCTCAGGCTCTCTCCCTGAGCCGAGGCTGCATTCAGGGTGTTCAGGTGGACAGATATTCACAGACACATGTGCAGCTGCCCCTGTCCAACTCTGGTTGTTCCTAAATACCCTTGGATAAACCCCAAACGGCCATAGCTACATGTGCTATAAACCAACACTTCTCTGAATTCTGGGCCTGTTCAAATGAAGACCACTTAGAGGGCTAGCTGGCCAAGAAGTCGTGCCGTCAGTACTCTGCCTCAGCGCGCCCTAGGAAGAACAGGTGTTATACTCAGTAGTCAAGGAAAACTCACCCACGAGTTCTCGCACCATCCTCCTCTCCACGGGTAAGGCCTCTTCTTCCAAGTCAATCAAGATGCAGACATTCCGAGCTGAAGCCAGGCCAGTGTTCCTAGTATCTGACTTTACACTGTACACCGGCCGATGTTTCTAGCAGGTGTTCCACACTCGCCAGCCAACAGGTAACACACGCACAGCATGCACGCTGGGCAGAGCTTGGGACAGCTCTTACAAATCTGTTGGAAAAATCCCAGTGATCCACAATGCGGCCTCATCCCCAAGTGAGCTCCACAGAGCAGACACATGCCTATGTACACACACGTGAAGCGCCATGCACGTGTGGCAGAATGGTCTGAGGCACCACACATCCAGAAGCATCCGAATGTGGGGAACTGCTCCAGAATACATGCTGAGTGGCTGGCTTCCCAGTCAAGTACAAGCCAGTTCTCACAAGAACCCCATGAAGTCTACGGGGTCAGAGGGTAGGAGTACCCAGACGGACATCCTAGGGTTTTCTTCCCCTTTCAGGATACAGCTCTCAGAGACAAGGAACCTGCCCAAGACCCTACTGGACTCCTGCGTCTGTCCCTCTGGCATGAGCCCAGGGAAATGACAGCCAAAGTCTGGGGGCTGAGACCCAAATTAAACAGGTACAAGCAGTTAGATCTTGGCAGGACTCTCTGGCTCGGTTTCATCGACGACAAGGATGATACCACCTACCCTCACAGGACTGTGGGAGGACCAAGTGAGCGAAAAGAACCACGTGAGTGCCCTACAAAGGTTACAGAGCGATTCCTCCCCTGCCGGAGTCCTGGCCTGATCCCTGTTCAGAACACGGTGCTGGGGGTGGGTCGGGGAATGGGTAACACTTAATCCCAGGTAAATGTCTTAAGAAGCAGTAAACAGTGTTGCGGAGATATGTTCCTCTTTTTTTTTTTTTTGGAGAGATTTTTTGCTATAGGGCACGTGTGCTCGCCGGAGAGACAAGAGAGCGACAGAGAGACAAGAGAGAGACAGAGAGACAGAAAGCGAGAGGTTTCCCGCACCAGGGAGATGGCCACGAAGCAATTCCTTCTCCATTCTCCTCTCAGAATCTTGGGCACACACGCACCCACACCCAGAATGAGTTTTAAGCTGCCCCAGGTCCAGGACTCAAACCGCGGTCGACTACGTGGGAGTCCAGCGACATGACCATTATATCATCTGCTGGTCCCTATGCCACTATTTTTAAAACTGCATTCTGGGGCCAGCCAGTGGCGAGATGGCTAAGACGGCTGGATCCCATATGGCTGACTGCACAGTTCAAGTCCCAGACCCTGTAGATGGAAAAACGTGTGTGTGTGTGTGCGTGTGTGTGTCTCTCTCTGTGTTTGTGTATGTGTGTGTTCAAAATCCCTAGAGAAGAATAGAGATGGGATTAAGGTGTGGTCATCTCCCCTGAAGGGTACTTTCTCACTTTTTCTGTCTCTCTCTGTGTCTGTTTCTCTGGCAAGCGCTCACACCCTCTAGCAAAATTGGAAGGAAAAAAAAGCAGCCTAGGTAGCAGACTGCACCAAGTACCCCCACAGCCCCAGTGCCTTGGAGAAGCAGTGAATGTGAGGGACGGAGGTTGCCTGGTTGGGACCTTGGTCTTTCCTGCCAGGGTTTTATTTTCTGTTACCTTTTGAAAAGTGACTCAGGACTAAAAGCCACAATGGAATAACGGCTCTGATATGTTTTCCTTTTCTCTCATTGTCATCTTTTGAGATTCCATTGTAACAGAAGACCTTAAACAATCATTTGAAAAAAAGGCTAAATATAGAAGAAAACTTCCTGACAGCCCTGAGAGCCAAGGGCATAGACTCCGTAACAGATGCTCTTCCTGAACCCACAGTCCTGTCTTCTCCCCGGGATTTAGGGTCCAATAGGACAGAACGCCATTCTTAGAGCTCATTCTCTAAATCAGCTCCCTGCTCCTGCAGATACTAAGCCCCAGCAGCTCCCACAGGCCCCGTCTCTGACAAACCTCAGAAGGAGGGGGCCTCCATATTCCTCTGTCACCTAGAAGATCTGGAGGGTCCTCAGCAACCTCCTTCACAAGGTTTCCAGCCCTTTCCCTCTACTTCTGCGAGATCCTTCAAACTTGTCTTGGTCCACCCACCCGACTCACCCAACAGTGCCTCTACAGAAACAGGACTCCAGGTGCTTTTTAGAGAAGTCTCTGAGATCCCTCCCCTTCTCTCATGGAAACTCAGGTCTAGTTTTCCTGGGCCCAAGTTTCTGGCTAAGAAATTCTGCCATGAACATGGCCCAGCCATGGCAGTGTGCCTGCTAAGACACTGTGCTGGGACCATACAGGAGGCTCAGGTTCAATTCCCCATCCACCCTAATGGTCAGGCATGGTACTGTGCACCTGTAATCCCAGCAATCCGGGGAGGCAAGAGGAATGCAAGATTGAGGCTGGCCAAGGCAACATAGACCTGCCCAAGACACAGCCAGGTATGTGGCATATGCCTGGAGTCTCACCTGGGAGGCTGAGGCAGGAGGACTGTGATAATAAGATCCTGTCTTTAAAAAAAATAATAAAAGAAGAAGAAGAAAAGGAAAGGAAAGAGGAATAGCTCCATGATCTTCCAGGGAGGTCCCATGTTGGAGTTGGAACCTCCAAAAGTTCTGGCTTACCCCCACTCACTTCATAGATAGTGAAATTAAGGTCCCAAGAACAAAAGTGGGAGGGAGTTTTCATCAGCAGAGCCAGGACCTGAACCCAGGTCTGCTTACCCCTGCCAGCTGCACAACACAAGTTCCACTTTTCCCCGGCTCACCTCTTTCCCGAGTCCCCAACCACAAACACCCCCACCCCGTGCAACCTCAGACCCCTGGTGGCAGATGGCAGTCTCTACAGCTGGGTGGGTCAGTCCTCAATGACAGCCACAGAGGGACGAATCACGTGGCCTGACTCACCCTGGGCCAGACCTGCCTCTCCTGCCAAGTAAACAAGCCCTGAGCCCCGGGAATGCATGCACCGAAACGTGCCCTCCCTGTCTCCAGCACCTCCAGCCTGCCTCAACCTCTCAAGACTCAAGCTCACGCAGGCATCTGACACAAGGCGACTTGTCCCTATCACCAGCATCAGCTCCGGGAACCGCTCGTTCTAGCAGGAGAGGCTGGGCTCAGAGGTGCCTCCTGCAGGCAAATACTTGGCCAATGACTCGGCAAAGACCTAACCCAAAGGCTCCCTGTGCTATGTGGACCAGCTGCACAACACAAGTTCCACTTTTCCCCGGCTCACCTCTTTCCCGAGTCCCCAACCACAAACCCCCCCCCCCCGTGCAACCTCAGACCCCTGGTGGCAGATGGCAGTCTCTACAGCTGGGTGGGTCAGTCCTCAATGACAGCCACAGAGGGACGAATCACGTGGCCTGACTCACCCTGGGCCAGACCTGCCTCTCCTGCCAAGTAAACAAGCCCTGAGCCCCGGGAATGCATGCACCGAAACGTGCCCTCCCTGTCTCCAGCACCTCCAGCCTGCCTCAACCTCTCAAGACTCAAGCTCACGCAGGCATCTGACACAAGGCGACTTGTCCCTATCACCAGCATCAGCTCCGGGAACCGCTCGTTCTAGGAGAGGCTGGGCTCAGAGGTGCCTCCTGCAGGCAAATACTTGGCCAATGACTCGGCAAAGACCTAACCCAAAGGCTCCCTGTGCTATGTGGATAAGACGGGAGCGCAGTGACCTGCTGAGGCAGAGAAGCAGGCTGGCGCCAGCTGAGGGTGGCACACAGAAGACCAAGAGCAGCCATGACAATTGGAAGAAAACGAGCCTGCTGGCGACCAGGAGCCTGATGTCTCTTCCCACCTGGACCCCCGCCTCGCCAAGTTCCTGTAGGCATCAGCATCAGGGACCTTAGACAGAGTTCCCTGGTTATTGCACAAGTAAAAAAGGGTGTATCCATAGGAAGCCTAACCCCCTGGAGAAAAACTCAACCCATCTGGCTCCCAGGTGGCTGAGGTCCTTTGGTCACTAGATCCTGCCTCCTCCCAACCCCAGCCACCATCTAGAACCCCCTTCTTAGGTCCGGGTGTTCCCCCTCTGTCCCCACAGCATCTCCAGATGTATCTACTGTATATTTGTATATGCTTTTTTTTTTTTTTGAGACAGTTTTTCTATAGGGCATGTGCACTTGCCAGAAAGACAGAGAGAGAGGAAAGTGAGAAAACACCCCCCCCGGGGGGGTGGTGGTGGCCACACCGCAATCCCTTCTCCTCCATTCTCCTCTTGGGATCTTGGGCATGCACGCACACGCACCCAGAAAGAGTTTAAGCCACCAGGTCGGGGGGACTCGAACCTCAGTTGACTACATGGGAGTCCAGCGACATAGCCATTATGCCAACTGCTGGTCCCAACCTTTTAACTTTCTTCTTTCTCCCTCCACGCAAGAATATGTGCCCTGCCACATTCTAGAGACTGAGACCTCTTTTTGAGCTCTGTGTCATAGCACCTCCTACAGTCCCAGGCCTACAGTAAGGGCTCTGCTGCCATCTGAGGAAGGAACGCACTGGCAGGGCTCAGCTCCGCCTGCCCTCCGGCACCTGAGGGCATCTGCCTCCCCCATTAAGAACACAGCACTGCAGTGCCAGGGACTGAGAAGTTCACCTGGGTATCTGTCTCTCACTCCAGTTCACGTCAGTCCCCGTCTGACTTCAGCCCGTGACAGGGAAGGAAAAGTACAGGCCTTGGAACAAGGAGTGCCTGGATTTCAGTCTTGACAGCTTCATTGACCAAGTGGGTGACCTTGGTTAAGTCATTCAATAATCACGGTTTCTTTAACCATAAAAGGGAAATAGCCCTTACATCCTATGGTCACTCTTAGGACAAAAATGAGCTAAGTCAAGGGGGACCCTTGGCAAAGGTCAGCTTCCCTTTCCTTGGATGGCATGTGGGGACTGAGAACTCTGTTGCCACCTCATACCTTCATACCTCATTACAGACCCTGATCTGGCCACCTTACTGCCTAGCACCTGGCACTGAGACACCAATGCATCTTGGGGACATATGTGTCCATCCTGGGCCACAACGCAAGGAGCCCTGGCTGAGCACCAGACTCGTCCCCCCAAATCCTATAGGTCTTGCTCCCATGATCTGATCACACACAACTGCTTCCCACGTGGCTCCATCCATTCCTGTCCCCTTACTCCACCCCACACAGGCTTGACACCATGGCCTAGGTTCTGTGCAGGGCCAAGGGGGTATTCTCTGACTTTAACGGTTCATGAGCAGCCCTTGAGAAAGGAGTCGAGGAGAAACCAAACCCAGTCTACGCTTTCCTCATAGTCATGCCAAGTCCCAGCAAAGCAAAGCAAATGAGAGCCTCCCACCAGCTGGCGGAAAAGGGTGGTATCTCTTACATATCTCAGAGGGAGGCAACGGGCCCAAAAAAGTGACCAGCATGAGGTACAGATCCTTTCTAAAGCTGCGGCTGCAGCCTCGGGGGCACTCAAGCCAGGGGACAGAGCCAAGATATGCATTAAACAATTCACAGCCCTGACCAGACCAGGATTCAATGGAACAGAGAAGGTGCTGACCAATCAGGGCCCCTGGCAGGGCCCCTCCCCTGTGACTCCCGGCCAAGCCGCACCACCTCAGCTCCAGGCCACCAGCTCTGTTAACCGGGATCCCGT
>NW_006160147.1:6032328-6034028 GCF_000334495.1 Tupaia belangeri chinensis
AAAGGCCCCACACTGCCACCTGGCTCCCAGACCTCAGGGATTCAAAGGTCAAGAAAAAAGTGCCAGATAGCCGGGCCCCCTCTTGGGATGCCGACCGTGCTGCCAGCCTGCCTGGCGACACACAATAATGCCTCGTCGTGTCAGTGGAAGCCAGGCTGGTGAGCAGAGGGCAGAGAGCTAGAAAGGCGCAAGAACAGGCAAACTGGCCAGGAAGCACCAACTTACCCCAATTCCGGAAACACTAAAAGCCACCCAGACAACTGCATGACCAGGAGCAAAACCAATGGCTCCTTTACTTCTCACCTTGGTTTTCCCAGCCTAGCCAAGTGCAGGCTGCAGATGGGAACAGAGGTCACCCGAAGCCGGGCTCAGCGAGGTGTCACATATCTGAGAGCTGAGGGTCCCAGCAGCCAGCAGCTCCGTCAGGTCCCATCAGCACAGGCCAGACTCTAGCTGACACATCTTAAGGAACTTGACTCGCTCCTCCTCATCTCCCCAGCTGGTTCCAAGCTGATGTCTCCTCTTTGTTCAAGTTCCAGCTCCAACACCACCCTCAGCCACCCCTCACCACGTCCCTGATGGAGGGGCTGAGGCTGATTAGGTTCTCTGAAGAGACACTGGACTCTTCCAAACAGCCCCAAATCTCTCACCTGGCAAGGGTCTCAGGCTGCTCAGGGCCAACTCAGAGACACATCTCAGAGGGGAAGAAGAGAAAATGAAATTTGCCAACCCTCCCTCAACAGCAGCGGAGTGGGGAAGAGGAAACGACATTCATGCCCAAGAGACAGGAGCTGAGAGTGGAGACCACAGTGTGGCTGGAGGTGGGATCTCGCACGTGCCTCATAAAACTACCCCGCCATATTCTTTTGATCTTCAGACCCCACAGGAACCTGCTGTCAGCTAATTCCAGCCAGCCTACCGGCTGAGAACGTTGCAGTGATTCACTTCAGAGTGCTTCGGGGACGTGGGCAGTGGCTAGTCTGCTTTCTGCATTGGGCCTGTGAGGTGACCGTTCTACAGGCTGTCCCCACTTTGGACCCCATTGCTATTATCATGCCCAGCAACAAGTGTGGCCGGGAAAGGCATTTCTGAGTCCACTGCCTAGAGATGTTCTCAATGGCCTATGAGGCCAGGATGTTCTTCCCAGACAAAAGCAATGACAGCCTAGAGGAAGAGAGTAATTCGTCCGAAGGAATCCTGAAAGGTAGGACAGAGCCCTGAAGCCCACTGCTCAGCCCACAGTCTTAGCTGCAGACCACGGCCCGAGACTAAGCCCAGCAAACCTACAGGCGTCCACTGAGACTGCCCTGGGGAGAGAATACCAGGCCCAGGCAGGCTCCCAGGACCACCGAGGGGTTACGCCCAGAATCTCCTGTCCGTGTCGGGATCCAGGAGGGTTTCTGGCGTGCCTGCAGGAAGCTCAGCAGCTCTGCCAACGACTGCGACCAGCGACACCACCCGCTATCTCCCACTCATCCCAGCCGGCGGCCCACTTCGGCTGGTCACCCTTCCCCCAACCCGTGGCTGGCTATGAACCCCATTCACAGAAAAGCCAGGAGTAGGAGAATGGAAAGAAGAGGGCAATTGTTTAGGAGATTCTGAATGGGGAAGCTTGAGGATGCCACACGGAGTAGGAAGGGAGGCGGGCTGGGGGAGGCCTGTAGAAGCAGCCCTGCCTGACTTACCTGGAGGCAGGGAAA
>NW_006160147.1:6034410-6039601 GCF_000334495.1 Tupaia belangeri chinensis
AAGAGTTAACTCCTGCTTTCCTTGCCACATCTGGTTTCCAATCAGCAGCCTGGCAATGACCTGCTGACATCACACGACATCAATCGGCATTTGTGGTCACGGAACCACATAAATTGGTGGCTCACCAGCACCTACAAGAGGAGAACGTCCAAGCCACGGTACACTAAACCACCCGCATGACATGCTCATTCACCACCCCACTTCCTCCTGAGGACAGCCGACCCCTCGGTGTCGGACTGAGGCCACGTTCCAGAAACCCAGGATGGGGGTGAGGGCAGAGCATGGCCACAGCTCCCGGATGCCAGTAGCTAAGAGTGCCCTTGTACAACCTAAAGAAAATCAAAGGGAGGAGGAGGAAGAGCTGGAGGAAGGCAGGGAATGCAAGAGACCCAGAAGGAAGAAAGGGGTCAAGAGACATCCTTGGGCAAAGCCAGGCAAACAGGAAACCAAGAAGAGAAACCGGAGGCTGGTCTCTGACACAGGGCACGACTGTGCCTTCAGCCACGTCACACGCCCAGTCTTTCCTCCTCTGAGCCCAATATCCGTCACAGGACTATGGGCGTCATCCCACATTGGCACCCTTATCCGGCATGACCTTTGCGTCTACCAGCATCTGATAGAGGGGAAAGGGAAGTAAGCGTGGCAGCCCTGAACTAGACGCACGCACACACATACACACACACACACACACACGCGCACACACGCTCACACATACACCTTCCCAGAATAAATGGCCCTCAATGGCACACTCGCTAGGTTCCGGTTCTCTGATAGAAGTACTCTCTCCCACTAGGGGAGAGCAGACACGTCTGATAAGAATTGCTTAGCACACGGCTATATATAGTCTAGGTTCCTACCAGCCTAGAGATGTGGAGCTAGAACTTGGCAGAGAACCACGCTAGGTGCTGGCAAAGACCAGCCTCCCACAGCCAGCCAGTTGGGAGCCTCGCCTCCTGGCTGGGGGCAGTGAGGGCACGCAGGGTCCTTCCATGTGGTCCATTAACACTCCACACTGAAGGACGAGGGCTGTTGGCTTGGTTTTAGGAAAAATCGACTTCTCTCGAATGTGAGAGGGAGGTGTGGGGGCTGAACACTGAATTCCAGCCTCTCTGCAGTTCTCTGGTAGCATTAGAAAATCAATCTAGTCCTCTCTCCTGGAAGAGTAAGGGCGGGGTGTGCAGGAGAAGAATGGAGACGGCACAGCAGCTGGCTGGGCTCTATAAACATCCATCCGCTTCCGATGTTCGAAAAAATGAAAGAATGTAAAAGAACACAGACGAATACTTACTGCTGAGTGGGGCTTGCCAGGCACCTCCTTTTTTGTGTTCCAAATAAATGCAAGTGAACCATTCTACCGGCAGGATGACGTGGTCTTCGGCACATTGGCACCGCGTCACCGAGTGCTGTCACCCACTCCCAAGGGTCTCTGTGGAGAAGGAGAGAAAGGAAGACAGGTGGCTCACCACGCAGGGCCAGCCAACCAGAGTCCCATCGAGGTTAACCTGTGGCCCCGGGGAACACGGCCTCCAGCTGTTGTCCACCCTCCAATGTCAGAGCAGGACAGCACTGGGCAAGACGAGGTGGGCCCGTGTAGAGAGGCGAGTGCCAGGGGGTATGGGGTCTAACCAAGGACGGTCTGTCCACTGCCTCTTGCAGAAAACCAACCAGAGAGGCCACAAAGCTCCCTGGAGCACGGATCCTGGCTCATGACGAGGAAACGGGAGACACGAAAGCTTCCAACACCCACATCTCCGCACTCTTTTCAGGTCAAGCTGCTCTCTACTGAGGCTCAGAAAGCTATGACGTGAAGGGGCTGTGGCCGCCTTTGCGCTCTGGGTGGAGAAGGCTGGCTCCCATCCTTGCCCTGCTTAACTCTCTGCTGTGACCTCGGTCACATCTCCCAGCCCCCTGGCTCCCAAGGCCGGTGAGCCACTCCTACCAGAGATCCCAAATGAGTCACTCTGGGAGGTCCTTGGGGAAAGGAGGTGGTGCTCAGTGACAAATGTCAGTGCTAACATCATCTACGGGAAAGCAGAGGACTGAAAAATGGCACACGGGGAGAGCAGAGAGGGTGCTCCCAGCGAGGACGTCCCTCAGTCCCCACACACGAGGGGTCTGCACCTCCGCCCCACCCGACTCCGCTGAGGGGGCAGAGGAAAGGCGGATGACGATCCGGCCAGCACTCAGCGGCAGTGGAGGTGCCGCACCTTCTCCGTTGTTCCAAGATGGCAAGGTGGGGCGGGGCCGGGCGGAGGGGGGGGTCACGCGCCTACAGCGCAATGCTGCAGAATCGAGAAGCGCCTAGAACCGCCGCCATGATGACGCAAAATAAAAAAATAATAAAATAATAAGTCAGAAATCAAGGTCCACTAGTTTACCTAAGAAAGAAAAGAGGAAGAGGGGAGATGGGCACTGGCTTGGGGTGATAAGGAAGGGGAGGCTGACGCCGGCTGATGCCCAAGAGCTAGACTTTAGCTTTAGGGCTGGTGCTGTGGATCCTCCATCTTCAACACAACGCCCAGCAGAAGACTCCTGAGACACCACGGCCCATGTCGCACACCTGCTCTGGGGTCCAGGAGTGACAGTATTCACTAAGGTCTGCCTGGCCCTCCATGCATGGCAATGACCACTGAGACTGTCTCAGATGGAGACCCAGCGAGAGATCCCCAGGGTGTCCTGGTCCTGGGAAGGCCTGTCATTTCAGACCAGTGGGAAAAGCTTTAAAAATGACCGTGTTTGCCTAACTCATTTCAAACACAAACAGCTGGATTTTCTTTTCAGACTCTAAAATGGAAGGGTTCACAAAGCCCTGCTGTTACCTGGTATTACTCCCTATCCCAACACCCGGCAGTGGCCTCCTTCTCTGCCCAGCCCTCCCGAAAATGACCCCGAGCTAAGGATCGGCTCGGAGCCCCAATGAGCTGTTTTCATTGCTTTCATGTTGACAGAACATCCTGGCCACTCGGCTGAGAGCTCCATCTCCCGGCTCCCGATACACTGAGTCATCTTCCAAAGAGGAAAAAAACAACAAAGCAGCCGTCACCAGGGTCCCCATTGCCGTCGACTGAAGACTCACTGGCTTTCGTCACTTTCTGCTCCGTAGCCCCAAAATTGGTGACAGGGGGCTTCAGGGTGCCCAGCTCCCCTCCCGTGGGACTCAACAGCATCAGGAGGCAGGCAGCCACTTCTGAGATTTGGAAGGAAGGGAAACTAACCTGGCATCCAGAAGCTCCCAGGAAGGCTCGCTGGTTAACCCTCCCTCTGCCACCACCGCCCTCGCCGTTCTGTGCCCACAGCACGTGCCTAATGCAGATGTGCAGGGGGACTTACTCCAGGTGAGTCAGGCACCACCTCGCTGGCTGAGGTGCGCACTGCCAGGGACACTGCCCCACCTCTGCTTACAGCACCATTGAGGGAATCCAGCTCCCCTCTCCCCTCTTTCTTCTCTAGCTACCTGTTCTGCTTTCCTTTTCCAAGTTCCTGAGAAATAACTGGGCAGGTTAATGGCGTTGCCTCAGTGTCTGCTGGAAGTCTTTGTGCCTGGCAATGCATTAAGCTCCTTTATATAGTAAGTACAGTGGTTCCACCCACCGACGAGGACATGAAGGCTTAGAGAGAGCAATGACCTGTCCATCTAGCTATGGCGGGACAAAGAAGATGGCAACCCAGGTGTGCCCAAGTCCAATGTCTCTGCCTTCTGCCCTCTAAAATCTGGAGCTTACTCTGCTCTGGAGATGCCACAAATCCACCCCACCTCTGCCTCCTCTTCTAGGATGAAAGCAACCAGGACAACTGAAGTGTGTTAATCCATCCATTTCAGCTACCAATAAAAGTCATCCTCGTGAACGAACCTGAACGCAAAGGGAGAGAATGTTAAGGAGGGAGGTAAGGAAGAGCTAAATGACCCAGACACGGACACCAGAAGGCCAACCATCCAAACTCCCATGTAGCACAAGGGACATACATTAGTCCTTCAATTAGACCCACTGGAGGAGCTACCGTGTAACAGGTTATCTTGTAAACACTGAGGATTCACACAGAAAATAGCAAAAGCTTCGGTGGACAAGGGTTCTAATCATAACCAGACCACCACCAGGGACCACACCGGTCAAGGATGCTCCTTGCAGAACTATAGTAAGCCACACATGAAAAAACTGCTGTCAAAGAGCCTAATGTGGCAACTGGCAAACAGGAGCACCGAAGTGCGTTTGCTTTCCTCCTCCTTTCCTGGCCTCCCTCTCGGAGCTCGTAGTCTAATAGGTGGCAGAGGACTCGGACACAAAGAACCATAACATGACAAAGCGTCGTAAAAGTGGGACAAAGTATGTGGGAGTCTGGCCGATGGGGCAGGGTGGTGACGAGGACTGCTTCTGGCCAGGGTAAGCAGGAAAGGTCTGCGGAGAAGATGACGCTGCCACAGGTGGAGGCCGTGGAGGGGAGGCGTGGAACACCACTACTGAAAACAGACAGGAAAAGCCAGAAAAAGGAAGTTGCCTGATTGTGTCGGAATATGTGGTCTACCTAGGGAAACAGAGGCGAGACTGCACGGGAAAGCCCAGGCTGGTTACAGGCAGCCTTGAGCATCACGCTGGGGGGAAGGAATTTATTCTGGGAACGATGAGAAACCATTTTAAATTTCTGAGCAAGAAAGACAAGATGGCCGCTGCACGCAGACGGGCCTGGAGAGGAGAGGGCCAGGCAGCAGGGAGCCTTGCTGGAGGACTACAGCTGGAGCCACAGCACTGGCAGGGGGCATGGAGGAGAGGCGGAGAAGAAAACCCGAAGAAGGCAGGGCCACCTGAACAAACCCTCACTCTCTGTCCCCGTGGGGAGGCTGTCAGAGACGGAGCCTATTTGGGGAACACAGACCACAGGTCTGACACGTCTGAGATGAGCTGCTGTCTCTCTGCCCCCACTCTCCTCCCAACCCTCGGCTTCCCCCCAGAACTGCTTCAAGCCTCAGGCTGATGATGACGTGGGAAACTCAATGCCCACACTCGGGCTGGCAGCGTTGGGGCCCCAGGGAGTGGACCCCTACTCAGTTCCTTCCATGTGAACCCCCACCCAGTGCTGTGTCCAAGGGTGGGACTAGGCGGCTCTGCCCCTGGGGCCACTGCGGCAGCCACCACCATGCCCGCCTCTGCTGTTTTTGCCACCCTGTCCTCTGTCGTAGCCCCCCCCCCCCCCCCCC
>NW_006160147.1:6040778-6041857 GCF_000334495.1 Tupaia belangeri chinensis
GCCTCTGCTGTTTTCGCCACCCTGTCCTCTGTCGTAGCCCCCGCCCCCCCGCCCACTCTGCGGAACTGGCACAGCAGGGCCAGAAAAACCAACGCCACCAAGTTGAAGACTCCAACATGGCTGCCCATTACAGGAGCCTAGACAAACTAAAGACTCACCCAGGGAGAGGGATGTCAGTGGCAGGGCGCTTCTAACTAGCCCCCCACCCCATCTTCCTGACACTCACACTGTCTCATCTTCTCCTTCAGGAACTTCCTCTCAAAAACCAGAAAGGATACCAAGAAAAAAGGGCACTATGCCCTCCCTCAGAGCAGCCCTGGGGGCCAGAAGTGACACAGGGCATTCCAGAGGACATTCTATGTCCCAGACCCCAAGATGAAGATAGTAAACCAATTTGGTCCTCATGTCCAGCCTTGTCACTAGCTGGAGAAAGTCTACCCTCCCCGGCAGTGAATCACCCACTGCTCCCGGGTCAGAGCCCTCCCAGCTCGCGGGGCCCTGGGGGCCAGGAGGTAGGGTTGCAAGGAAGGACCGAGAAGCACATGCCGTGCCCTCCGTTATGCAATAAGAAAGGCGGTGCTCGTCCTAGGCCAGAGACCTGGGCGGGCGCACTGCGCTCCCAAATGCGCAGTCATGGGCGAGGGCCACTGCGCATGGCGCATGGCGCAGTGTTTGGGAAACCCCCTCCCCACAAATGCCAGGCCTGCAACAGGACTGGATGGGGAGCCGGGACCCTGATTTTTCCAGGCCTCCCTCCCCCAGCCAGAAGCGAACAGCCTGCTGCCCTAGTTTTACTCACTCTCCTGATTCCCGACTGGCAAACCTTCTAAGTCTAGGACCTCCAAACCTTTCGTGTCCCGTTATTTGGTGGCATTTCTGGAAACCCCACCAAATACGCAGTTTCTGGGCAATTTCCTGGGGTCGGGCCCCATTCTCACCTTTCGGAGCACCAGGTAACAGCAGCTTTCAGAAGGCAGGACCTTCCCACACTGGGCTCAGCTCACAACTGGCTCCTGAGGGCCTCTGGACAGCCCCGGACGTCAATGCAAATCTCTTGTCCCCTGGGAGTAGCCCAGAGT
>NW_006160147.1:6041949-6043110 GCF_000334495.1 Tupaia belangeri chinensis
CAGCAGGAAGCCCAGGCTGGTGGCAATAGAAGCAGCTCTGCCCTACCTTGCCCATGCATTTCCAGGGAAATGCCAAGAATTACTTTGCCGCAACGTTGAGGTGTGGCTGATTGGAAAATTCCCTTTCCTGACACCAAACTAAAGGACACATGTTTTCTTCCAATTTGGTCAACCCTCTGCGCACCCATCTCCCTGACCTTCCTCCCTTCATAAAAAAGTTTGGGGAGCCCCGAGCTCTTCTTCCTCTATGTAGTGCATGAAATTTAAAAAGGTACAGGAAGAGGCTTCAACTGGGCAGTCAAAAGCAGGCACAGACACACAGCCTACGCACACCCCTAAAGAGATTTTAGAAAGCTGCTGGGCTGCTCCCCCCTCCCCTTTAAGCAAGTGAAATGCAAATTCAGATTTGATACCCTGCCCTCAGCCAATCAAAAAAAGCTTTTCACCTGCCATTGGCTCACCCACCAATCAGAGGGAGAGTCTAGAGTGAGAGCCCTCCCCTGGCCAATGGAAGGCCAGCTCAGTCACTTAGTTAATGATGCAGCAGTACAGGGAAGGCCATCACATGTGAACTGGAAGGGAGCCAACATGGAGACACAGAGAGCGCAAGGTAAACAACTTTCCAACGCCAAAAGGATGACATTTAATCTCTAAATGCTAGCTTCCCTTCTCAGCTCATCCTTCACCCCTCTCAGCTGGCCCCAAAGACCCCAGCCACCTCTCTACCTGTCCCCATAGAGCTCCAAACAAGATGCAACAGCGACTGCGTCACCATTCCCCACTTTTCCCAACTACGCAGTGACAAGCCTGCCAGCTGTACCCCACTTCTCCCAGCCCACACCCCACCCTGGCCACCCATTCCCCACCAGCCCCTGATCTCTAGGACCAAACATTTCAAAGAGACAGGCTCTGGGAAAAAGCTGTCCCTCTTGCCTTCCTCTCAGCACTTCTCCTCACTCCCTACCTGCCACAGAAGACTTGCACGGACAGACAGACGCTGACGCCCCAACTACCTGGAAAACAAGTCTGTCTGTATGTCCAACAGAAGGAAATGGGGCAAAGGCTGGGAGGTCAGGTGGGAAGCTGGACGGTTTGCTCCTCTCTCCTCTACCCTGGTCAGGCTTGAGCAGCTGACACTAAGGGAAAAGAAATTAAAGTGGA
>NW_006160147.1:6043141-6053873 GCF_000334495.1 Tupaia belangeri chinensis
GGGCTTGGCCCCCGAACCAAAAGGGAAAAAAAATTAAAGGGAAAAAAAAAAAAAAAAACCCTGCCTCAGAGAAATAAATAGCAAAAAGCGAGAAAGAAAGTGAGAAAGACAGAGCACCCACATACGCAGAGACAGCGCCCCCGATCCCAGCAAATACGTACGTGGGGGAAGAAGGGGGTTACGCCATCAAGTCCTGCGGACCACCCATCGTCGCCTGCGCAGACCCGAATCTCGGTCCGGCCGTGAAATGTCGCAGTCCCGAATGTTCCAGAATCTGGTCCCGTTAAACCTTCCACCGTCGCCCCGCAACCTCTTGCGACAGATTTCTGGACGCTTGGCAAGTGAGCTGGCAGAACCTGGTGCCCGGTGTTGCTATGACTTGTTTCTTGATTTCTCTCTCTCTCTCTGCTGCAGCACGGCTGTTGCTAGCAGACCTATCGACGGAGCTCGCTCGCTCGCTCTCGCTCACTCTCTCTCTCTCTCTCTGAGCTCTGTGACGCAGATCTAAATTCTCCAGTCTGCTCCTTGTGTTGCAAGAGCAGAACTGCAGCTTTTCCCCTGGAGAGCCGGAGGGCAGTGCCAAGGCTGGTCAAACAAGGCAAAAAAAAGTTGGGCCTCCACTCTGCTTCCTTGGCCACACTTTTCAGCCAGTTTCCCCCTCACACACACACCTCGCAGCTCTGAGGCAGAGGGGTACCGTCCCTCAGGCTCCCTCCTCCCCTGAGGACTTTCCAGCCATAAGACTAGCTTAACTCTGAGTGGCAGCCCCAGAGCCCAGGCAGGGCTGTCCCAAGTTAAAGGTTGCATCATCTTTCCTTGAACCATATGAGTAGCCCCCAGTCGTGAGAAAAAAAATGGTCCCCACTCTGAGACCACCATCCTTTAACTCTTTCTGTCACAGACAAGTTCAGAATTACAGCCAAAGCTGATTTCTGTTGTTGTTTTTTGCTCTTTTGGCCACAAACCAGGACCTTTTTCTCCCTGGAATTTCCTAAGGACAAAACGCAGCTCTGAGGCAGAGGGGTACCGTCCCTCAGGCTCCCTCCTCCCCTGAGGACTTTCCAGCCATAAGACTAGCTTAACTCTGAGTGGCAGCCCCAGAGCCCAGGCAGGGCTGTCCCAAGTTAAAGGTTGCATCATCTTTCCTTGAACCATATGAGTAGCCCCCAGTCGTGAGAAAAAAAATGGTCCCCACTCTGAGACCACCATCCTTTAACTCTTTCTGTCACAGACAAGTTCAGAATTACAGCCAAAGCTGATTTCTGTTGTTGTTTTTTGCTCTTTTGGCCACAAACCAGGACCTTTTTCTCCCTGGAATTTCCTAAAAAAAAAAAAAAAAAAAATGTAATTAAAACATTGCCTGCTTACCCCAGGAGTGAGATCCTTCCATCAGGGCAGGAATCTTAAAAATCAAGTTGGAACTACAGCCTGAAGAAGTCAGAGTCAAACCAGCCTGGATCTCCATGCTTCCTGAGCTTAAGATTTTAGGGACTCTGGAGGTACTGTCACTTAACTTTTCAAAACGCACTTAGGCCACACGGTCTCAGAGATGCAGGCTGCTGAGTCATTTTTTCTCAGGAAGATCCTCTGACAACATGAAAAGCAGTACAACAGGGCAACAGCCAAGCCAGGACCTGAATGGCCAGAGGCTGGGTACTCGTCTCTGGGATGGGCAGTCAGGTTACGTGAGCAGCCCCCGGCCCACTCAGTGACTCCTCTACAATGGTGATACATGACCGGATATAGCCTGGGACCCTTACAGAAAGAGAAATCCTATGACGCTCTGTAGATGGGGATTCTTTTTAGTGAGGGGTCTCATCTGCAGCAAAGTTCTTAACATCCTACCCCCTAGATCCAGAAATACTTCCAGGATCAACTCAGACACTAACCCACCAGATCCCACAGTCCCAGACATATCCAGGGAGCCACACCACTGCAACCAAAGAACACAGAACTGCAAAAGTCTCTTACAACTAGTTGCACCACAGGAGCTGAGACCTGACCAGAGGGAAGAGAGATTCAGGTCCTGGAGCCACTGACTCACAGAGTGCATCACATGAAGAACCTTGCAACTTCCCGGAAGATGCAAGAGCACCCAGGCAGCAGACACCTTATCCCCTACCTACTTCCCAAGCAGCCTTCTTCAAGCAACTACTCCAGGCCGAGGTTTTACCAGCAGAAAAGAAGGACCACTTGGAAGACAACCATGGCGTGACATGGTTTTAAAAGCAACTCAGGGCATCTGTGCCAGGCTCCCAGCAGGGGGGCAAGTGCTTCAAATTCACACCTTCTGGGCTCCAGGGTAGAGCATGCCAATAAAGAAGTCACCTACTGGTCTGATGACCAAAGGAATGTGGTCTTGATGGCACTACAGCAAGTCCCCCGGAATGGTCCTCTGCTTACTTACGTCCCATTTGCCGTAGTTTCCTTCTCCATGGAAGAAAAACATGTCTAAGTTCATGTCAGGACATTCCTGATTTATCCAAGAGCCCAGGATCAAATAAACAAAGGGCTCTGAGCTCTGCCAGGGAGCCTCCTCCTTCAGGAGGGAGAGAACCAGAGGGAAGTAGGTTCTGCACTGAGTTGGCCCACCAGCCCGTGAACTTGGTGAATGACGTGGCTGCTCACTGCCATGGCGATGGCGATGTCACGGGTGGGTGGAAGTGAGAGAGAAGAGGCAAATAAGTCATGAGGGACAGAGCGAGAGTAGGGCAGGGTCAGAGGAGCACCATACGCAGCCTCAGGATCTGGAGAGAGAGGCCGACTGTGGTCTCGACCACAACCAAACTGAGCCTGAGTGTGCAAAGATAAGTCCCCATATCCGGGGTGTGGCATGGACCCATGGAGACTCGTAGGGCATGAACACGACACTGTGTTTGTAAGGGCTTTGTTTCGTTTCACTTTCATCCAAATCTTTTTCTTTCCATGACATCATGACCCTTCTCACAATTTTCCTACGATTAAAACAATCATTTTGGGTGTCTACCCGATTCTGGGTCTTCCTTCTATAATCCTGGTCCTACGGGGCACCAAGAACAGAAAACCCCAAATAGGATGACCAGGAAGCAGAACTTAATTCAGTTCCAAAATCATGGGAGGATGTTTACTCAGCAAGCACGTTCGAGCCTACCAGGAAGCAGTTTTACAGGGTGCTGCGTGCAGTGTTTGATTTTAGGGGTAAAGATAAGTTCGGAGTGAGAAGGTGCTGGCTCCTTCCTTTCACCCTCAAAGGTCTGGGGAGGCCAGGAAACAGGGCAAACTTGAAAAGGCAGGGTTGCAGCTCGAGCCCAACTGGTCACTGGCTCTCTCGGACCTCTGCAGCTATAGGTCTTAGGACCTAAGCAAACTCTCCAGACATCATCGGCTCTCCAGGGCTTCTGTGCTTGGTCTGGGACAAAGACTTGTTTTCCTTTTCAGGGAATGAGTTGAACTTTGACCTGCCCTTGCCCAGGGTGTGGAATGCAAGCACCGAGTACTGGCCACCAGCTCTGGCTTAGCAGGCATCGGCCAGGACAGCACGCATCGTGCTGGCCTCTCTGTTTTCCTGCTTCCTCATTAGGGCCACCTCTACAGGGACTAGGTCTTCACACAGTTAAAGAAACTGTGCTCTCAAGACAGAGCTGCTGTGCAGGGGGGGACTGATTCCAAACTCTGCACAGACATCTAGAGCTAGAGTGGGTGTTCTAGATAAATCAGGCAGCGATCCGGTCTCAGGCGGAACTGGCAGGCCCAGGTCCACAGCAAGACGGCATTTCTGCTTACTGCCTGGGCGGGAGCAGACACACGCACTTGGTGACTCCATGAAGTCAATCATTTACGAAATGCCTACTAAGCGCTGAGCCAACCCAGATCACGGAAGTGCAAGACACAGATCAACACTCTCAAGTTCTAGCCGAGGACCCTGTAAGTATTCCAAAATTTGCATTTTGTTTCGTTTTTTAGATTTTTGCCACAGGGCATATGTGCTCACTGGAGAGAGAGAGAGAGAGAGAGAGAGACGAAGAGGGAAAGTGAGAAATCACCTCCCAGCAGGGATGGCCACACTGCAATCTCTTTTCCTCCATTCTCCCCCTGGGATTTTAGGCATGCATGCACATGTGCCTGGCATGTTTTATCAAGCCACTGAGTCAGGGACTCAAGTGCGGAGCTGGCTATGTGGGATCCAGTGCCTTAAATACCACCTGCTGGCCCCTAGTTTGTTATTTTTAAAATCCACTTTTTAAAAGCTAGAATCCACTTTTCCAGGGAAATAATTAAGCAGACTGATTGGGTTGCCAAGCTAGCCCACCAAAGCTTATTTTACTCACTTCAGGAAGTCACCAATCCATAGCCTTCAGGACTAAATAGTTCATAAGGGGGTGAAGTGGGCTGGGGAGGCAAAGTACCCAGTGGAAGGAGCACACCATCCTTAAGGGGTTGCACATGCTGGGCTCTGCCTGCTTGGGGTCATCTGGGAATGGACATTCAAAGACTCCAGGTCATCTCAGTATTTCAGGACAAAGTGGGAATCAGGCTTTGCCATGTTAAACTCCTGATTTTTAAACACTGTCAAAAAACGTTCAAAGTCAAAACATTATCTATAGACTTTGCAGTTTGTTCTTCCAGTCGTTATGACTCTGTCCACAACACAATATATTTATAATAAAAGAGGGGAGCAGAATGAAGAATTAAATAAGATAAACACGAATATAACTGAAGAGAAAACTTTGCCTCACAGACAGTGCTATCTGGGGAAATGAGAGGCACAGAGGAGAATGAGGGAAATCTAAACCTTCAGGTCGATGGCTGTCAACCAGCCCTACTGTAGACAGAAGTATTGAAATTATTTTTAAGTATGCATGACACTATTACAGAACAGGCACACATGGCTTAACGAAGGAGGTATTTTTTTCTGAGGAATGTGTCAGTGGGCAATTCTGGGGCTGCGGTAACATCATAGAATGTATTTACACAAACCTAGAGGGTAGAACCCTACTATACACCAAGGCTTGGGAACTGTGGATCATAACCCGATAGGATCACCCTTAATATGTCCGCTGTTGACCGAAACATCATTATGCAGTGTGTGTCTACACAAATATCTGTGTCCCACCTGACCCACCAGAAGGGCAGAAGGGTCATGCCAATACAGTGGCTCTCTCCCATTTGAGAGCTATTGCTCTGGATATCCAGAGGGTCTGGTCTGTTGAGGGATTTAGTGGTAAGATTGGAAGGGATTATCATCATCCAGCTGCCCATCCAAGACACAGAGCCCTCCATTAACAAGACGATGGCCACCATCACCACGTGGCCTCTATCTGATTCAGCGACACACACCCCACCCTTGGAGGACTTGGACAACTGGAACACGACTGAGATGAAATCACTCTACAGGTACATACTAGCCTTCAGGTCTTTGCTCTGCCCCTGCCTCCCCACGGAACAAGCCTATTCCCCCAAAGACTTTGAGACATGTTAGGACAGTTTTTACAACCAGAAGTTTTTAGGCTATACAAGAAGACACAGAAAAGGGAAATGAAATAAGGGGGAAAAAAGAAGCCAGAAAGAAAGTCTTAAAATAGCTGATCAAAAGTTAACCAGCCAAAGGAAAAGAGGAAGAGACATGCACTCATGAGAAAGGAGGCGCTTGCAGCAGAATAAACAGCCGAGTGAATAAGCGTATGGGAAGGAAGGGCCCACCATTCACCCACAAAAGAAAATGACAAGAGCCACCGCATCAGACAGTTCCCAAGGCCAGCCACCAGGTTGTGCCAATGATCCAGGACAAACTGGTGAAAGCCTGGAATTAGGAGAAGAAAACTGTACGCAACTCACGATTATAAGCACGGGACATTCCTTGGCTCAATTGGCGGGAGGGGTTCTTCCTATAAATTTGTTAGAGTTCTTTACACATTCTGGTATGAATCAATTTGCCATTACAGGTATGAACGATACGTATCTGTTCCAGTCAGCCTGCCTCTGCTCATTTTTATTGCAGTCTTTTGATGATCAGAAGTTCCTCATTTTCATGTCATCCAACCAATCAATCTTTTCCCTTTATAGTAGGTATTTCATGTGTCGTCTTTAAGAAATGTATGGCTACCCCAAGGTTACGGAAAGATTCTAGGTTATCTTGTAGATGACATTTTATTTTGTTTTAACTTTCATATTTAGATTGATGCTCTCTCTGGAATTTATTTTTGTATACAGTCAGGATTCATTGATTTCCTTATGGATATCCAGTTGAACCAGCAAGGTTTATTAAAATGACCGTCCGTTCCCCACTGCTCAGCAGTGCCCTCTCTGTCATAAATCAGGTGTCCAGATACGGATGAGTCTGTTTCTGGGCTCACTGTCCCATTCCTTTCGTGAGAAATGAGATAGCTAAATAAGCCTATTATTGTACCATGGATCACTAATCTTAAATCAAGTAACTTCAACATGAAGATATGTCTGTAAGTAAAGTTTAAGAAGACATAAACCAAAGAACCAACTGTGTGAAGTAAGCTCAACATGGGCAGGGATGTCTGAGCAGGGTGGCCTCGCCTGGGCTGCTCAGAAAAAATATAAACAAGAATAGACAAAGAAAAAAGGCCTCATAAGCGAAGGAAAGGGATACCAAGGAGAAAGGCACGGAGGTAAAATTGAGTCTTATTTTCTTACAGACAGCAACCTAGTGATGAAAAAATACAGGCATACACAGAATAAGTGGTAACACGTATCTCAACCCTCTCCCTAATGCTATTTAGCTGTGTGACTTTGGGTATTGTTACCTTGGCCTTCTGAGCCTCAGCAAAAACGGAAATAAATTTTCCTCGCTGAGCACTCTGTTTCTCTAACTCATGGAAGAAAAAAAGAAAGAAGCTAAAACAAAAAACAAAAACAAAAAACAAAAAAAACCTCTGACTCTAAATGAGACAGATTCAAATCTGAATTCTACTGTAATCTCTTTACTAGTTATATAAACTTGAAAACCTTATCTAACCTTTTAAGTTTCTAGTTTCAGCTTTAACCATACTTCATAATACTTCATAGGGGTTTTCTCGGACAGGACTTTATAATGCAGAAGCATTCAGCACAAGGCCCAACACAAGGTAAGTGTTCAGTTAACCCCACTATCACTGTGATGACGATGACGACGACGATAATGACTTTGCACTTCGAACAAGAAAAGCCCTATAGGGCGAGCCCTGTATCACAGAGGTTGAGCACCCTGTGGAGGGAGCTGGATCCACAAGGCAGACCATGGTTCAAATCCAGGCTCTGGTAGCTTGAAAAGCACACCAGGCACATGGGTGTGCATGTCCACGACCCTGACGGAAAGGAGGAATGGAGCAAAAGGAGATTGCGACATGACCAGGCCCCACTGGAAGGAACTCTTTCCCATGCTCTCTCTCTCTCTCCTCCTCCCCTACACGCCCCTTCTGTCTCTCTCTGGTACATGCCCTCTGGCATCAAACAAAAGAAGGAAAGCAAAGCCCTACTGACATGCAGAAAGACCTGCAAAACCTAAACTACTTGGGTCTTCCACCCAGGTACTAGTAATGTGGCACAGCCAGGCCTAGCTTATTATTTTTTGGAGAGAGAGATTTTTGCTATAGGGCACGTGCACTTGCCAGAGAGACAGAAAACAAGAAATCACCTCCCGGGGATATGGCCACACCACAATCGCATCTTTTCCATTCTCCTCTTGGGATTTTGGGCACACATGCACATGTGCCTGGCACAAATTTCAAGCTGCCAGGTCCAGGACTCAAACCATGGTCAGCCATGTGGGAAGCTAGCACCTTAACCACTATACCACCTGCTGACCCCCTAGCTTCATTTAAACAGAACTAAGGAGACAAGACCAAGTATGTTCCACTGATGGGCCCCAGACAGACAAGGGGCTTGAAGAATAAAGTTTGGGGAAGCTGAATAAAAGGCCAATTACTGGCACAGTTCAGTATTTGGTGAAAATGAGATGAAATTCTACTCCGGGAAAGCTGAAGAAAAAACAAAAACATGGAACCTTTAAATATAATCACGGAAAGTGAAGATGGCTGTGGTGTGGGATAGTGGGTCAGAAATAGTAGCTGTGGATTAGAAGTCTAATGGCATCCATAGGAGATGGTTCCTAACGGCACAGTGCCGCCAACAGCTCGGATCACCAGTAATAACCATGATGTAGCTGGCCTTCAGATAAAGACTGCACCTTTCTCAGCCCTCTGGAGAAACTACCCCAGCGCCCCAAGGAGTTTTCCCCATCAGATCACCAGCCCAAGAGATCACTTCCACCCAGGTCTCTGAGCTGAAGCAAAACAAGGCCCAGCAGTTACGAAAAACACTCCAAGGACACAATGCAGCGCCAGGTGCCAAGTGAAAATCCGAGAGACAAGGGCTGGGACAGCCTGTGCCGGAGGGTAGGTCCTGGCAGAGGTGAGATGCAGACACGGACGCAGAATGCCGCCATGGACAGGGAGCCGGAGCCAGGCAGCCGACACTAAGTGGCCTGGCAGACGCTGGCCCTGAGAATGCAGGCTCCCCCGACTGCTGGGTGAGGGAAGATGAGCAAAGGCCAAATTGACTCCTGAATGCTCAGCACGAATGGAAGTGAACCCCACACTGACGGAGACTCTGCGTGGAATACGCCCAAGGGCAGTGCAGTGAGAGGGCACGTTTGTCTGGGGGGAAGGTCAGAAACGGATGGCAGATACCACTGGGCCCTGTCTGCGGCGAGATGCCTTCTCCTGGGTAGATTGACTCAGTCTGTGTCTCAGGCCAAAACTCCAGGCTCCACATTGTCCTGCCCAAGCTGGCTCCCATCACCTCCTGGGAAAGTGAAAGGGGCCAAACATCTATCTTGTCCTAGGCCACCAATCGTTAAATCCTAGCTCCCACCTGGGGGGGTTCACAGTTCTGGCTCAAGCAAAATCCAGCCTGGCCATGGGATGGGCACCTGCTGTTCTGACGATAGCGCTCACTCAGCCCAACTACTCTGCTGACCACTGGCCACGGCCCCCGGACCAGGGGTTTCCTGTGCTGCCCCAGAGGCAAGGGGACAACATCTCCTTGGGATTCAGGGAGAAACCCAACGCGTCTTTTGACTGGCTACTCTCCTGGCCCTGTCCACGATGGAAATAATTTCCAGAAGATGGAGTGTGACTAGGCCACGTGAGCCGGACTGAGGACAGCACCAAACCCCATTCCTCAATAGCAGAGCCTGGAGTCTGTGCCCCAGGTCAGACCTAGTTGGGGCTACGAGGGGGCCCTTGGCCCACTGCCCTCCAGGCATAGGCTGGTGCCCTCAGACGTTGCTGTGGCTCCTGTGGGCAGGAGATGTCCCTAGGGTACACAGAACCTGGGCACCTCATGACTCACAGGAACACGCTGACCTCTGCGTGACCACAGGAGCTTAATGCCATGTGACTTAAAATGGAGGCTCTTTCCTGCCCTGAAACAAACTACAGCTCTACTGCATCAGATCTAGACGGCAGGAATCATAAACCCGGTGAGCCGGGGGTTCCCCCAAGAACTCTGGCTTGAACTTTCACTTCCATGTTGCCTTGTCCTCCATGCAGGGGCATGTCTGTACCTGCAGCCTGAGACACAGGAAGGAAGAGGCTCGTCCACAGCCAAGGTACAGTGTGGGCTTTCAGCAGAGCACTGGCCTTGTACGGAGCTGGGGCAGGAACAAGACCCTGGGGACGAGGCGCTCATCTCAGGGGGTTAATATCCTAATGGGGGGCAGCACTTGGGATGTGTGTACCCATTGTTCCCATCACGTGGAAGGACCCAGAAAACCTCCAATGACATGAACACAGCCTGCCTACAGAGAGCTGCGGAGAGGGAAAGGCTGCCGACCAAAACGCCTCGGTGTGAGGGCCAGTTCTGTGCTTGTTCTGCTTGCCAAAGGGAAGTGTTGGAACAACACTCTTCCAGAGGGTTCTGCTCTCAGAACCCTCTGGGACCTGCGGACAGCCGTCATTCTCAGGCTAGGATCTGGCACAGGCCTCTGAGGCCAATGTTCTTTCTCTAAAAGCACGGCGGCTTTTGGAGAAATGGCAGCTCTGCCTTGAAAGATGAAAGATTATGCTGAGAAGTCTCTCCCAGCACCATGCATGTGGGGTGAGAGGAGAACGCCACCACTCTCCAACACCCTCCCTTTGAAGACTCCCAAACCTCCAGAGGCTGGGGTAAACTAATTTAGAAACAGGAAGGTCCTACAGAAAGAATGGCCATTTATTTTATTTTATTACTGGTTTTAAACATGGCTGAGGTCTGCTGTGTGTCAGGCCCAGTGCGACGCAGTCTCTGAGGAGCTCTGCTCTTGGCCAGCAGAGGCTGGTGACCTGGGAAAGCAGGACACTGGGAGGACAGCTGGTTTCCAATCCCACCCTGGTTCCCCAAACAAGATGGCTCCAGGCTGGCCTCCCCTCCAGGCTGGGGTACCCAGACATCATTCACTCTGTGCCTTGCTGAGAAGGCAGAGCTGGGGCGCTGCAGGTTGAGTGTGCTGGCGACACATGGAGAAGTTTCTGGGGAGGCTGATATGAAAAGGCATTACTGGGGACCAGTAGTTAGGGTAATGGCTATGTTGCTGAACTCCCATGTAGCTGACCACAGTTCGAGTCCTGGACCCAGTGGCTTAAACTCACACCGGGCACGTGTGCGTGCATGCCCAAGATCCTGAGAGAAGAAGGGAGGAGAAGGGATTGTGGTGTGACCATACCCCTGGGGGGTGATTTCTCGCTTTCTGTCTTTCTGTCTGTCT
>NW_006160147.1:6054205-6065943 GCF_000334495.1 Tupaia belangeri chinensis
CCCCTAACGAAAAAACCCAAAAAAAAAAAAAAAAAAAAAAGGCCCTGGGCCACCAGAGGGTAGGGATGGAGAACAGAAGTGGGAGAAGCTGAGGCAAGCCCAGGCTCCCCCGGCCCACTTGCTCAGAGACGCCCATTCGCGAGCAGCAGTAGAACACCCCAGCCACCCAGTGACTTCACACACTGGCCACAGCATCCATGGTAACGTCACTCTAATAGCAGGGCCACCACTTCTGTCCCTGGCCACACATGTGGCTGGGATGGACCACCAGGAGGAGCCTTTGGAATCCAGTGGTCGGAAGGCACCCTCGACGTCACCGGGCTCACCTTCCACCAGGACAGGAGGGGCTAGCCTTGGGCTGGAGTCCGAGGTGTGGGAACGTGGGTGGGTTCATTCACCTGTTGGTCTAAACTTTCTCCTCTATGAAGTAAGGCTAATAGCTCATGATGCCTTCACGGTGTCATGAAGACTGAATGATGCACAGGATGAAAGCACTCGGCAACGGCACCTGGTACCCGACGAGTACGCAGTAAGTGGCCACTATCACCGTCATCTGCATTATTAGCATCCCTGTGTAGCAGTCACTCACATATGTGCACACACCATGGGACCCACAGAGGGAGCTCGCTACTTCTCGGGCTCACCCTTGATCCCCCTTCACGTCCCTCACAGTTCCAAGGGAAGGAATTCAGTCCTGCGTTTACATCGCATCCCTGTCACTGCTGCCCTCGGCAGAGAGTGCTAGAGTAAGTTGGCAGCCACACCCCCCACAGTCCTTCACATACCCAGTAACATGCCCGGCAAACGGCTCTGGCCAAAGCCTTTCCCTCTCTGGGGTTGTTCTTTTATTTTTAACCATTTCCTTCTTCACAGGTTAGCAGTTCTCCTTTGTACTTGTTCTAGTCTGACATTATCCCTCCTAATTGGGACCAAGAACTAGAACAATGTCCCCAAAGTAGCCTGAGCAGGCCAAAGTAACAGCAGACGGGAACTCAGCAGAACTTCCTCCTCCCTCCCTCGATTGCCCCTGCCTCTCCAGTTCCACACGGACCCCTCAGACGCACTCTGTTTAAACCCTGACATACAAGGGGTCTCCAAAAAGATCATGAAAAATGCATATTATGAATAAACGGATGCAAAAACAAAAATTTTTGCACCAAAATAAACTACTTTAAGTCCATTTTTTTGCATGAACTTTCTGAAGTCGCCCTCGTCTGAGTCTTTTTTGAAGTTTCTCAGTCTCGATCTTGAGCAACTATCAATTTGCAACACAATACGCCATTTTCCTGTACATGATCTCCACTGAAGTGCTTTGCCTCCCTTTGCTGGGAATCAATTTTGATGCTCACCTGCTCCTTTTCCAAGCGTAGCCTGGATGGACCCTTTTTGCCTGGCCAGCCTCCAGCCAGGGGAAGGCTTTTTGACACTGTCAATGTTAAACTAGAACCAAAGACTCTTGATCCCTACTCGACTAGGCAACTCTCCATTCCTCCTTGGGCTGTAGGCCACGTGTGAGCCACGACTGTTCTCCCTTCTGCAAAGGCCAACTTCACTTAACCTCATGACAATTTAGAACCTCGTAACACGCTGCCATGTCTCAGGTCATATGTGGTCCATCTGGGGCCTCCAATTAGAGTCTGAAATTTTCAAAGACAGGGTCCAAGGCAAGCTTTAAAATTCCTTTTCCATTCTTCCCAAAGCTAAGCTCCTAGTGGCACTTAGTCAGTTCTTGTTGATTGGCTGAGTGGGCTAGATGAGGCCTCCCTGTCAACAGGAGTCCCCGACAAACACACCGGAAGTGGGTCTGCTTGATCTGAGTCCCTTCTGATCTTTTGGTCTTCTGAGCTTTCTGTTACTCTCTCCCTTCTTTGATCTAGACTTATCAAACGTAAACTCACTCTTCTAACTCCAGTTTCTGAAAAGGGTCCCCAAGCAAATATCAAAGGGACACCCAACCTGTGGTGTCACAAACACCAGAAATCACCTCACCTGGGCTGGAGGATGCTAAGGGCAGCTAAAAACAGTGCAACCCCAACTCTGAACCTCAGGGAACTTTGATGTGGTTTCCTTTTCCCTGTGGCCCCATGTGAGGCTGAGAACAAAGAAGACAAAAAAATCAGCTGTCCTCATCACATGAGGGGGATGTCAAACCCACCTTCTCCCAGCAAATCAAAGCCCAGAGACTAATAGCTCCCCATGGCTATGAACTGTAGATTGCAGCTAAGGAGTGGAACACTATCCTCTCCAATACAGTAGCAGAAGGAGAGAGGAGAAAGAGATGCCCAGGAGGTGGGTGGAAAGATGGAGCTCTTTGTGTCTTCAGCTGCCTTCAGGGTAGGGCTGCAATTCTCACTGTTAAAAGAACACACACTAACCATAAAAAACAAGGCCCTGAAATTGGATAGAAAGTGGACGAATAGGGACCAGCAGTTAGCGTAATGGCTATGTAGCTGGACTCCCACGTAGTCGACCACGGTTTGCATCCCGGACCCAGTGGCTTAAACTCACGCCGGGCGCGTGTGCGTGCGTTCCCAAGAGGAGAATTGAGGAGAAGGGATTGCGGCATGGCCATCCCCTCTGGGAGGGTGATTTCTCGCTTTCTGTCTCTCGGTCTGTCTCTGTTTGTCTGGCGAGCGCACGTGCCCTATAGCAAAAACCTCTCAAAAAATAAATAAATAAAAAAAGAAAGTGGACAAATATATAAGATTTGTTGCTGAATGAAGCAAGTCAGGCTATGAAAGAGAGACACTGCATGTCTCCACTTAACATATACCGAATGTCTGCACTCTATGGTAGAGACCAACTGGAGAACATACGAGTATTAAAAATTATAATGGACACTAGAGACAGAAAGAGTAGGGGAGGGGAAGAGTGTAGGAAAGGACATTTGGGGAAAAATAAGTAAGACATTTGTGGGACACAGATATGGTTTATTATTTGCTGATGAGGATGTGTGTAGAATTCTCAACTGGGTTGGACTGAGGTGTATATCATGCTAGGTAAAGTCTCTTCATAATCTAAATGATGTATAGCGATTTAATGTATGAATAATAATAAAAAATATATTAATTTAAAAAAATAATAAAATTACATGCGAGCATGCATGCCCAAAATCCCAGGTGGAGAATGGAGGAAAAGGGACTGAGGCATGGCCTCCCTCCCCTCCCCGGAGGTGATTTCTCACTTCCCCTCTCATTGTTTCTCTCTGTCTCTCTTCAGCAAGCACATGTACCCTATAGCAAAAGCAAACTAACAAAAAAAAAAACTAAAATTTATAAATAAATAAAAGGCAAAAAAAGAAAAAACCTTAAAAGAAAAAAGAACATACACTAACCAAAAGAGAGGGGTAAGCTCCTCTGCGTGGCTGCCTAGCTCCAGGCATTTCGCAGACATTCCTAACAGAAATTCAGGGTGCTTTTGACACATGGGAAGTTGTGATTATGCACGAGAAGGCCTTCAGTCTTTCCAAGACTCTCCTAGGCTCTAGTCCATCAATTAGCTTTTACCAAGTATCCCTTACGCTTCTAAGTACAGACAGTCCCGAGGTAGGAGAGACTGACTTAACAACTTTCCGACCTTACAGTGGTTTGTCAAGATGTAATCCCATCGCAGCCCCTGAGCATCTAGACTGAGGATAGTTCAACTTGGGATGTTTCAACCGATGATGGGTTTAGCAGATGTCACTCCATCGAAAATAGAAGAGCGCCTGAACTTCCAACACCTCGAATCTGGCCATCTGACCTAGACAAAGCCAGGCGCACAGTGTTTGTTGACGCTGCTACTGAATCCAGGACAGGAGGGGAAAGAGAATCAAAATTAAATATAAGATATGGTTCATAACCAAAGGCGTTCCTAAAATAGCTGCCAGAGCTAACATGATTTGGGAACAGTTATAAAACAGCCTCACCACTAGGCAGCTTCTCACGGGCCTGCACGGCACATTACGGCCCTCCAGGCCACCACGTATGGCACATCCATCTCCGGTCACCGTCCGCCGGGGGCACAGATCGAGGAACACAGGAAGGCCAACGCGGTAGACTTCTTCGGGGCCTCCTCCTAAAGATCCGAAACACCAAGTGCACTCCTCATTTTCAAAATCCTAAAATCCCAAGACACTGCTGACGGACCACTTCCGATCGCTGGGCCTCCCCAGTTACTGTGTATCACCGAAATGGGTCCCCGCAAGTCATTCCCGGACATTTCACCCCCTCCCGACCTCCACCCCAACACTCAGCTCCCCGGTCTCCTTTTTCTCTCACACACAAAAACCAAGTAACAAGTTTAAAAAATAGCAGGAACTCTTTCTGAGTAAACTTTGCTCTCTGGCCAGGATGACGAAGCCAAGCTTCACCATGGAATGTGTCCCTCCTCCCGGTGATTTGTAACCTGTGCAGCCCAGCCTGGAATCTGGCCACCGGACCTCAGGACACAGCCACGTCCCAGCAGCCACAGAAGGACCCTGAACAGAGGCTGCCCTCCCTCTCAGCCCTGGTTGGGGCCCACTCTCACACCACACACTCCCAGCTTCCGGAGACAGATAGCAGAGACTCTTCTGGCTCAGGGCCCTTCCTCCCCAGAGTCCTCAGGTCTCAGCTCTCAGTCCCACCACGTATGTTTCCTTGTCCCCAATCTAACTAGGAGAGCCTTCGAATAGGGTCCAACCCCCAAACCAGCACATGCCTCGCCTTTTACCTGCCCAGGGAGTATCCTCCTCATGAACATCAACTGCAATATTCCCTGAACACCTGCCCCGTCAGGCCCTCACTCAGCCCTCCGCCGCAGCAGCACAAGGCCACCGCTGTTCTCACCACCGCCCTCCAGGTTAGGGGCTAAGGCTTGTCCAAGGATGCACAGTGAAACTCGACCCACAACCCAGACTTCCCCGCTGTGCTGAGGGCTAGTGACAGCCCTCCCTCTCCTCCTAGGAAATGTCTACCCAGAGTCTGGCCTTTGCTCATCATCTTCCAGTGTCTTCACACTTGACACCCCCTGGTACAAATGGCAGGACTAACCACGTTTCCTTCCTTTTTGGGGGGGGCCGGGGGGAGAGAGGTTTTTGCTATAGGGCACGTGCACTCGCCAGAGAGACAGAGACAGAAAGCGAGAAATTACCCCCCAGGTGGTTGGCCACGCCACAATCCCTTCTCCTTTCTCCTCCCGGGATCTTGGGCACGCACGCACATGCGCCCCGCATGAGTTTAAGCCACCGGGTCCAGGACTCAAATCACGGTCGACTACATGGAAGTCCAGCGACATAGCCATTACACTAACTGCTGGTCCCTTTTTTCTTTCTTTCTCCCCCCCCCACCCCCAGGTTTCCTTTAAAGGAGAAAAAAAAATGCCCTGCACATCATGTGTGCATGTCTTTGTTTAAATAATTTTTCTATTAACTAATTAAAACAAGGTGTAATGTATGTATGTAGTATGTATAACCCCTTCTAGTATACAAAGTACTTTGATGACAGATTCTTATTCAACCTCTACCTCCAGCCCCACTGAGGCCCAGTAAAGGACACAATTATTCCCATTTTACAGATGCACAAATGACAAAAGCTAGGAGAGTCAGCCCAGACTGCTCAGCCAGCACATGGCAGAACAATAACCCAGACCAGGGCCAGCCAGGTCGAGTGGTGGTTAGGGTAGCTGGACCCCACATACCCAACCACAAGGTTCAACTCTCGGAGCCGGCCGAGATTCAAAAAACATGCCAGGCACATGTTGAGTGTATGCCCAAAATCCTGAGAGGAGAATGGGGGATAAGGGACTGTGGTCGAGCCATCCCCCAGGGAGGCTTACTTACTTTCTTACTTTCCATTCTCTCTGGCAAGTGCACACACCCCATAGCAATTTTTTTTTTTAATAGAGATATTTGTTATAGGGCATGTGCATTCACCAGAAAGACAGAGAGTGAGAAATCACCCCCCAGGGGAGATGGCCATGCCACAGTCCCCTCTCCTCCATTTTCCTCCTGGGATTTTGGGCACACATGCACACGTGTTCAGTCTGAGTTTCAAGCTTCCGGGTCCAGAACCTGAAGCATAGTCGACCACATGGGAGTCTCAGTCACCACACCAGAGTCTGGCAGACACACAGTCCCACAACCCCAGTGCATACCCACTTGCGGGCCCCACCCTACAGCACATTTCAAAAATAAACAAACAAACCAGACCCAGAACTTTGGAATGCTAAATCCTGCCATCTGGATGATGTCTACACCACAGGAGCAGTGACACAGCACGGGATCGGAAGCGGGGGCTCAGTAGTCAGAGGGCTCATACCTGCTGTGTGACGTGGGACAAGTTAATTAACTTCATCTTGTATCAGTTTCTTCATCCATAAAACAGTGTTGGTAACAACTGTGACACATGGTTACCGTGAGGATTAAATGAGATAATGTATGCAAAGTACTTAGCACGAGGCCCAACACATAGTAAACAGTAAGTGGCCGCTATTTCATTACACTCCACTGCCCAGGCAGGAACCACGGTTCTCCTTAACCCTCTGTGTGTCTGTTCTAGTGGACGTAAGACACTGGCCCGGCCATGGTGGCATATGCTACTAAGACACTGTACTCAGCAGGTCGGGACCCCACTGGAGGTTCAGGTTCAATTCCCAGTCCAATCTAAAGGCGGGCCGTGGCAGCACGCACCTGTGATCTCAGCGGCTAGAGGCAGACACGGGAAAATCACGAGGTCAAAGCTAGCCTTGCAACACAGCAAGACGCAGACTCTGAAAGAGCCGAGCACAGCGGCACACACACCCACAGTCCAGCGGGAATGCTAAGGCAGGAGGACTGTGACATGGCGCCGGCCTTTAAAAACCAGAGGGTACAAAACTCTATATGCAGCAGGTGCTTACCATGGGTTGACTGAGAGCCACTTCCTTACACGCCAGCCACTGCACCTTACAGACAACTGCGGCTAAGCATTACAAGGCACGGATGACAAGGACTGGCCTAGCACATAGGCCCATGACCCCAGTGCACCCTGATCAGTCTAAAGGACCCAAGACCCCAAGCCTGGCAACACAAAGCAGCAGCATCTACCCCCACAGACGCATCGGCTGCGAGCTGCAAAACGTCTGCTGGCCTGTGGCCTGTGCCAGCCCAGCTCGCCCCGAACCTTCCAGGGCAGGGTTCAGGCTCTCTCCACACTCTGCCTCACATGCCCTGCTCCGGAGCTCTGGAACTCTGCTCATAGAGCTGGGGAACATCTCTGTCCTTGGTGAGGAGAACAAATAAAAGCACATGGCCTACTTCCAGCAGCCTTGCTGTTTCTCACTTTAAGATGGAAATAATAAAAACACACATGGACAGAGGCTGGAGAGTGAGGGGGATGAAGTGGCACAGGAGCTGGGGCACAGGGACTCACGCTGCACAGAACTGTGGTAACCTGGCAACCCACGAAAGGTGTGTCAGAGTGAGTAGGATGCAAACAGACAAGGACCGGGGCTGGAACAGTTGGGCTGGATGGGGGAAGGTCACAACATTCTGGCCTGGTTCCTCCTAGTGCTGAGCTGGGGGGTGGGGGGAACGGAGAGGACGCTGCTGCCCACACAGCTCGTGACTCCCAGCCATGCGTCCCCAACAGCCTCCCCAATTGGCTGCCCTGCTGGCTCCAGGCTCTCTCTTCTCCGACTCAGCCGGAAACTTCTATGAGTACCTTCTCCGAAATTCTGAACCACCATGTCCCTCCCCTGCTCTGAAATCTTAACCTTCCCCCTCCAGCCTCAATTTTCACTATCTGCCCTCTAATTCACTGCCCCCTTTGAGCCTCTGCATGTGGTGAGTCTCTCCTCTTTCCTCAGACTAAATCCCAGGGTCACGGTTTTCTCAATAGGTACTGAGTGTTAACCTCATACAGGTTCTGGGCTGGGCACCTAGCCTGCAAAGATCCATGAATGATATCCTGCCTGCAACACGCTATGGTTCTAGGGCAATCAGTAAAGCCCACCGAGGCAATTCAAAGGTATAGTAACAGACACAGAGCACGCACCAGCACCGAGATACTCTTTAAGCCCTGGCATGGTGACAGGCTCCTTTCAGTAACCCCACAAGGCAAGCACAATTATCATCAGCCCCATTCTGTAGATGAAGAGACAGACACAGCAAAGATCAAGTAAAACTTGCTCAAAAATCACCTAAGTGAGGGACAGGCTTCCAGACACTGGGTGTTTTGGGGCTAGTGTGGGCTCTGTGGCCCAGCAGGGCAGACAGAGGTGGCGACAGTCGTGGAGGGAGCCACGTGCAGGATGGCCACGTCACAGCGCCTTCTCTCCACTTCCCAGAAGGAACCTTCTGAAGGTAGGTGCTTTCCAGATGGGAGAGACGCTTGAGATGGACGGTAAAACATCGCCCACGGCCGCCCTCCCTGGGACTAGGAAGCAGGAAGCAAGAAGCAAGCAGAAAGGGAGGGCCACAGCCAACTGTCACCGAGTGAGGGGACGCAAAGGTGGATGCACAGCAAATGCGCTTGACATCTGCATTTCCTCCCGGGGGGAGCACTTCACCCCAGATTTGCTGGGGGCTTAGCAACTCCAGTGTCCTGCCTCTGCCACAGTCAGGGAAGGGACCCCTGGGGTATCCTGAGTGGCCTCTTCTTTCTGTTCCGCATGGCTGTACGCCTCTGCATGGCTGACCGACTCCACAGGGCCCAGCCAGCCAGGCTTCTCTGCATATGGCACACCACGGGAGGACAGGCATGGCGACGCTGGCATGAGCCACATCGCAGGAGGGCATGGGCACAGTGACTCAGCCTCGCACTGCAGGGTGCAGATCCTCTTGCCCACTGGGGATAGGGGCATATGGGCAAGGGGCCTACAGCATAGGGTTCAGGCACAGGACCACCTCGGAGAGGCTTCTGTCCAACCTAGGCAGTCTTTCCTCTTCCTCTTCTCTTCCTCTCACAGTGGGAATCCCACACAGGGAGTGCCTGTGCCCTGCACAGGCCACCAGTCAGTCTCCACAATGCAGCAGCCCCACCAGGGCTGAGCTCCATCACTGGCCAAGCAAATGGGCCTGTTTCCTCCCTCTCTCCCAGCAACCCAGTGGGGATCTTCCTGAAAACTGGCTGGAAGATAAGCTCCAGGCGGACAAGGCTTGTCAAGTTTCATAAGCTGTTGAATTCCCAGCACCTACAACAGTGGCCACAATATAACGGGCACTCAGTAAACGCCTGTGGAACACATGCAATATCATCGCCAAGCTACAGACACAGGAGTTAAGTATATCTCCGTAGGATGTAAAGCTAGCACATGGCAAAACCAAGATTCAAATCCAGGACTTCCCAGGTACAGAACGCACACACTGTATGACCTTTTAACATGACTATTTACTAAGTACCTGACATGGGCAAGATAGCTAGGACATGGGAGATGATGCTGATGATTACAAACTTTTATTCGGGGCCAGCCCATGGCCTGGTGGTTTAAGGAGCTAGATTCCACATGGTCGACTATGCAGTTCAACTTCCAGACCTCGCAGCTTGAGAAACACGCTACATATGTGCATACGCCTAAAATCTCAAAAGAGGAAGAAATGGAGTAACTGTGTGACCATGCCCCTGGGGGTGCTTCCTCCCTCTGCCTGTCTGTCTGTCTCTGGTGAGTGCATGTGCTCTCTGGCAAACAAACAAACAAAAGTATTAAAGACTTACTATGCCTGGGAAACATACAAGTATGTTTTTTCTTTAGAAGCAGTGTGTATTGAGGGCCAGCAGGTGGCACAGTGGTTACAGCACTGAACTCCCACATGGCCGACCACAGGTCGAGTCCCAGACCTGGCAGCTTGAAAATCACGCTGGGCACATGTGTGTGCAAGACCCAAATTTTAGAAGAATGGAAGAGAAGGGGTTGTGGCATGGCCATCCCCGTGGGGTGTGATTTCTCACTTTCCCTCTCTCTTTCTGGTGAGCACACGTGCCTTATGGCCAAAACCTTAACAAGAAGAAAAGGCAGTGTATATTTGTATGCATACTCACACATAAAGGTATATACAAACATATAGGTGAATGCTTATGTAAATATTTGCCGTGTATATGCACAACATATGTGTGAGTATGCAAATACCATATACGTTTTTTCAAGCCCATCACGAGGCAGCATGAGGAAGCCCAGGGCCTGAAGCAGTTCATCACTGCAACAGGAATCTAGAAGGGGCAGAACTCACTGGAGGCGAAGAGTCCATGAAGGAGGCGGGCGCTGAAGAAAACACAGAAGAATTATAAATCTTCCCTAAGAATGGAATGAGCAGAGGTGACCCAAAGGGCTAGAATGATGTGCACAAAAGTATGGAGGCAGAACCATGCAGGCTCTGGAAATAATTCATAGAGAAGTTTGACTGCCCTAAGGTTCTCCCCCCCACTTTTTTAAATTTATACTTCTGCTTTTAACTGTTTCATATTCTGCACTTAGGAGTAATATTTTGTTTGAAGAAAATGCTCCACTGTAATAAAAAATACGTATTTTTTTTGGAACTCACTGCTCAAATTTAATCTCATTTTCTTATAAATGGGAAACTAAGGCTGCCCAGGGTCTCAGCACTAGCTCACAGGAGAACTGGGGATAGACCCAGGCCTCCAGGGTGCACCAGTACTTCTCATAGGCTGCAAGGGCAGGAGCAGAGATGATGGGCTGCTGCAGGCCGGGCCTCAGGGTTCTGAGCTGTATAACAAGAGGATCACGCCCAGGACATAACCTGGAACGTCTGAGCCTCTGCAGCCAAGGGCTTCCCTCCTGCTGTAGAGAGCGCAGAGCTTTTTCTGCTGGAAGTTGTGAGCTGTTTGTTGTTTTTTTCCTGCTTGGCTTGTTTAGACATGAGGAAGAGGCTAATCCTTCTGGCAAACCTGGGTAACACGACAGGGCGGCAGTCCCCTCCCTGCCGCAGCAGGGGCAGCTGGCTCCAACAGGAAGAAACCGGATCCAGGCATATGATTGGTCAGCAGCTGGCCTCTCTGCTGTGGCCTCTGGTGGCTCCTACACATCCCACTGGGGCCGTGTTCCCTGCAGAGTGCAGGCTCTGGAGCCAGACTGGTTCAATTTCCACCCCTACCTATTATGAGCTAAGCGATCTCAGGAAAGACACGATACCTCTCAGTCTCTCAGTTTCCTTTTCTATCAAATATAATAATTACATTGTGAGGTTTAAATGAATTCATACATAGCAAACCCTTAGAATAGCACATAGAACACAGTAAATACTTGACAAATTTAGCTACTATCACTCTTTTTTTTTTTAAGTTTTGCTATAGGGCGTGTACATTCACTGGAAAGAGACAGAGAAAGAGAGGAGGAGGGAAAGTAAGAAATTACTCCCTGGGGGGATGGTTACACTGCAATTCCTTCTCCATTCTCTTTTCGGGATCTTGAGCATGCAAGCACACACACCCACTGTGATTTTCAAGCTGCCAAGTGGGGACTGAACTATACAGTTGGCCATAAGTGATCCAGTGCCTTAGCCTCCACACCACCTGCTGGCCGGCTGTCATTACCCTCTTTTTGTTTGTATATCATATTCCCCAAAATCATCTCTTAGGTGCTGGGCCAGACTAGGCTGGATGCTATGACAACCTGCTATGGGGCTGAGATAAGTTGGTGCCAGAGACACTACAGGTACTAGCCTGCAGAGACCTAGAGCCTCCTGCAGGGACTGGCCTCCCTTTTCAGAAATGTCTCTTGCTCCCCAGCTCAGGCAGGAAGACCCTGCAGCTCCGAAGCAGGTGAAGTCTCTGGATTGCATTCCT